>NC_083403.1:144684320-145021575 GCF_020745735.1 Hemiscyllium ocellatum | reverse complement strand
TTTTTTTTTTTTTAATTAACCCCACACTACCGCCTAACTGCGGTAGTGCTTATTTCTTTCCCAGCACCCATGGTGTGTGTGTGTGTGTGCAGCTGTGAGACACAGTGAGAGACATAAAGTGCACAAATCTTTATTTAATTTCCACCACCAGGAAAAGTAGGAAAACACCCGAGTGGCCTGTGACGAGCAGTGCCCTTCACATCAAAGGACAATGCTGTGTGATCAAAACAGTGAAGGGGGGGCAGGGACTAAATCAAAATAGAGTTGGAGGGGGAAATGATGCACTCCACTCCCTGCGGCGCCCACCTCTCCCTGAACAACTCCAGGGTGTTGGTGGACACCGCGTGCTCCTTCTCCAAGGACACCCGGGCCCTAACGTAACCGCGGAAGAGGGGCAGGCAGTCGGCCCTAACGACCCCCTCCACGGCCCGCTGCCTGGACCTGTTTATGGCCAGTTTGGCCAGGCCCAGGAGCAGACCCACGAGGAGGTCTTCAGACCTACCCTCCCTCCTCCGCACCGGGTGCCCGAAGATCAGGAGCGTGGGACTGAAGTGCAACCAAAAGCAGAGGAGAAGGTTTTTCAGAAAATCAAAAAGGGAGTGCAAACGCCCACACCCAACATACACATGGTCCACGGACTCCACAGCGCCACAGAACAAGCAGTTGGGCTGGGAGTCCGTGAACCACCGCAATCTGCGGTTGCAGGGGACTGCTGCGTGCAACACCCTCCACCCCAGATCCCCGAGAGAAAGGGGGAGGACTCCTGCGTAGAGGGCCCTCCACTGGGGATCCCCACCGCCCGGTGGCAAATGGGCACGCCAGGGCGTGTCCGGGCGGTGGATGAGGGAGAAGAGGTGGACGGTGTGCAGCAGCAGTCGATATAGGACACACCTTTTAACGTCCTTGAACGGGACAAAGTTAAAATTTCGGAGGCGGCTCAGGTTGTGGGGCACAGGCTCCCGCGGGAAGTACGGGACCCTGGGGCCAATGTGAAATTCCGTCCGGGCAGGGGTGAGCGCGGACGGGATCCCACCGCACACCTGAGCGTCCTCCAACTGGTGCACTACGTCGGGTCCGAGCACCGCCGTTTTAAGGCGTCGGATGCCGGTGGCCACGTACCGGACGTCTACCGCTGCCCTGCTCGCTATGTCTTGCGGCAACGTCCAGCCCAGGCCCCCGGCACCCAGCACGTCCCGACCCTGGTCACCCTCGCCGCCACGGCCCTCCCCTCCGACAGCCACTCGAACCCGCGAGCACGGAGGTGCGGATTCCTGAGCAACGGCTCCCTGACGACAGCCGCTACTCCTGCCGGAGGGTAGGCGCGACGCGATTCGACCATGTTCCAGACAGTGATCAGGTCCTGGTAAAAGACAGGCAGCACCTTGAGGGCGACCTCCAAACCGTCACGGTCGACGAACAGGAGCTGCGTGTCGTAGTTGAGGTTACGCACCTGGCGGAAAAAATACGTCGCCAGGGCGCACCACCTAGGAGGAGGCTCGACGTAAAGGTATCGCTGCAAGGTCTGAAGGCGGAAGGTCGCGACCTGGGTGCGGACGCACACCAGCGACTGACCGCCCTCCTCAATGGGGAGACTCAGAACCTGCGCAGCGACCCAGTGCATCTTTTTGTCCCAGAAGAAGTCGACCAACGTTCTCTGGATGTCAGCGACAAAGCCAGGAGGAGGGACCAAAGTGACCAGCCGGTACCACAGCATGGCGGCCACCAGCTGGTTTATGACCAGCACTCGGCTCCTGTAAGATAGCACTCGGAGCAGTCCTGTCCAGCGGCCTAGGCGAGCCGAGACTTTGGCCTCCAGCTCCTGCCAGTTGGCCGGCCAGGATTCCTCGGTCGGGCTGAGGTAGACCCCCAGGTAGAGGAGATGGGTGGTACTCCAGCTGAACCCCCGGAACTCCTCCGGCAGGGAATCCACCCGCCACGGACCCACCAGTAGCCCGGAACATTTGGCCCAGTTGATCCTGGCGGAAGACGCCGCCGAGTACACGGCCTGGCACTCGCGCATCCTCCCCAGGTCAGCCGGGTCGGTGAAAGTGAGGAGCACGTCGTCGGCGTAGGCCGAGAGGACCACCCCCGCGCCCGCGCCGCGCAGAACCAGCCCCGACAACCTCCTCCGCAAGAGGCGCAGGAAAGGCTCCACGCACAGGGAATACAGCTGGCCGGACAGGGGGCAGCCTTGACGCACTCCTCTCCCGAAGCGAAGGGGCGCCGTCAGGGACCCGTTAACTTTAACCAGACACTCTGCGGCGGTGTACAAAAGTCGGGTCCGGGCGACGAACTGCGTCCCGAACCCGAACGCCCGCAGAGTCCCGAGCAGGTACTCGTGATCGACCCTGTCGAACGCCTTCTCCTGGTCGAGAGACAGGAAGGCGCTCGGCAGACCAGCCCGTCGACAGAAATGGATCAGGTCCCGGACCAGATGGACGTTGTCTTGTATCCTCCGGCCGGGACCGTGTAGGACTGGTCCGGGTGAATCATGTGGGCCAGCACGGAAGCCAGGCGAGAAGACAACACCCTGGCAAAGATTTTGTAGTCCGTGCGAGGAGGGAGACCGGACGCCAGTTCTTCAAAGAACGAAGGTCCCCCTTCTTTGGCAGCAGGACGATGACCGCCCTGCGCCAAGAAAGGGGCAGCTCTCGGCATTTAGACACTCCCCCAGGACCTGTGCGTAGTCGCTCCCCAGGACGTCCCAGAACGCCCTGAAGAACTCCACAGTCAGCCCGTCCAGCCCCGGGGATTTGCCCCTCGAGAGCCGGTCGAGGGCGCCGGTCAGCTCCTCTAAGGTGACAGGAGCGTCGAGCCTTCCGGCGTCCTCCGGGCTGAGCTGCGGCAGGTCCTCCCACAGAACTCTGCGAGCGTCCTCGCTGGACGGATCCGGAGAGAACAGGGCCGTGTAATAGGATCGGACGTGGGCCCTGATACCCTCCGGATCCGAGACGAGGGACCCGTCGTCGGCCAGCAGCACAAGGAGCTGCTGACGGGTGCCACGCCTTTTTTCCAGCGAGTAGAAGAAGGGGGAGCCGCGGTCCAGGTCCTGGAGGAGCTGGAGCCGCGACCTCACGTACGCGCCCCGAGCCCCGACGAGCTGCAGGTCCCGGAGCGCGGCCTTCTTCTCTTCGTACACCCCGCGCAGGCCCGGGTCCGCGTCGGGCTGACCGAGGCGTGACTCCAGGTCGAGCATCTCCCTCTCCACTCCCCGATCCTGGATTTCCGCCTCTTCGTCGACCCCCTCGCGTACTCCTGACAGAAGACGCGGACGTGAGCCTTGCCCACGTCCCACCATAGCCTCAGGGAGGGGAAGCTTCCCCGCTTCCTTCTCCAGCCGGCCCAGAAACGACGAAACGAGTCCCGGAACCGCTCGTCCTCCAGCAGCAGGTTGTTAAAGTGCCAGTACGCGGAGCCCAACCTGGCGCCGAACGGAAGGAGTTCCGCCCACACCAGGTGATGGTCCGTGCACGACACCTGCCGCGTGGAGGCCTTCGGAAAGCAGGAGGCGTACGCCCGCGAAACGTACAGGCGGTCGATTCTGGACGCTCCGACCCCAGGCCTCACGAAGGTGAAGGCGATGGAGTCAGGATGGAGATTCCGCCAGACGTCCACCAGGTCCAAGGACTTGACCAAGTCCCCCAACCTCCTCCCCGACGTCGAACTCGTGCGGGCACCGCCGTGGTCCCTGTCCTCGAGGACGCAGTTAAAATCTCCCCGAGGACGACGCACTGGTTCTCGTCGATGGAAGCGAGATGAGCGGACACTTCTTCAAAGAAGCTCGCTTGCCTCGGCCCGGCCAGGGGAGCGTAGACGTTCACCAAGTGAAGCACCGCGCCCCCCAGCCGAACCGTCAGGTGAAGCAAACGGCCTGGCACTGGCTCCCTGACCCCCAAGATCTCCGGCTGAAAATGCGGGGCCAACAAGATAGCCACCCCGCCAGATCTGCGGGTGAGGTGACTCATGTAGACCCCCCCTCGCCACTCCAGGAGCCAGGTGGCTTCGTCTCCCGGGGTAGTGTGGGTTTCTTGCAGGAAGCACACCGCATACCTCCCGTCCCGAAGGACCGAGAGGGTCTGGAATCTGCGCTGTGACTCCCTGCTGCCGTTGATGTTGAGGCTGGCTATAGTTGTCTCCATGTCGGAAGTATAGTGCAACCACCACCAGTACACACAGTTAAACTATGTACATATTTACTGGGAGGACGAGAGAGGGGCACAGAAGTCCCTCGCCCTCACCAGGAGTGCTCCCAGGAAGTTCCTGACTCGCTTTCGCTCATTGACGTCAAGCCCGGGCGCCTGGCGCGCAGCGTGGGCCGACCAGTAGACTCTTTCGAAGGAGCTCCAGCGGTCGAGCGCCAGTTGGGCTCTATCCCGGCGACTCCGAGTTTCCTCGACAAATTCCCGGAGTTCCTCGAGGGGGATGAGGGGAGATCGGTGGGGGGCACCTGGGACTCGAAAATGTCGCTGGAGACGGACTCCGCGTCGTCCCGGTGTCCGCCACCGATCCAGAA
The DNA here is from genome assembly GCF_020745735.1 of Hemiscyllium ocellatum. Classification (NCBI taxonomy): domain Eukaryota; kingdom Metazoa; phylum Chordata; class Chondrichthyes; order Orectolobiformes; family Hemiscylliidae; genus Hemiscyllium; species Hemiscyllium ocellatum. Next base: position 145,017,062 of record NC_083403.1, on the reverse strand, counting down.
CCCTCCTCCGGGAGGTCGCCTTCGGTCACCGACCCTTCCCCCACCGAGAGGATGGGGGCTGGTCCGGCACCGCCAACTGGCCTCAAACCTCCAGTGACCCCACCCCCAGGGTCACCTTCCGTATCTTCCTCGGCGCACCCCTTCCCGGAACGCCCCGAGTTCGGGTCGCCGGGCGGCAGAGGCTCGGGGCCCCGCTCCTCTCCCGACACCGGGACGCCCGGCTCCTCGGGGAAAAGGTCCTCCCCCAGGGCCAAGGCCCCCGGAAAAACAGTCTGGGAGGGAGGAGCGAGGATAACACCTTCCTCCCCTCCACCGCTCGACGACCCAGCAGTGAATAAAAGTCTGTCGACTGCACCATGGCCCGTGTTGGTAATAAAATCCTCCCCAGGGGCTGGAGGAGTTATGGCGGTGGAAGGCCCAGCTGTCGCCCCTGGGGTTTGGGCAGGTCGGGCCATGGTGCAGGACAGTGGGGGGGCACCGTCGGCTCATCCCCTGGAGAGGGGCAGCGCCGCCGGCGCGCTGATGGGATTTCTCCCCCCTCCAAGGGCCGGCACCTCTTCCCCAGAGAGACAGGGGGGGATTTATGGGTCTTCCCCTCCCCGCCCGCCTTGGTGGTCATGGGGCCCGAGGTCCCTCCCCCCCGCCTTTCCCGGAATATGATTGGCTGGGGGAATGCAGGGGGCGTGGCCAGGGTGGGGAGGGTCAGCCATGTCACTTCCTGCCCCGCCCCTGGTATATCAGGTGATGGCGGGCGGGGCAGGGGCCCAGTTCCCTCTCCAGGGTTAGGAGAATCAGTCTCTGGAGGTGGTAGGGCAGCGGTGGTTCCCCTCAGGTTAGTGTCAGGGGGTGGCTGGGTGGGGCGGGGCTCGGTCTCCGGAGGAGGGGTTGAAGCCTCAGGTGTTTCTGTAACGGGGTTGGGGTTGGGGTCAGTGGGGCCAGGATCAGGTACGGGTTTGGGGGTTCGGGGGTCAGGGTTCCCGCGCCGGGGCGACGCTGGCACGGCCGCAGGGGCATTGTCGTGCCGGGGCGGGGCAGGTCGTGGGTTACGTGGAGGGGAAGGGGAAGGGGATGGGGATAGGGTGGTCTCCCCGTGGGCGGGCTTGACGCGTGCGTCTTCCTGAGCGCCTTCCGTTCGGTCGGACGCTCGCCCCCCTCCCTGCCAGAGGCTGAGGCATTGGGAGCCTCCGGCTTAGCCCCCGGAGCCGGGGCTTGTGGTGTTGACTTTGGGGAGGGGGAGTGGGTGCGGCGGCACCACCCGCAGCCGTTGGTGTGGGCTGGGCAGCCTTCTGGGTGGGGCAGTTCTTTCTAATGTGCCCCACCTCACGGCACAGGTGGCACCGCACGCCGTCCGCCGTCCAGAAGGCGCGGTATGCCGCGCCCTCGTGGAGGACAGTGAAGGAGCCCTCCGTGACCTCCTCCGGGCCAGGCAAATAAACACCTGGCGTCGGAAGGAGTACACGTGACGGAGGGTGGGGTCCTTAAGACCGAGCAGGAGCGGTTGAACACCTGACCGGATCTCCCCCAAGGTGTTGAGGTGGGGAAGAAGGAGCTCGCTGGCAATGAAGGGCGGGACGTTGGAGATCACGACTCTCTGGGCCGTGACCTCCAAAGGGTCGACTGGCAAATATGTCCCGCCCACAGTGAGCCCCTCTCCACGGCCAGGTGGACCGCCTGCTCGGTCTTAAGGAAGAATACGGCCTTCCCGTACATGCGGGCCGCAGCGACGATGGCCAGTGGGCCGACCACACTAGCCATGGCCTTACTGCAGGCCTCGATGGTCATGTTGGGATGGGGATAGGCCTTGACCCCCAGGCGTTTGGTCAGGTGCCTGAAGGGAGATGCGGTTGCGGCCGGGGTTGGGCCAGCCGAGCCCAAGGCAGCGGCTACCCCGGCGTAGGTCCGGCTGGACCCTGCGACCTTCGGGCTCGCCATACTCCGTCAGCCCCTGGCAGCAGCGGTGGAGGTGGGCCTCTGGCAGTAGTCGCGGTGGAGTCCTTGGGGAGGTGCCCGAGGCCAGTCACCCGAGGCGAGTCCTAGGCAGCGGTGGTGGAGGCAGGCCTCAGGCAAGTCCTCGGCAGGCCCTCAGTTGCAGTGTTGGGGGCAGGCCTGTTGGGGGGGGGGGGGGTGTCCCCAAGACAAGTCCCAGGCAGCCCCAAAATTAAGTCCTGGGCAGCAGCAGTGGAGGTGGACCTCAGGTCACAGCAGTGGTGGAGGCTGCGGGGAGTGGCCTCAGGCAAGTCCCAGGCTGCAGTGGTGGAGGCAGGCCTCTGGCGAGTCCCAGGCAGGCCCTCAGTTGGGGAGGGACTCCCAGGCAAGTCCCAGGCAGCGCTGGTGGAGGCAGGCCTCTGGCTGCAGCAGAAGTTGAGGCAGGCCTCTGGCGAGTCCCAGGCTGGCCCTTGGTCCCAGCAGTGGAGGTAGGCCTCAGGTCACACCAGTGGAGGAGGTTGTGGGAAGGGGCCTCAGGCGAGTCCCAGGCTGCAGTGGTGGAGGCAGGCCCAGGCAGGGTCCCAGAGACCAGCAGTGGGAGTGGGCCCAGGTCAGCTCAAACACAGGGCCAGAACACAAAGCTCTCACCTCCTTCCTCCACCTCCTCCTTGGTCTTCTCTCTTCTCTCTTCTTTCTTCTTCTCCTTCTCCTTTCTCCTTCTTCTTCTCCTTCTCCTTCTCCTTCTCCTTCTCCTTCTCCAGGCACAACACTGCCACTGGTCCAACTCCTTACTGGGGAAACACCCAAGTGGTTTGTGACAAGCAGTGCCCTTCACATCAAAGGGCAATGCTGTGTGATCAAAACAGTGAAGGGGAGGGCAGGGACTAAATCAAAATAGAGTTGGAGGGGGAAATGATGCACTCCACTCCCTGCGGCGCCCACCTCTCCCTGAACAACTCCAGGGTGTTGGTGGACACCGCGTGCTCCTTCTCCAAGGACACCCGGGCCCTAACGTAACCGCGGAAGAGGGGCGGGCAGGCAGTCGGCCCTAACGACCCCCTCCACGGCCCGCTGCCTGGACCTGTTTATGGCCAGTTTGGCCAGGCCCAGGAGCAGACCCATGAGGAGATTCTCTCGGTTATATTTTTTTTTTTTTTTATTCTTTTTTTTTACCCCAGCACCCATGTTGTGTGTGTACAGGTGTGAGACGCAGTGAGAGAGACACACAAAGTGTACAAATCTTTATTCAATTTCCACCACCAGGAAAAATAGGAAAACACCCGAGTGGCCAGTGGCACACAGTGCCCTTCACATCAAAGGGCAATGATACCCCTGTTTCTTATTTTTTACACCCATGTTGTGTGTGTACAGGTGTGAGACACAGTGAGAGACACAAAGTGCACAAATCTTTATTTAATTTCCACCACCAGGAAAATAGGAAAACACCCGAGTGGCCAGTGAGACGCAGTGCCCTTCACATCAAAGGGCAATGATACCCCTGTTTCTTTTTTTTTTCCTTTGTGACTTCTACTTATTTATATTTTTTTTCTTTTTTTTTATCCCCAGTACCCATGGTGTGTGTGTGTGCAGGTGTGAGACACAGTGAGAGACAAGGTGCACAAATCTTTATTCAATTTCCACCACCAGGAAAAGTAGGAAAACACCCGAGTGGCCTGTGACAAGCAGTGCCCTTCACATCAAAGGGCAATGCTGTGTGATCAAAACAGTGAAGGGGAGGGCAGGGACTAAATCAAAATAGAGTTGGAGGGGGAAATGATGCACTCCACTCCCTGCGGCACCCACCTCTCCCTGAACAACTCCAGGGTGTTGGTGGACACCGCGTGCTCCTTCTCCAAGGACACCCGGGCCCTAACGTAACCGCGGAAGAGGGGCAGGCAGTCGGCCCTAACGACCCCCTCCACGGCCCGCTGCCTGACCTGTTTATGGCCAGTTTGGCCAGGCCCAGGAGCAGACCCACGAGGAGGTCTTCAGACCTGCCCTCCCTCCTCCGCACCGGGTGCCCGAAGATCAGGAGCGTGGGACTGAAGTGCAAACAAAAGCAAAGGAGGAGGTTTTTAAGAAAATCAAAAAGGGAGTGCAAACGCCCACACCCAACATACACATGGTCCACGGACTCCACAGCGCCACAGAACAAGCAGTTGGGCTGGGAGTCCGTGAACCACCGCAATCTGCGGTTGCAGGGGACTGCTGCGTGCAACACCCTCCACCCCAGATCCCCGAGAGAAAGGGGGAGGACTCCTGCATAGAGGGCCCTCCACTGGGGATCCCCACCGCCCGGTGGCAAATGGGCACGCCAGGGCGTGTCCGGGCGGTGGATGAGGGAGAAGAGGTGGACGGTGTGCAGCAGCAGTCGGTACAGGGTGCGCCTTTTAACGTCCTTGAATGGGACAAAATTAAAATTACGGAGGCGGCTCAGGTTGTGGGGCACAGGCTCCCGCGGGAAGTACGGGACCTTGGGGCCGATGTGAAATTCCGTCCGGGCAGGGGTGAGCGCGGACGGGATCCCACCGCACACCTGAGCGTCCTCCAACTGGTGCACTACGTCGGGTCCGAGCACCGCCGTTTTAAGGCGTCGGATGCCGGTGGCCACGTACCGGACGTCTACCGCTGCCCTGCTCGCTATGTCTTGCGGCAACGTCCAGCCCAGGCCCCCGGCACCCAGCACGTCCCCGACCCTGGTCACCCTCGCCGCCACGGCCCTCCCCTCCGACAGCCACTCGAACCCGCGAGCACGGAGGTGCGGATTCCTGAGCAACGGCTCCCTGACGACAGCCGCTACTCCTGCCGGAGGGTAGGCGCGACGCGATTCGACCATGTTCCAGACAGTGATCAGGTCCTGGTAAAAGACAGGCAGCACCTTGAGGGCGACCTCCAAACCGTCACGGTCGACGAACAGGAGCTGCGTGTCGTAGTTGAGGTTACGCACCTGGCGGAAAAAATACGTCGCCAGGGCGCACCACCTAGGAGGAGGCTCGACGTAAAGGTATCGCTGCAAGGTCTGAAGGCGGAAGGTCGCGACCTGGGTGCGGACGCACACCAGCGACTGACCGCCCTCCTCAATGGGGAGACTCAGAACCTGCGCAGCGACCCAGTGCATCTTTTTGTCCCAGAAGAAGTCGACCAACGTTCTCTGGATGTCAGCGACAAAGCCAGGAGGAGGGACCAAAGTGACCAGCCGGTACCACAGCATGGCGGCCACCAGCTGGTTTATGACCAGCACTCGGCTCCTGTAAGATAGCACTCGGAGCAGTCCTGTCCAGCGGCCTAGGCGAGCCGAGACTTTGGCCTCCAGCTCCTGCCAGTTGGCCGGCCAGGATTCCTCGGTCGGGCTGAGGTAGACCCCCAGGTAGAGGAGATGGGTGGTACTCCAGCTGAACCCCCGAAACTCCTCCGGCAGGGAGTCCACCCGCCACGGACCCACCAGTAGCCCGGAACATTTGGCCCAGTTGATCCTGGCGGAAGACGCCGCCGAGTACACGGCCTGGCACTCGCGCATCCTCCCCAGGTCAGCCGGGTCGGTGAAAGTGAGGAGCACGTCGTCGGCGTAGGCCGAGAGGACCACCCCCGCGCCCGCGCCGCGCAGAACCAGCCCCGACAACCTCCTCCGCAAGAGGCGCAGGAAAGGCTCCACGCACAGGGAATACAGCTGGCCGGACAGGGGGCAGCCTTGACGCACTCCTCTCCCGAAGCGAAGGGGCGCCGTCAGGGACCCGTTAACTTTAACCAGACACTCTGCGGCGGCGTACAAAAGTCGGATCCGGGCGACGAACTGCGTCCCGAACCCGAACGCCCGCAGAGTCCCGAGCAGGTACTCGTGATCGACCCTGTCGAACGCCTTCTCCTGGTCGAGAGACAGGAAGGCGCTCGGCAGACCAGCCCGTCGACAGAAATGGATCAGGTCCCGGACCAGATGGACGTTGTCTTGTATCCTCCGGCCCGGGACCGTGTAGGACTGGTCCGGGTGAATCATGTGGGCCAGCACGGAAGCCAGGCGAGAAGACAACACCCTGGCAAAGATTTTGTAGTCCGTGCTGAGGAGGGAGACCGGACGCCAGTTCTTCAAAGAACGAAGGTCCCCCTTCTTTGGCAGCAGGACGATGACCGCCCTGCGCCAAGAAAGGGGCAGCTCTCCGGCATTTAGACACTCCCCCAGGACCTGTGCGTAGTCGCTCCCCAGGACGTCCCAGAACGCCCTGAAGAACTCCACAGTCAGCCCGTCCAGCCCCGGGGATTTGCCCCTCGAGAGCCTGTCGAGGGCGCCGGTCAGCTCCTCTAAGGTGACAGGAGCGTCGAGCCTTCCGGCGTCCTCCGGGCTGAGCTGCGGCAGGTCCTCCCACAGAACTCTGCGAGCGTCCTCGCTGGACGGATCCGGAGAGAACAGGGCCGTGTAATAGGATCGGACGTGGGCCCTGATACCCTCCGGATCCGAGACGAGGGACCCGTCGTCGGCCAGCAGCACAAGGAGCTGCTGACGGGTGCCACGCCTTTTTTCCAGCGAGTAGAAGAAGGGGGAGCCGCGGTCCAGGTCCTGGAGGAGCTGGAGCCGCGACCTCACGTACGCGCCCCGAGCCCCGACGAGCTGCAGGTCCCGGAGCGCGGCCTTCTTCTCTTCGTACACCCCGCGCAGGGCCGGGTCCGCGTCGGGCTGACCGAGGCGTGACTCCAGGTCGAGCATCTCCCTCTCCAACTCCCCGATCCTGGATTTCCGCCTCTTTGTCGACCCCCTCGCGTACTCCTGACAGAAGACGCAGACGTGAGCCTTGCCCACGTCCCACCATAGCCTCAGGGAGGGGAAGCTTCCCCGCTTCCTTCTCCAGCCGGCCCAGAAACGACGAAACGAGTCCCGGAACCGCTCGTCCTCCAGCAGCAGGTTGTTAAAGTGCCAGTACGCGGAGCCCAACCTGGCGTCGAACGGAAGGAGTTCCGCCCACACCAGGTGATGGTCCGTGCACGACACCTGCCGCGTGGAGGCCTTCGGAAAGCAGGAGGCGTACGCCCGCGAAACGTACAGGCGGTCGATTCTGGACGCTCCGACCCCAGGCCTCACGAAGGTGAAGGCGATGGAGTCAGGATGGAGATTCCGCCAGACGTCCACCAGGTCCAAGGACTTGACCAAGTCCCCCAACCTCCTCCCCGACGCCGAACTCGTGCGGGCACCGCCGTGGTCCCTGTCCTCGAGGACGCAGTTAAAATCTCCCCCGAGGACGACGCACTGGTTCTCGTCGATGGAAGCGAGATGAGCGGACACTTCTTCGAAGAAGCTCGCTTGCCTCGGCCCGGCCAGGGGAGCGTAGACGTTCACCAAGTGAAGCACCGCGCCCCCCAGCCGAACCGTCAGGTGAAGCAAACGGCCTGGCACTGGCTCCCTGACCCCCAAGATCTCCGGCTGAAAATGCGGGGCCAACAAGATAGCCACCCCGCCAGATCTGCGGGTGAGGTGACTCATGTAGACCCCCCCTCGCCACTCCAGGAGCCAGGTGGCTTCGTCTCCCGGGGTAGTGTGGGTTTCTTGCAGGAAGCACACCGCATACCTCCCGTCCCGAAGGACCGAGAGGGTCTGGAATCTGCGCTGTGACTCCCTGCTGCCGTTGATGTTGAGGCTGGCTATAGTTGTCTCCATGTCGGAAGTATAGTACAACCACCACCAGTACACACAGTTAAACTATGTACATATTTACTGGGAGGACGAGAGAGGGGCACAGAAGTCCCTCGCCCTCACCAGGAGTGCTCCCAGGAAGTTCCTGACTCGCTTTCGCTCATTGACGTCAAGCCCGGGCGCCTGGCGCGCAGCGTGGGCCGACCAGTAGACTCTTTCGAAGGAGCTCCAGCGGTCGAGCGCCAGTTGGGCTCTATCCCGGCGACTCCGAGTTTCCTCGACAAATTCCCGGAGTTCCTCGAGGGGGATGAGGGGGAGATCGGTGGGGGGCACCTGGGACTCGAAAATCTCGCTGGAGACGGACTCCGCGTCGTCCCCGGTGTCCGCCACCGATCCAGAACCCTCCTCCGGGAGGTCGCCTTCGGTCACCGACCCCTCCCCCACCAAGAGGATGGGGGCTGGTCCGGCACCGCCAACTGGCCTCAAACCTCCAGTGACCCCACCCCCAGGGTCACCTTCCGTATCTTCCTCGGCGCACCCCTTCCCGGAACGCCCCGAGTTCGGGTCGCCGGGCGGCAGAGGCTCGGGGCCCCGCTCCTCTCCCGACACCGGGACGCCCGGCTCCTCGGGGAAAAGGTCCTCCCCCAGGGCCAAGGCCCCCGGAAAAACAGTCTGGGAGGGAGGAGCAAGGATAACACCTTCCTCCCCACCACCGCTCGACGACCCAATACTGAAAAGAAGGCGGTCGCCTGCACCATGGCCTGTGATAGTATTAAAATCCTCCCCAGGGGCTGGAGGAGTTATGGCGGTGGAAGGCCCGGCTGTCGCCCCTGGGGGTTTGGGCAGGTCGGGCCATGGTGCAGGACAGTGGGGGGGCACCGTCGGCTCATCCCCTGGAGAGGGGCAGCGCCGCCGGCGCGCTGATGGGATTTCTCCCCCCTCCAAGGGCCAGTGCCTCTTCCCCAGAGAGACAGGGGGGAGTTTATGAGCCTTCGCCTCCCCGCCCGCCTTGGTGGTCATGGGGCCCGAGGTCCCTCCCTCCAGCCTTTCCCGGAATATGATTGGCTGGGGGAATTCAGGGGGCGTGGCCATGGTGGGGAGGGTCAGCTGTGTCACTTCCTGCCCCGCCCCTGGTATATCAGGTGATGGCGGGCGGGGCAGGGGCCCAGTTCCCTCTCCAGGGCCCAGAGACACGGTCGCTGCAGGAAGTGCAGCAGCGATGGTTCCCCCCAGGTTAGTGCCAGGGGGTGGCTGGGTGGGGCGGGGCTCAGTTTCTGGAGGGGGGGTTGAAGCCCCAGGAGTTTCCTTAACGAGGTAGGGGTCGGTGTTGGGGTCGGGGTCAGTGGGACCGGGATCAGGTACGGGTTTGGGGGTTCGGGGGTCAGGGTTCCCGCGCCGGGGCGACGCTGGCACGGCCGCAGGGGCATTGTCGTGCCGGGGCGGGGCAGGTCGTGGGCTACGTGGAGGGGAAGGGGAAGGGGATGGGGATAGGGTGGTCTCCCCGTGGGCGGGCTTGACGCGTTGCGTCTTCCTGAGCGCCTTCCGTTCGGTCGGACGCTCACCCCCCTCCCTGCCAGAGGCTGAGGCATTGGGAGCCTCTGGCTTAGCCCCCGGTGCCGGGGCTTGTGGTGTTGACTTTGGGGGAGGGGGAGTGGGTGCGGCGGCACCACCCGCAGCCGTTGGTGTGGGCTGGGCAGCTTTCTGGGTGGGGCAGTTTTTTCTAATATGCCCCACCTCGCGGCACAGGTGGCACCGCACGCCGTCCGCCGTCCAGAAGGCGCGGTAGGCCGCGCCCTCGTGGAGGATGGTGAAGGATCCCTCCGTGACCTCCTCCCGGGCCAGGCAAATAAACACCTGGCGTCGGAAAGAGTATACATGGCGGAGGGTGGGGTCCTTAAGACCGAGCAGGAGCGGTTGAACACCTGACCGGATCTCCCCCAAGGTGTTGAGGTGGGGAAGAAGGAGCTCGCTGGCAATGAAGGGCGGGACGTTGGAGATCACGACTCTCTGGGCCGTGACCTCCAAAGGGTCGACTGGCAAATATGTCCCGCCCACAGTGAGCCCCCTCTCCACGGCCAGGTGGACCGCCTGCTCGGTCTTAAGGAAGAAGACGGCCTTCCCGTACATGCGGGCCGCAGCGACGATGGCCAGTGGGCCGACCACACTAGCCATGGCCTTACTGCAGGCCTCGATGGTCATGTTGGGATGGGGATAGGCCTTGACCCCCAGGCGTTTGGTCAGGTGCCTGAAGGGGGATGCGGTTGCGGCCGTGGTTGGGCCAGCCGAGCCCAAGGCAGCGGCTACCCCGGCGTAGGTCCGGCTGGGCCCTGCGACCTTCGGGCTCGCCATACTCCGTCGGCCCCCAGCAGCAGCGGTGGAGGTGGGCCTCTGGCAGTAGTCGCGGTGGAGTTCTTGGGGAGGTGCCCGAGGCCAGTCACCCGAGGCGAGTCCTAGGCAGCGGTGGTGGAGGCAGGCCTCAGGCAAGTCCTCGGCAGGCCCTCAGTTGCAGTGTTGGGGGCAGGCCTGTTGGGGGGGGGGGGGGGGTGTCCCCAAGACAAGTCCCAGGCAGCCCCAAAATTAAGTCCTGGGCAGCAGCAGTGGAGGTGGACCTCAGGTCACAGCAGTGGTGGAGGCTGCGGGGAGTGGCCTCAGGCAAGTCCCAGGCTGCAGTGGTGGAGGCAGGCCTCTGGCGAGTCCCAGGCAGGCCCTCAGTTGGGGAGGGACTCCCAGGCAAGTCCCAGGCAGCGCTGGTGGAGGCAGGCCTCTGGCTGCAGCAGAAGTTGAGGCAGGCCTCTGGCGAGTCCCAGGCTGGCCCTTGGTCCCAGCAGTGGAGGTAGGCCTCAGGTCACACCAGTGGAGGAGGTTGTGGGAAGGGGCCTCAGGCGAGTCCCAGGCTGCAGTGGTGGAGGCAGGCCCAGGCAGGGTCCCAGAGACCAGCAGTGGGAGTGGGCCCCAGGTCAGCTCAAACACAGGGCCCAGAACACAAAGCTCTCACCTCCTTCCTCCACCTCCTCCTTGGTCTTCTCTCTTCTTTCTTCTTTCTTCTTTCTTCTTCCTTCTTCCTCTTCCTTCTCCTTCTCCAGGCACAACACTGCCACTGGTCCAACTCTTAACAGGTGAAACACCCAAGTGGTCCAGTGACAAGCAGTGCCCTTCACATCAAAGGGCATCTCCTGGTTATATTTTTTTTTCTTTTTTTCTGCAGCTGTGAGACACAGTGAGAGACATAAAGTGCACAAATCTTTATTTAATTTCCACCACCAGGAAAAGTAGGAAAACACCCGAGTGGCCTGTGACGAGCAGTGCCCTTCACATCAAAGGGCAATGCTGTGTGATCAAAACAGTGAAGGGGAGGGCAGGGACTAAATCAAAATAGAGTTGGAGGGGGAAATGATGCACTCCACTCCCTGCGGCGCCCACCTCTCCCTGAACAACTCCAGGGTGTTGGTGGACACCGCGTGCTCCTTTTCCAAGGACACCCGGGCCCTAACGTAACCGCGGAAGAGGGGCAGGCAGTCGGCCCTAACGACCCCCTCCACGGCCCGCTGCCTGGACCTGTTTATGGCCAGTTTGGCCAGGCCCAGGAGCAGACCCATGAGGAGATTCTCTCGGTTATATTTTTTTTTTGTTTTTTTTTTTTTTTTTTTTCTCTTTTTCTTTTATTTTTCTGCGGTAGTTATTATTTTTTTCCCAGCACCCATGGTGTGTGTGTGTGTGTAGCTGTGAGACACAGTGAGAGACATAAGTGCACAAATCTTTATTTAATTTCCACCACCAGGAAAAGTAGGAAAACACCCGAGTGGCCTGTGACGAGCAGTGCCCTTCACATCAAAGGGCAATGCTGTGTGATCAAAACAGTGAAGGGGAGGGCAGGGACTAAATCAAAATAGAGTTGGAGGGGGAAATGATGCACTCCACTCCCTGCGGCGCCCACCTCTCCCTGAACAACTCCAGGGTGTTGGTGGACACCGCGTGCTCCTTTTCCAAGGACACCCGGGCCCTAACGTAACCGCGGAAGAGGGGCAGGCAGTCGGCCCTAACGACCCCCTCCACGGCCCGCTGCCTGGACCTGTTTATGGCCAGTTTGGCCAGGCCCAGGAGCAGACCCATGAGGAGATTCTCTCGGTTATATTTTTTTTTTTTTTTTTTTTTTGTGCACAAATCTTTATTTTTTTTTTTTTTTTTTTTTATTTTTTTTTTTATTTGGTTATTTTTTTTTAATTAACCCCCACACTACCGCCTAACTGCGGTAGTGCTTATTTTTTTCCCAGCACCCATGGTGTGTGTGTGTGTGTGCAGCTGTGAGACACAGTGAGAGACATAAAGTGCACAAATCTTTATTTAATTTCCACCACCAGGAAAAGTAGGAAAACACCCGAGTGGCCTGTGACGAGCAGTGCCCTTCACATCAAAGGACAATGCTGTGTGATCAAAACAGTGAAGGGGAGGGCAGGGACTAAATCAAAATAGAGTTGGAGGGGGAAATGATGCACTCCACTCCCTGCGGCGCCCACCTCTCCCTGAACAACTCCAGGGTGTTGGTGGACACCGCGTGCTCCTTCTCCAAGGACACCCGGGCCCTAACGTAACCGCGGAAGAGGGGCAGGCAGTCGGCCCTAACGACCCCCTCCACGGCCCGCTGCCTGGACCTGTTTATGGCCAGTTTGGCCAGGCCCAGGAGCAGACCCATGAGGAGATTCTCTCGGTTATATTGGTCAGCAAGAGCTTTCCTGATTGGCCAAGGTTAACAACCCCAATCAATGACCTTGTAGTCAACAAGGTCAACCTGGTTCCAATGACTACAGGGTTCAACTGAAAATATTAAATTATACCAGTTCTTCAAACTGACTGTTTGAAGCTTCTACTGAACGGATGAACATTGCTCTGATCTTATCAGATTGGACTGTCTTTGCTCAGCCCCTGAACAACCTGGGCATTGGCAAGTTAGTTGGAAAATAAAAGGTCAGATGTTATAACCAAGTTTTGAACGGGAAAATAAGAGTCTTGCGAGTGAACGGTGAGAGGTCTATTTGCAGGCATTATCATCTCATTAGTTTCTGATGCTGTCTCATTGATATCTAGGTCTCTATTCCCCCATCAGCCAAATAGAAATCAGATAGTGACAAATGCTGATGTGAACACACACACCTGCACGCACGTACACACACACTCACACCTGTACGCATGCGCAAACACACACACTGACATCTACACACACACACTCACACCTGTACGCATGCGCAAACACATACACAACACACACTGACACCTATACACACACTCACACCTGCATACTCACACCTACAAGCACACACACACACTCACGCCTGCACACACACTCATTCACACACGTATACTCTCTCACACTCCCACACACTCTCTCTCAAGTGCATACACACACATATATATAAATCTATGGGGTGAAACATTTCATCCAAGATGTTTGTTTATTTGCAGATAGAGGGCAGCTGCCATATGTGCGGAATTGTGTTCCATGGTTTCAATTATCCGCTGTTCGTCTTGGCCCAAAATTATTACATGGAACAATCCAGAACTAAGAACGGGACTGCCTGGGAGGTAAACTTTCCCATTTAAATGAATGGATTCGTTACTGTCGTGGTTTTGGGCATCCACAGTAGGTCTTGGAACGTATCCCCCGCAGATATGGGGGAACTACTGTACAAAAACATGCAGTTTGTACTCACAGTTGGACAATGTGGTATTTAATATATTCTTGCTTTTGGAACAAGATCAGCCTGATGTAAAATTCAAAGACAGATTCTGAACAAGGCCTCACACCTACAATTCATTGTCTGACCTGAAATATCACTTTTTGTACCACTGTCTGATTGAAGTGTGGAAATTTAGGCAGACACTGACAAAACCTTTAATTATCACGGGGCAGTGACTTGAAGCAGATTCTGAATTTGCATCTTAATCAATCAAAACTTAGATCTCCTTTCTAACAGAGTTCTCCATCAGCCATTTTAGGTTTGTTCACTCCACTTACACTAATTGTATGATCCTTTGATCCCTCTGCCTATAAACTCTGCATCAGTGTGCCCTCTCTCACTGCACCTGACAAAGGGCCGTCACTCCAAAAGCTTGTGATTTCAAATAAACCTGTTGGACTATGAGCTGGTGGCATGTGATTTTGACTTTGTCCACCCCAGTCCAACACTGGCACCTCCACATCAAGTCTATTATACAGTTTATAAACTGGCTATTCAGCCCAACTAGTCCATGCCAGGGTTTACTCTCCATACAAACTTTCTCCAGTCTTTTCTCATTTAATCCCATCCACAGATTTATTTATTCCTTTCTCATTCATGAGTTAATCAAGTTTCCCTTAAATGCATGTATACTATTTGCGTTGACTTACTCCATGCAGTAATGAGGAAGCAACCCAACGGTCCTCTGGGACTATGACAACTTCACCTTCCCTTGGTAATATATTGCACATTCTAACTCAGCTCTGAGACAAGCTCTCTTTCCCCGAAGTCCTCTGTGGATGTATTAATGACTACCTGATGCTAGAGAAAGTGTTTTGTTTCCTTTTCATCTTTTCTGATTCTCCCAGTGCTCTCTTCTGCATTTCTCCTTTTTAAAGAAGTTTTTTGTTAGGCTTGTCCCTCAGACTGTCAGTAATAAAAGTGGGTATTTGCTCTTGTTTAACAACCCGTTGTGAGCCCAATTATCAAATCACAACTTCAAATTTGAATCTAAGGTGCATGACCCCCATAAAGGTGCACCCCTCAGTAGAGTTTCAGAATCTATAGGCTAGTTTGTACATCATTGAAAGGTTTTTTACAATTCTTACTGAAGAAAGTAAGAACATAGCGAGGATCTAGTGATTGAGGGAATTTGAATAATGCTTTTTTTTCAGTCAGTGTATATTTTTCACACGTCAGCAATCAATGTCACTAAGTAAGTCTCTGTATGGACAGTCTTGTATATGTTTCTGAGCAGAATGCTCATGTATCAGAGTAATGGTCTACGATGATTAGTCTGTAGAGCTACTTTTCCATAATGACTGCTCAACAATAGTCCTAACGAAGGGCTATACCAGGAACGTTGGTTTCTCCACCTCCTGATGCTGCCTGGCTTGCTGTGTTCTTCCAGCCTCCTGCTCATCTACTTTGATTCCAACATCTGCAGTTTTTTTTGTCTCTAACGTATAAATATGTCAAAACCCTTAGTTCATAAAGAATTCCGCTCAATCTAACTTCATTCAACTGTCCAGATTGACCACATCTGAACCCATTATTACTCATACAATGCCTCAGAAAGGGTCCTCTTGTGAGTAGTAGTATCGTCCCTATCTCTGAACCAGGAGGCCTGGGCTCAAGTTCTACTTGCTCTACAGATATGCCATAATGTTTTTGAACAGGTTGATTACAAATATCTACAGAGTCTTGGACAATGACATTGAATTCGAGCACTGATATTTGGAATTTCTTTCAAACAGCTGTTGCAGTATCAAAACAATACAGTTACCTCTTGTGGACTTTTTTCTGTAAATCTACTTGTTTGGATGGTACTATGATTGAAGTGGACCATTCATTGAAGTTTGCCACAGACTTAGTACATGTAGTTTCAGTATTCCACCTACTTGTAGACAGCCCTCTATTCCCCTTGCTTAAACTGTATAATGATGCAACTATTCTATTGGTCAAAAAATTTAAATTTATATCCATGTATTCTCTCAGAAATGTCTCACAGACCTTTGTAATGAACACATTTGAACTTGACTGTAAAAAAGTATGCTTAAAAGATATTTTAATATTTTGCTTCAGTAAGGCATTTGACAAGGTTCCCCATGGGAGACTGATTAGCAAGGTGAGATCTCACAGAATACAGGGAGAGCTAGGCATTTGGATACAGAACTGGCTCAAAGGTAGAAGACAGAGGGTGATGGTGGAGGGTTGTTTTTCAGACTGGAGGCTTATGACCAGTGGTGTGCCACAAGGATCGATGTTGGGTCCGTTGCTTTTTATCATTTATTAAATGATTTGGATGTGAACATAGGAGGTATATTTAGTAAGTTTGCAGGTGACACCAAGATTGGAGGTGTAGTAGACAGTAAAGAAGGTTACCTCAGATTAAAACGAGATCTTGACCAGATGGGCCAATGGGCTGAGAAGTGGCAGATGGAGTTTAATTTAGATAAATGTGAGGTGCTGCATTTTGGAAAGTCAAATCAGACAAGGACTTATACACTTAATGGTATGATCCGAGGGAGTGTTGCTGAACAAAGAGACCTTGGAGTGCAGGTTCATAATTCTTTGAACAAGTCTCAGGTAGATAGGATAGTGAAGAAGGTGTTTGGTATGCTTTCCTTTATTGGTCAGAGTATTGAGTACAGGAGTTGGGAGGTTATGTTGCAGCTGTACAGGACATTGGTTAGGCCACTTTTGGAATATTGCATGCAATTCTGGTCTCCTTCCTATCGGAAAGATGTTGTGAAACTTGAAAGGGTTCAGAAAAGATTTAGAAGGGTGTAGCCAGGGTTGGAGGGTTTGAGCGACAGGGAGAGGCTGAACAGGCTGGGGTTGTTTTCCATGAAGCATTAACACTGAGGGGTGACCTTATAGAGGTTTATAAAATCATGAGGAGCAGGTCTTTTCCCTAGGGTGGGTGAGTCCGAAACTAGAGGGCATAGGTTTAGGGTTTGAGGGGAAAGATATAAAAGGGACCTAAGGAGCATCTTTTACATGCAGAGGGTGGTGCATGTGTGGAATGAGCAAGTGGAAGTGGTGGAGGCTTTTAAAAGCCACCTGGATGTGTATATGAATAGGAAGGGTTTAGAGGGATATGGGCCGAGTGCTGGCAAATGGGACTAGATTAAATTAGGATATCTGGACAGCATGGACAAGTTGGACCAAAGGGTCTATTTCCGTGCCGTATGTCTCTATGACTCTAGTTCCATGAGTGGCGGAGACTGTGACTCACTCCATGATATGACACTGTGTTTCTTTCGATCATCATCCAATAGGCAAGTGTGGGATGGAATGGATAAGGTGGGTTCTTCATTCTGTGAGGGAAGGGGCTCCACTCTTACGCGAATGTGAGACCCTTCAAAAGGCACTAACATTAAAATCAGGTGCCTATGCAATGCAGATGAAAGACACGTACACACAGAAGTGCATTGATTGGTTAAGCATAAGAGTAGTCCTTGGGTGAAAGTACTTAGTTGGAGGAAGACTAACTACAAGAAAAACACCTTTGACCACAAGTCCATCAGGAAGTGGTCAGCACGTATGTCCTTGAGACCCTTTGGGAAAAGGAGAGGGCGGATCCTATCGAGCGGTTCCCTGAGCAGACTGTCAAAGCCATTTGGCAGAATCCCTCATCACCAGAACTTTCCAACAAGTACCAAGACATGGCTTGGCTAGTGGTGAGAATAGCTCTGCCTGTGAGATCCTTTATGCACGCCTGGACTCTCAGCTGCACCGCACGCTGCCCTCGAAGTGGCTGCGTAGGGGGGACGAGACTGTCACACACCTCCTTCTGGAATGTGCCTATGCAGAGGAAGTCTGGAGAGGAATACAGTGGTGTTTGTCGAGGTTCGTCCTGAGCAGCGCCATGACGCGGGACTCCATGCTCTACGGCCTGTTCCCCGGGACGAACATCAAGACGAACATCAACTGTGCCTGGAGGATCATCAACTCGGTGAAGGACGTTCTCTGGGTGGTCCAAAACCTGTTGATTTTCCAGCTGAAGGAGTTGACTCCGACCGAGTGTTGCAGACTGGCACGTTCCAAGGTCCAGGACTACATGTTGAGGGACGAGTTGAAGCTTGGGGCAGCTGCTGCCAAGGCGCGGTGGGGAAAGACATCTGCCTGCCTAAAGAAGACCAGGGGGCCCATGCAGTCGTTTGGGCTCTGCTGACGCCTCAGCTCAATATATGGGCATATGATTGAAAAATGTACAGACCTGTATATAAAAATGATAAATTCTGATCTCTGTATGTAAATGTTTACATTTGTATGGCATGACCAACTGTACAGACTGTATGAATAAAGTATATTTTTGAAAGAAAAAAAACTACCACAATATTAGCTAGGAACTAGGAAATGTAGATTGGGTCAGCTGTGTCAGAGTAAATCTGCATCTAACATGTGTGAGTCCCTTAAATCCTAGTTAGTTAAGAGTTCAGGACCAGCATGTTCCTGTGATATTGAAGGATAAAAATGACAAGATTTGAGAAGCTTGGCAAACACGAAAAAAGAGAAAGGAGGCAAGTGTAAGGATTAAGAAACTGAAGGCAGACACAGCCCTTGAAGAATATAAAGATAGTAAGAAAGAACTCAAACAACGAATTAGGAGGTTTAAAAGGAACCACGAGATGTCTTTGACAAACAGTTTTCAGGAAAATCCCAAGGATTTTTTTACATATAAAAGGACAAGACGGTAGCTAGGAATTGCATGACTAGGGTTTCAGATACGGCTTTACACTAAATGGGATTGGGTGGGGGTGACTGGGGGAGGGTTCAGTTATCGGGAAAATTAGAAAACTCAGATTAAAGGAGGAGGTAAGAACGCAGAAATCAGACGAGGTTATAAAAATCTCCAACACAGACACAAACAGGACAGAGTGTTTGGAAAGGGTTAACGATCAAACTTCACATGCATTGAACAAATGAATGACAATGAGAAGAGGGGCAGTTAATACCGGACTGAAGTGTTATATCTGAAAGCATGCAGTATAAGAAATAAGGTAAATGAGCAGGTGGCACAGATCAAAATTGTCAGGTAAGACATGATGGGCATCTCAGAGATGGGGCTGCAAAGGGATCAAGATTGAACATTCAAGGTTGTACATCCTATTGAAAAATAGACATGTGGGCAGAGGGGGAGGAGTTGCCTTGTTAGTAAAAAATTACATTAAATCAATACTAAGAAATGAAATCGGTTCAGATGGTTTAGAATCTGTGTGGGTAGAATTGAGGGACAGCAAAAGTGAAAAATCCACAGCTGGAGTTATGAACCGGTTTCCAAACAGGACTCAGGAGCTGGGGCGTGACTACCTCAAACTCACACACACAAACACTTCCAGATACACCAGGAGATAGAAAAGATATATTGGAAAGGCAAAGGTAGAGTGATCATGGGGGATTTCAGTACACAGGTGTGCTGGGAATATTAGATTGGTAATGCATTGCAAGAAAAGGAATGTGTGGAATGTCTATGAGATGGCTTTTTGGAGCAGCTTGTGCTGGGGCCCACTAAGGTATTACTGGACTTAGTGTTGTCTGATGAGGCAGACTTGATAAGGGAGCCTGAGGAGACAGCGATCATAATATGATTGTCTGCAATTTGAGAAAGAGAAGATATTTCAGCTGAATAAAGGCAACTACAGAGGCATGAGAAAGGAGCTGGGTAGAATTGACTGGGAAAGGATCCTAGCAGGAAAGACACTGGAACAGCAATGACAGGGGTTTCTGGGAGTAATTCAGGAGACACAGCAGAGATTCATCCTGAGGGAAAAGAAGTGTGGTCCAGGGAGGATGAGGCAACCATGGCTGACTCGGGAAATTAGGAACAGCATAAAAGCAAAAGAGAAAGCATATAACCAAAAGAGAAAATGCTTTGACAAAGGGTCAGTTAGACTTGAAATGTCAGCTCTTTTCTCTCCCCTTACAGGTGCTGCCAGACCTGCTGACACTTTCCAGCATTTTCTCTTTTGGTTTCAGATTCCAGCATCCGCAGTAATTTGCTTTGATCCAGTGAGAAAGCATATAATGTGGGGAAGGGCAGTGAGAAACCAGAGGATTGGGAAGTTTATAAAGACCAGCAGAGGGCGGCACGGTGGCACAGTGGTTAGCACTGTTGCCTCACAGCGCCAGGGACCTGGGTTCAATTCCCACCTCAGGCGACTGACTGTGTGGAGTTTGCACGTTCTCCCCGTGTCTGTGTGGGTTTCCTCCGGGTGCTCCGGTTTCCTCCCACAGTCCAAAGATGTGCGGGCCAGGTGAATTGGCCATGCTAAATTGCCCATAGTGTTAGGTAAGGGGTATATGTAGGGGTAGGGGTATGGGTGGGTTGCGCTTCGGCGGGTCGGTGTGGACCTGTTGGGCCGAAGGGCCTGTTTCCACACTGTAAGTAATCTAATCTAAGTAATCTAATCTAAAAAAAGGAAATAAAGAGGGAGAAGATTAAATATGAGGATAAGCTAGCACGTAATATAAAGGAAAAATGTAAGAGTTTCTTTTGATATAGAGGGCAAAGGACAGGCAAAAGTGGACATTGGGCTGCTGGAAAATGACGCTAGAGAGATAGTAGTGGGGATCAAGGAAATGGCTGAGGAACTGAATAATTACTTTGCATCAGTCTTCATGGTGGAAGACATGAGTAATATCCCAAAAATTCAAGAGAGTGAGGGGGCAGAGCTGAGTATGGTGGCCATCACCAAGGAGAAGATGCTAGACAAACTGAATGGCCTGAAGGTGGAAAAATCACCTGGACCAGATGGTCTACAGCCCAGAATTCACCAACAGCAAAAGCTAACAATAAAGAATCTGAAGATGACTTGTCAGAAAATCGACGGACTGATTAATGTTTGAGTACCAACAGGTTTACAATCAGTCAATGAATGATCCCTGTAACCAGCTCATATAGTCTACTGCAGCCAGAAGCCATTTGAATCCTGTCTGGCTTTTAGTGCCCGGCACTGCTGCATTTCATTGTGCAGAAGGTGATGTCCCTCTCCTCAATGTCCTCACCTTCCTCCTCAGGAGACTGTTCTCACTCTCCCAGCTCTCCCAGCCTCTCTGATATCCCCTTTTTGCTTGCACATGCTGTGCAGAATACAGTATCCTAAGGTTATAGAACATAGAACGTAGAACAGTACAACACAGTACAGGCTCCTCAGCCCACAATGTTGTGCTGAGCATTTATCTTAATCTAAGATTAACCTAACCCACACACCCCTCAGTTTACTGCTGGGCTTGTCCAGCAGCCACTTAAATGTTCCTAATGTCTCTGACTCTACAACCACTGCTGGCAGTGCATTCCCCACACCCAACACTGTGTTTGTACAGAACCTACCTCTGACATCTCCCCTAAACCTTCCTCCAATCACCTTAAAATTATGAGCCCTCATGACAGCCATCTCTGCCCTGGGGAAAACTCTCTGGCTATCTCCTCTATCTATGCCTCTCATTTTGTTATTCTCTCCAGTGTGAAAAACCCTAAATCACTCAATCTCTCTTCATAAGACAAGCCCTCCAATCCAGGCAGCATCTTGGTAAATCTCCTCTGCACCCTCTCTAAAGCATCTACATCCTACGCCGAGTGGGCGGCACAGTGGTTAGCACTGCTGCCTCACAGCACCGGAGACCCGGGTTCAGTTCCTGCCTCAGGTGACTGATTATGTGGAGTTTGCACATTCTCCCCGTGTCTGCGCGGGTTTCCTCCGGGTGCTCCAGTTTCCTTCCACAATCCAAAAATGTGCAGGTTAGGTGAATTGGCCATGCTAAATTACCCGTAGTGTTAGGTGAAGGGGTTAATGTAGGGGAATGGGTCTGGGTGAGTTGCACTTCGGCGGGTTGGTGTAGACTTGTTGGGCCGAAGGACCTGTTTCCACACTGTAAGTAATCTAAAAAAAAATCCTTCCTATAATGAGGCGACCAGAACTGGACACAAAATTCCAAGTGTGGTCTAACCAGGGTTTCATACAGCCGCAGCAAAACTTTGCAGCTCTTAAACTCAATCCCCCTGCTAATGAAAGCCAAAACACCATAAACCTTCTTCATAACATTATCAACTTGGGTGGCAACTTTGAGGGATCTATGTACGTGGACCCCAAGATCCCGCAGTTCCTCCACAATGCCAAAAATCCTGTCTTTAACCCTGTATTCAGCATTCAAATTCAACCTTTCAAAATGAATCACTTTGCATTTATCCAGGTTGAACTCCATCTGCCACTTCTCAGCCCAGCTCTGCATCCTGTCTATGTCATTTTGTAAACTGCAATGTCCATGGATGCTATCTATTACACCACCAACCTTTGTGTCATTGGCAAACTTATTAACCATCCACTTCCACTTATTGATCCAAGTCATTTATAAAAACTACAAAGAGCAGAAGCCCAAGAACAGATCTCTGCGGGACACCACTGGTCAGCGATCTCCAGGCAGAATACTTTCCATCCATTATCACTCACTGTTTTCTTTTGGCCAGCCAATTCTGTATCCAGACAGCTTCAGGCTAATAGAATGTCAGAACAATTGATAAACTCAAGTTAAACTGCTGAACACTAATTATATGCACATTTGGCCTTTTTTGGTGGATCTATTTTGAATTTAGAAGAATATGAACTTTACAATAAAGTAACTCTGTGTGCCCATGTTGACATGTCCATCAGCTCTAATGCAGAAAATTATATCACAGAGGGATTTGAGAATCCTCATGCACTACAAAAAGGGAGTAGCATCATAGGGAAGACAAAGGGAATGGGGTATGGAAATCGAGAAATGTTGATATAACTACAAAAGGCACCGATAGGGCCACATCTGGAATACTGTAAAGAATGTTGGTCACCTTATCAATGGAATGTAAAAACATTGATCTGTATCAGAACCAATAAGAAAAAATGGTCAACAGAGACTAATGCTATTGAAAGGATTTTTTAGCAAAAGGTCTTCTCTCCAATGGTTTGATCAGAATGATTTCAGTGAACAATTTGTAGCAAGTTTCAACCACAAACAAGTTGAAACATTCCTTGGTGTCATATTTTTCACTTTTGTATCTATGAGTAATGATTACTTTTCTGTTCGGATTTCAATCCATCAAGTTTCAACTTATCAAGATTCCACAGATAGTTCATAAACCCTCTTCAAGTGTTAACATGATTTAAAACTTTAAATAAATTTGATTCATAAAAACAGAAATACCTGAAAAAATTTGAAGAGTCACTGGACCCAAAACGCTAATTCTGCTTTCTCTCCATAGCTGCTGCCAGACCTGCTGAATATTTACAGCTATTTCTGTTTCTGGAAATGAATTTGAATCACTGTTAAGTGATGTTACAGATTTGTTGATTGTAGGACACCTGTGTAACACTAAATTTCTGTGTTCAACCAACTAACAAGTCATGTGAGTTGTTCACTGGAGATGACTAACTGCAATGCTAAGGGTAAATTTAGGTAAGGTGAAATCATACTCATTGCAATATTATTTTCCTTGATGTGATCAACTACTATTTCAATTTTGTATGATAGTGTGAATTTAAGAACAGGACTGTCAAAATGTTTCTTGCATTTTCATTGATTTACAATGACAGTTTGTTTGTGGATGGACATCATGTGGTTTCTTCTAAATCCTTATTGTGGCATGACCATTTATTTTATAAGGAAGTTATTTCAATGAAAAGTCATATGTACATTCAGTGTAAGCATAAGAATACTATGTTCAACTTTGTATATTGCATTGATGCAAGTTTTAAAATGGTAATTATTAGAAAGTATTGATGGCAGAGTTGGCTGGAGTGGACTGAGAAGGGAGTTTAGTAGAAAAGACAATTGATGAATAATTGCAGACATTTAAAACAATAGTTCACATTTCATAATGAGGATATATTCCAAAGTGGAAGAATAATTCGATGAAGGGAATAAACCCCAAATATGGTTAACTAAGGAGGTTTAGGATCATAGGAAATTAAAAGAAACAGAACACAATATGGCAAAAATTAGTGCCAAGTCCAAGGATTGGGAAAGTTTTAAAAACCAATAAAGGATGACCAAAAAAGGAGAAAATCAACTTTGGAGAGTAAATGAATGAGTAAAATATATTAAAAAAAAGAAAAGGAGTCAAGCTGAACATGAGACCGAGGCTGGGAACTGATCATGGGGAAGTTAGGGAATGGCAGAGGAGTTGAATAAATTAAAACTGAAAGAACTGCAGATACTGTCTATCAAAAACAAAAACATAAATTGCTGGAAAAGCTCAGCAGGTCTGGCAGCACCTGAGCAGAGAAATCAGAGTTAATGTTTTGGGTGTAGTGACCCCTCCTCCGAACTGAGGTATGGTGCCAGACATACTGAGTTTTTCCAGCAACTTCTGTTTTTGGGTTGAATATATAGTTTGCTTTAGTGTTTACAGTAGAAAACACTAATAACATTCCAAATATTCTAAATATTCACGTGGCAAAAGGGAGGCTAAAATAAATTTTATAATTTTAATTAGACAAAAAGTACTAGGGAAATTGATGATGTTAAAGACTGATAGGTCTTCTGGACTTGATGGATAATATCCGAGGATATTAAAGGAAGTGGCTACAGAGGTCGTGGATGCACTGGTTGTAATTTTTCAAGAATCCTTAAATTCTGGAGAAGTCCCAGAGGACTGTTAATGTATCAATTTTATTCAGAAAGGGAGGGAGACAAATTAAATAGTAATCATAAGTTACTTAGATTAATTGCTGTCATCAGGAAAATGTTAGCATCTATTTTAAAGTATGTAATAACACAACATTTAGAAATAACCAAAGTAATCTAGCAGGGTTACATGGTTTCATGAAGAGAAAATCATACCTAATAAACTTTTTAGAATTCTTTGAGGCAGTAACAAGTGGGATTGATAAAGAGGAACCAGCAGATGTTATATATTCTATAAAGTATTGCACTTAAAGTGGCACAGTGGCTCAGTGGTTAGCACTGCTGCCTCACAGCACCAGGGATCTGGGTTTGATTTAAGCCTCGGGTGACTGTCTGTGTGGAGTTTGCACATTCTCCCCGTGTCTGCATGGTTTCCTTTGGGTGTTCCATTTCCTCCCACAATCCAAAGATGTGCAGGTTAGGTGAATTGCCCACAGTGTTCAGCGATGTGTAGGCTAGTTGCATTAGTCAGGGGAAATGTAGAATAATAATGGTAGGGGAATAGTCTGGGTTTGATACTCTTCAGAGAGTCGGTGTGGACTTATCATGCCAAATGGCCTGTTTCCACACTGTAGGGAATCTATGATTCAAAAGCAATGAATAAGACAAAAGCCCATGGTGGTGGAGTCATATATTTGTAATGGATAGAGGATTGACCAACTAAAAGAAAACAGAGAGTTGGAATAAAGGTGACATTTTCAGGTTAGTAACCTTTAACTAGCACAATACTAAGGAATCATAACTGGATCCACAATTACCCATAAAATATGTAAATAACTAGGATGAAGTAAAATGAGTGTATTATGGCCAGGTTTGTAGTTGACACAAAAATATGTGGGAGGCAAGTGGTGAGAATAACAGAGTCTGCAGAGGAATAATCACGTGTTAAATAAACGGGCAAAAGGTTGGCAGATGCAATATAATGCAGGAATCACTGGAGTCAGGGAGGACCCCAGAGGATTGGAAAATGGCTAATGTAACACCCTTGTTTAAGAAAGGAGGGAGGCAGAAGGAAATAAATTATAGGCCGGTTAGCCTGACCTCAGTGGTTGGTAAGATTTTAGAATCCCCTATTAAGGATGAGATTTAATTTGATTTATTATTGTTACAAGTCCTGAGGTATTGTTTTGTGTGCTAACCAGACAAAACATACCTTACATAAGTACATCAGGATAATAGAGCAGAGTGCAGCATAGGTCCTCTAGACTTGGTGGACAGAATACAGCTGCAGAGAAAGTACAGAGAGAGATCAACCCGAACATCTGGGAAGTCTGACACCAACAACCTCAAAACGCTTCAAAAAAAGGAACAGCTCTTAAAGCAACAATGTTTTCCCTGTCCTCCATGTTGGATGGGTACAGGAATAGGAATGATTGAGAGGGATATGGGCCAAGTGCTGGAAAATGGGACTAGATTAGCTTAGGATATCTGGTCAGCATCGAAAAGTTGGACCGAAGGGTCTGTTTCCTTGCTGTATGCCTCTAAGACACACCAGGGAGTAAGCCGCTCTTGAATCTGTTGGTGCACGTTTTCAAAGTTTTGTATATTCTGTCTGATGGAAGAGTGTGGAAGAGAGTATATCCGAGGTGGGAGGGGTCCTTGATTATGTCGGCTGCTTTCCCGAGGCAGTGGGAAGTATACTCTGAATATTATTGTGTATAGTAAATTCATGCTGAGTCAGCACAACTTCATCAAAGGGACATCATGCTTGACCGATCTGTTAGAATTCTTTGCAGAGGTAATACACAAGTTGGACAAAGGCGAGCCAGCAGACGTGATGTATTTGGATTTCCAAAAGGCCTTTGACAAGGTGCCACATAGGAGGCTGTGAAATAAGATATAAGCTGATGGCATTATAGGCAAGGTACTGGCATGGGTAGAAGATTGTCTAACCAGAAGGCAGACAGTAGGGTTAAATGGGTCTTTTTCAGGATGGCAGCTCAATGACTAGTGGAGTTCCATAGGGGTCAGTATTGGGACTACAACTACTTACATTATACATTAAATATCTGGACGAAGGAACTGAGGACATTGTTGCTAAGTTTGCAGATGATACAAAGACAGGTGGAGGGACAGGTTGTGTTGAGAAAGTGGAGAGATTACAGAATGATTTGGACAATCCAGGAGAGTGGGCAAAGAAGTGACAGATGGAATACAATGTGGGAAAAAGTGAGGTTCTGCACTTTGGTAGGAAGAATAGAGATTCAAACTATTGTCTAAATGGGAAAGTCTTCAGAAATGTAAAGCATAAAGAGACTTAGAAGACTGATTTCAGTATTTTCTTCAGGTTAAAGTTTAAGTTCAGTTGACAGTTAGGAAGGCAAATGCAACATTAGCATTCATTTCAAGAAGGCTAGAATACAAGAGCAGGTTTGTACTGCCAAGGCTGTATAAGGCTGTGGTCAGACCACATTGGAATATTGTGGGCAGTTTTGGGCACCACATCTAAGAAAGGAGGGGGCCTAGAGGAGATTTACAAGAACGATTCCAGGGACAAAGTGGTTGCCATATACATTGGATTTGTACTCAATGAGGTTTAGAAGGATGAGGGGGGGATTTGATTGAAACTTACAGAATACTGACAGGTGTGGATAATGTAGATATAAAGAAGATGTTTCCACTAGTCAGAGAAACGAGGGCCTGAGGGCACAGCTTCAGAGCAAAGGGCTGATCCTTTAGAACTGAGATGAGAAGGAATTTCTTCAGCCAGAGGGTGGTGAATCTGTGGAACTCATTGCTGCAGTAGAGGTCAAGTCAGAGTATATTTAAGACAGAAATAGATAGGTTCTTGATTAGTAAGGGGATCCAGGGTCACAGGGAGAAGGCAGGAGAATGGAGTTGAGAAATGTATCAGCCATGATTGAATGGTGGAACAGACTTGATGCGTCGAATGGCCTAATTCTGCTCCTTTATCTTATGTTCGATATCCACCCTGCTAATTGGCTGCAGCACAGAAGTGTACTTAATCAAGTAGCAATTACCGTGAAGTAGATAATTATGACTTTAGGACTAATATAGAAACAAAAAAAAATAAAAACAGGAGCAGGAGAAGGCTATTTCATCCTTCAAGCCTGTTCCACTATTCAATATGATCAGTTCTTTATAATTCACTTTTGCTGAATTCAAAAATGCTCCCAGTCGTCAGGCTTGCTGCTTTTCTGGCAATGTTATATGTCTCCTCTTTTAATCTAATATAGTCCTTAATTTATTTTGTAAACTATGTGAGCCACCTTCTCTCTTTTAGTTTTGTATCAGACAGGAATGATTTTTTTTATTATATATGCATATGTTCTTTAGAAGAGTCACAGAGTCACAGAGATGTACAGCACGGAAACAGACCTTTCTGTCCAACTCAGCCATGCTGACCAGATAGCCCAACTCAAACCAATCCCACCTGCCAACACCTGGCCCATATCCCTCCAAACCCTATTCATATATCCATCCAGATTCCTTTTAAATGTTGCAGTTGTACCAGCCTCCACCACATCCTCTGGCAGCTCATTCCATACATGTACAACCCTTTGCATGAAAAAGTTGCCCCGTAGGTCTCTTTTATATCTTTCCCATCTCTCCCTAAACCTATGCCCTCTAGTTCTGGACTCTCCCATCCCAAGGGAAAGACTTTGTCTATTTATCCTATCCATGCCCCTCATGATTTTATAAACCTCCATAAGGTCAACCCTCATCCTTGTAATTCTTTTCTGATCCCTTTCAAGTTTCACAACATCTTTTCGATAGGAAGGAGACCAGAATTGCATGCAATATTCCAACAGTGGCCTAACTAATGTCCTGTACAGCCGCAACATGACCTCCGAACTCCTGTACTCAATGCCCTGACAAATAAAGGAAAGCATACCAAACACCTTCTTCACTATCCTATCTACCTGCGACTCCACTTTCAAGGAGTTATGAACCTGCACTCCAAGGTTTCTTTGTTCAGCAACACTCCCTAGGACCTTACCATTAAGTGTATAAGTCCTGTTCTGATTTGTTTTTCAAAAGTGCAGCACTTCACATTTATCTAAATTAAACTCCACCTGCCGCTCCTCAATCCATTGACCCATCTGATCAAGATCCCGTTGTAATCTGAGGTAACCTTCACTGTCCACTACACCTTCAATTTTGGTGTCATCTGCAAACTTACTAACTGTATCTCTTATGCTCACATCGAAATCATTTATATAAATGACAAAAAGTAGAGGACCCAGCACCGATCCTTGTGGCACTCCACTGGTCACAGGCCTCCACCACCACCCTCTGTCTTCTACCTTTGAGACAGCTCTGTATCCAAATGGCTAGTTCTCCCTGTATTCCATGAGATCTAACCTTGCTAATCAGTCTCCCATAGGAAACCTTGTAGAATGCCTTACTGAAGTCCATATAGATCACATCTACTGCTCTGCCCTCACCAATTCTCATTGTTACTTCTTCAAAAAACTCAATCAAGTTTGTAAGACATGATTTCCCACGCACAAAGCCATGTTGACTATCCCTAATCAGTCCTTGCCTTTCCAAATCCTGTCCCTCAGGATTCCTTCCAACAATTTGCCCACCAACAATGTCAGGCTCACCGATCTATAGTTCCCTGGCTTGTCCTTACCATCTTTCTTAAACAGTGGCACCACATCAGCCAACCTCCAGTCTTCCGGGACCTCACCTGTGACAATCAATGATACAAATATCTCAAAAAGAGGCCAGGCAATCACTTCCCTCGCTTCCCGCTGTGTTCTAGGGCACATTGATCAGGTTCTAGGGATTTATCCAATTTTATGCATTTCAAGACATCCAGCACTTCTTCCTCTGTAATGTGGATATTTTTCAAAATGTCACCATCTATTTCCCCATTATCTATATCTTCCATGTCCTCCTCCACAGTAAACACTGATGCAAAATACTCGCTTAGTAAGGCTCCCATCTTCAGTGGCTCCACACAAAGGCCACCTTGCTGACCTTTGAGAGGGCCTAGTTACTCTTTTGTCCTTAATGTATTTGTAAGACCCTTGGGATCCTCCCTAACTCTATTTGCCAAAGCTATCTTATGTCCCTTTTTGCCGTCCTGATTTCCCTTTTAAGTATATCCCTACTGCCTTTATACTGTGTGGTTCTGTTCGCCGAGCTGGGAATTTGTGTTGCAGACGTTTTGTCTCCTGTCTAGGTGACATCCTCAGTGCTTGGGAGCCTCCTGTGAAGCGCTTCTGTGATCTTTCCTCCGGCATTTATAGTGGTTTGAATCTGCCGCTTCCGGTTGTCAGTTCCAGCTGTCCGCTGCAGTGGCCGGTATATTGGGTCCAGGTCGATGTACTTATTGATTGAATCTGTGGATGAGTGCCATGCCTCTAGGAATTCCCTGGCTGTTCTCTGTTTGGCTTGTCCTATAATAGTAGTGTTGTCCCAGTCGAACTCATGTTGCATGTCATCTGCGTGTGTGGCTACTAAGGATAGCCGGTCGTGTCGTTTCGTGGCTAGTTGGTGTTCATGGATGCGGATCGTTAACTGTCTTCCTGTTTGTCCTATGTAGTGTTTTGTGCAGTCCTTGTTTGGATTTTGTACACTGCATTGGTTTTGTTCATGCTGGGTATCGGGCCCTTTGTTCTGGTGAGCTGTTGTCTGAGAGTGGCTGTTGGTTTGTGTGCCGTTATGAGTCCGAGTGGTTGCAGTAGTCTGGCTGTCAGTTCAGAAATGCTCCTGATGTATGGCCTTTATACTCTTGTAAGGATTCACTCGGTCTATCCCAGGGTGGGGAACCTGTGGTCTTAAGGTGGCCTTTTGAATGAATCCAAATTTTGCAGAACAAATCTTTTATTTTTCAGATGAACGTTTTCCCCAGTTAGCAAAGGTCATTGATGAACAGGAGGATTCTTGCGAATCATGTGAAGAATCCACGGCTGTTATAGACTTAGTAATTGGAGAATACAATGAAAAGTTCTCCGACTTTGAGAATCATGACATCACACTCAAATTAGCATTTCAACCTCACCCAGGTCTCTAAGGCTCCTAAAGAACTACAGATGGAATTGATTGAACTCCCAGAAGATGACATTTTAAAGTCCTTAGTTGACGCTAAGAGATGCAACTGAATATGGAAAAATGCGATAGAATCTCCATGCCTTCGGCAACATGCATGAAAAAATGCTTTCTTGCTTTTCAACCACTTATTGCTGTGAATCTACATTCTCCTACGTAACCAAAATCAAAATGCCCTTAAGATCACAAATGACGGATCCTCATCTCGAGGATCAGCTA
Organism: Hemiscyllium ocellatum; assembly: GCF_020745735.1. Lineage (NCBI taxonomy): Eukaryota > Metazoa > Chordata > Chondrichthyes > Orectolobiformes > Hemiscylliidae > Hemiscyllium > Hemiscyllium ocellatum. The sequence goes on along the minus strand of NC_083403.1, from coordinate 144,986,897 downwards.
AAACTGCAGACCTCCCTGCTGCAACCAAATATTCAAATGCTTTCCTACAAAAAGCAGTCACAACAAAGTCATTAAAAGGCTAGTTAACTTTAGAATTAACTTTTTTTTTAGTTAGTACATAGCAGTTAGATTTTTACAAAATAATGTGAATTTTGAAGAATATATAATTGAAGTTTCTTGGATGTGGCCTTATTAGATCACAACAAATGTAATGCGGTCTTCCAACATGAAAAGGTTTCCCACCTCTGATCTATCCTGTCTGTATCTGACATATGCTTCCTTCTTTTCCTTAACCAAACCCTCAATTTCTTTAGTCATCCTGCATTCCCTGAACCTACCAGCTTTTCCTTTCATCCCAACCACTTGTGGGTGGCACGGTGGCACAGTGGTTAGCACTGCTGCCTCACAGCGCCAGGGACCTGGGTTCAATTCCCACCTCAGGCGACTGACTGTGTGAGTTTGCACGTTCTCCCCGTGTCTGCGTGGGTTTGCTCCGGTTTCCTCCCACAGTCCAAAGATGTGCGGGTCAGGTGAATTGGCCATGCTAAATTGCCCATAGTGTTAGGTAAGGGGTATATGTAGGGGTAGGGGTATGGGTGGGTTGCGCTTTGGCGGGTCGGTGTGGACTTGTTGGGCCGAAGGGCCTGTTTCCACACTGTAAGTAATCTAATCAACAGGAATATGGTGTCTCTGGATTCTTGTTATCCCATTTCTGAAGGCTTCCCATTTTCCAGCCGTCCCTTTACCTGAGAAATCTGCCCCCAATCAACTTTAGAAAGTTCTTGCGTAATATCGTCAAAATTGGCCTTTCTCCAATTTAGAACTTCAACGTTTAGATCTGGTCTATCCTTTTCCATCACTATTTTAAATCTAATAGAATTATGATCGCTGGCCCCAAAGTGCTCCCCCACTGACACCTCAGTCACCTGCCCTGCTTTATTTCCCAAGAGTAGGTCAAGTTTTGTATCTTCTCCACTTACTGAATCAAAAAACTTTCTTGCACATACTTAACAAATTCCTCTCCATCTAGACCCTTAACACTATGGCAGTTCCAGTCTATGTTTGGAAAGTTAAAATCCCTTACCATAACCACCCTATTATTCTTACAGATAACTGAGATCTCCTTACAAGTTTGTTTCTCAATTTCCTGCTAACTATTAGGGGTCTATAATACAATGGGGAGAAAGTGAGGTCTGCAGATGCTGGAGATCAGAGCTGAAAATGTGTTGCTGGAAAAGCGCAGCAGGTCAGGCAGCATCCAAGGAACAGGAAATTCAACGTTTTGGGCATAAGCCCTTCATCAGGCTTGGATGCTGTCTGACCTGCTGTACTTTTCCAGCAACAAATTTTCAGTCTATAATACAATCCCAATAAGGTGATCATCCCTTTTTTATTTCTCAGTTCCACCCAAATAACTTCCCTGGATGTATTTCTGGGAATATCTTCCCTTAATACAGCTGTAATAATATGAACTATTACCTATTTACCGTCAAACCCTTTCATAAGGTTGTCCAAACCATCTTTGCTAATTTGTACCTCATATATTTATAGTTCCCTTTATTTAGATTCTGGACCATAGTTTGGATTAAATTATTTCAGTCTCCATCTTAATGAAGAATTCGATCATATTATGGTTGCTCTTTCCCGTGGGACAGTGCGCCACAAGATTTTTGATGAACCTTTTCCCATTGCACAGTTCCCACTCGAGAATGCTATCTTCTGTAGTTGGTTCATCCTGCAAAGGATAGATGGAAATCCAACTTTTGAATCATAACACACCAGATCAATTTGTGAAAATAAGTATGAAGAGGAAAACTGTAAGAAATCTGAGATTGTGTGTATTGTGTGCAGATTATAGGAATGCTGTGCATGTATGGGAGAGTTGTAGAAGCAATTTATAACCATGGTTCCAAGAATAAAAACCTTCAGTTATAACAATAAATTGAAGAAGTTGGGACCATTCTCCTCAGAGAAGAAGAAGAAGATCTGATCAGGAAATACTCTCAGTCCTTAATGAAAAAGATTGAGTGAGCATAGACTTAACGTGATGTACAAACAGGACTTCACCCCTGCAAAGACTGTACAGTGGTCACTTTTTACCAGTACTATCATAGGCAGATGCATCTATAGTAGGTAAATTGTTGAGTTAGCGGTCAAGTAGGTTTTCCCCTCTTATTGGTGCACTCACCACCTGCTAAACCCAGTTTGGCAGCTGTATCCATTATAACTTGACCAATGCAGTCAGTAGTGGTGCTGCTGAGCCATTCTTAGTGATGGGCATTGAGGTTCACCAGGTAAAGTATACCTGTGTTACCCTCAGTGGTGTTCAGTGTGGAGGGGAACCGATTCTTCGGCTGAGCTGGGAGGGGCTCATTGCAATATATGGTAATATTCAAAAGCTTTCCTCAACATATTTGACCTGATGTTATGGGGTCCTGGGACTCGCCAAGAGAAAGGAAGAGCCAGCCCAGGGACAGTGTCTGGCTGGAATGAGCTTTAGATAATTGGCTGACCTTGTAGATTTTCCAAACTTTAAAAAACAAAAAGAATTCTGCAAGACTTTCATACCTGGTGTGGGATTAGGGGGAGATGGTCTGACAACTGATAGATGCAGGAGAGTGATATTAGCTGCCTTTCGGATTATTGCAGAAAAAACTTAAATTGGAAAGTGTTCTATTTGGTGCCATAATGAGGTCTGCAGCCTCTAGAATATTTCAAAAGGTATTCTTGATTTTTTTTCAATTTAGCACCACAGAAGAGTGACTTTGTCATCAATTCTGCTATTTCAGTTTTGGTTTTATATTTCCTTCCTGCTGGGTGGCAATATTATGAGCATTGCTCCAATCAGGCATCTCTATGACAGCAATGACAATGTTTATACTGCTGAGTTCATGACAGGCAGAGTAGCCAGGTCAGAGCATTAGTTGTATTTTGACTTCAGAGCAGATGAATCAAGAGGCTCAGATGGAAGGGCAGGGTGTGAAGCAGTGAGAGTAAGTCAAAGTGAGAAATGTAAAATGGAAGAGGTGGCAGCCATGAACAGGAGACGTGATGAGGGAAGTGGTGAATAGAAATGCTGATGAGCCAGAGGCATGCAAATGATGAGATAAACAGCCAGTGGGAGAGGTAGGGACGGAACTGGTAAGTGCAGGAGACAGGGAGGTAGGCAACAAGTGGGAGAGGTGACCAGCAGAGGGTCTGGGAGCAGGACAGTCAGTGATTGGGAGAGGAAGCAAAACCACAATCTATTTTGTAAAAAAGCTGAGATGCTAAAACAAAAGTGTATTAGTACAATTTGGGAAGGTCTTAATTTACCATCTACACTGAAGTGAAACATGTTATTCAAATGCATTTTAAACAGATGCCTCGTTTTAAGATGTGCAATTCCTTTCAACTACCTGTAGGTGAAAGCAACACACTGTGTGAATAGTAAATCCTGTCTTCTGCAGTATGTCATTTAGAAGAAACACAACTCATTACAAAATTCATATTTCTTTATTGGATTTATACAGGTGGTGAGCTCATCAAAGTTGAATTTGGTAGTTCAGTTTACTTTTCAGTAAGACTTGCATGTTGATATTCATTTACGTAGCAATCCAGGAGGGTGGAATTTTAATCTGTTTTGGCGCCTGGGTGTGGTCAGTTAAAAGAATGGAACAAACCCCTGGGGTTTAGGGAAACTAGCAGAAACATGCTGAGTGCTGCATTTACCTTCAGCAAGTTTATTAAATGTGTGAGCGAATTCCTATTGGGTAGGTGCGACAAGTGCTAATAATACAAATAATTAATAAGGTCTGTGTTTAACACTAGATTCTGTTTATAACTCTTTGGATCGCAAGGTGAGAGCACATGACTCAGCACTGGACAGACTGGGAAGTCTATAATACTAAAGTGGGACAGTTCCTTTGCTTGAGAGAAAGGATATTGCTCATGAGATTTGTTCTGAAAATGTGCTTTCACTACTTTGGAGGTGATTTCCAAAAGGATGAAGGTCTTTTTCAAATCTTGGAATCTCTTGCCTTTGACTGAGGTTTCCCAGGTTTCTGTCTACTCAGCAGGATGGGAGTGAACTTGTCTGCTGTGTTGTGATGCTTTGGCGAGGGACAACATGAGCAGCACCAACAACAATCTTCCCCTCAATCACCTGCTTCTCCACAGGGAACATAGAGCTCTGGATCACCAGAGGTGACACACCCCAACACGGCATATATAGACAGAGGATACACCGTAGCACCATGCCTCAGGAGGGTCAGACTTTCATGTTAGGTCATTCCTAATATTTGCAGCCTCCTGGATGAAGTCCTCCTGTCAAGTGGGCATGCATTGTCTATGGTTGGCAAAGTCAACTCAGTCTGGAACTTCTTTGCCTCTGGTTCCTACCAGAGTGTTACTGGTGACATCCATAGACTTGTGTGCAGTAGGAGAATGTGAGGACTGCAGATACAAAAAGTGTGGTGCTGGAAAAGCACGCTCTTCATCAGGAATTGTGTGCAGTAGATTGTATTTCCCAGATGATAGATGCAGTAATTGTTAGGCCCCCTGTACATTAATGTCACTTAATGAAATCAGTCCAAATGCAATGGTTTTCAGATGTGCTGCCTTTACTAGGTTACCCAAGGTTCACGGAGTTATTGACCATCCAAATGTGACAATCCAGGTGCCCTCAGGTGAGACAGTTACATTTATCACCCTAAGGGGATTTCGGTCTATATTCAGCTGGAACGTGACCACTGACAGATCGCAGTGTAGTTGTGTGCAGGAGATCAAGGAGACTGAAACAATGTCAGGTAGATAGGATAGTGAAGGCGGTGTTTGGTATGCTTTCCTTTATTGGTCAGAGAATTGAATACAGGAGTTGGGAGGTCATGTTGCAGCTGTACAGGACATTGGTTAGGCCACTGTTAGAATATTGCGTGCAATTCTGGTCTCCTTCCTATCAGAAGGATGTTGCGAAACTTGAAAGGGTTCAGAAAAGATTTACAAGGATGTTGCCAGGATTGGAGGATTTGAGATATAGGGGGAGGCTGAACAGGCTGGGGCTGTTTTCCCTGGAGCGTTGGAGGCTGAGGGGGTGACTTTATAGAGGTTTACAAAATTATGAGGGGCATGGATAGGATAAATAGACAAAGTCTTTTCCCTGGGGTTGGGGACTCCAGAACTAGAGGGCATAGGTTTAGGGTGAAAGAGGAAAAATATAAAAGAGACCCAAGGGCCAACTTTTTCACGCAGAGGGTGGTACGTGTATGGAATGAGCTGCCAGAGGAAGTGGTGGAGGCTGGTACAATTGCAACATTTAAGAGGCATTTGGATGGGTATATGAATAGGAAGGGTTTGGAGGGATCTGGGCCGGGTGCTGGCAGGTGGGACTAGATTGGGTTGGGATATCTGGTCAGCATGGACGGGTTGGACTGAAGGGTCTGTTTCCATGCTGTACATCTCTATGACTCTATGACTCTATGTCCATACTTTCACAGGTATTTGTACCTCCAGTCTCTGGATGCTCCTTGGAGAAAAGGTGACCATTGAAAAAATATGGTTGCTGTCACCTAAAGGAATCCTACACCTGATCCCCAGGAAAGGTAGAATCGAGCTGCATGAGTACAATACTTAAAAACAGAAAAAGCTGCTGATGCTGGAAATCAGAAGCAAAAACAGAAATTGCTGGAAAAGCTCAGCCCGTCTGGCATCATTGATGGTGGAGAGAAATCAGAATTAACATTTCAGGTCCAGTGACTCTTCTTCAGAACTGATGGTTGCTAGGGAAATGTTGATTTTTGTACAGAAGGTAGGGTGGAGGGAGGGGATAAGGAGTGAATGAGAAGTGGGAATATGGTCCAAAAAAGGAGAACAACAGTTGGGTAGACAAAGGAGTGGATAATGATCTGGCTGAGAGAGTGAATAGCTGTTAACGGAGACTGTTAGTGGTGAACAATGCACTGTGTAATAATAGCAAACCATGTCATAACAAGGCCCAGCGTGTGGGGGTTGGAATAAGGACAGGGGAGAATGTCCCTGAAACCCTAAAATTGTTCAACTCAATATTGAGTCCAGAACACTGTCAGGTTCCCAAGTGGAAAATGAGGTTGCACGGAGCTCCACTGGAGCACTGCAGCAAACCAGAGACAGAGATGTTGGTCAGGGAACAGGGTGGGGCTGTTGAAGTAGAAGGCAACTGGAAGCTCAGGGCCTTTTTAGTGGGCAGAATGTAGACATCCTGGGAAGCAGTTACCCTGTCTGTACTGCATTTCCCCAATGTAGAGGAGACCACACTCTGAGCAGTGAATGCAGTTGAGTAGATTGAGTGAAGTGCAGGAAAATTGAAATATTGGGTGCAATTGTGATCTCCTTCCTATCAGAAAGATGTTGTGAAACTTGAAAGGGTTCAGAAAAGATTTACAAGGATGTTGCCAGGGTTGGAGGATTTGAGCTAGAGTGAGAGGCTGAACAGGCTGGGGCTGTTTTCCCTGGAGTCTTGGAGGCTGAGGGGTGACCTTATAGAGTTTTATAAAATCATGAGGGGCATGGATAGGGTAAATAGACAAAGTCTTTTCCCTGGGGTCAGGGACTCCAGAACTAGATGGCATAGGTTTAGGGTGAGAGGGGAAAGATATAAAAGAGACCTAAGGGGCAATTTTTTCAGGGAGAGGATGATGTGTGTATGGAATCAGCTGCCAGAGGATGTGGTGGAGGCTGGTACAATTGCAACATTTAAAAAGCATCTGGATGGGTATATGAATAGGAAGGGTTTGGAGGGATATGGGCCAGGTGCTGGCAGGTGGGACTGGATTGGATTGGGATATCAGGTTGGCATGGACCAGTTGGACTGAAGGGTCAGTTTCCATGCTGTACATCTCTATGACCCTATAAAGCACTACTTTGCCTGGAAGATGTGTCTGGTCCCTTGGATACTGAGGAGGGAGGAGGTAAATGGACAGGTGTTAACATCTTCTGAGGTTGCAGAGGAAGCTGCCATGGGCTGTTGGGGAGTGAAGGAGGAAGTGAACCAGCTGTCCCAGAGGGAACGGTCCCTACGGCGGCTGACAAGGGAGGACACGGGAATATGTGTCTGATGGTGGCATTTCGCTGGAGGCGGTGGAAATGGCAGCTGACGATTCTCTGGATGTGGATGCTGCTGGGATGATGGTGAGGACAAGGGGGACCGATCACTGTTGTGAGAGGGGAGACAGGGGTGAGGGGCTGAAGTTTGGGAGATGGATCAGACACAGCAGAGGGGCCTGTCAACTACGGTGTTGGGGAATCCTTGGTTGAGGAAGAAGGCGGACATTTTGTTGAAATTGGTACATAAGAACACTGGGTAACCCAGTAAGCAGCTGGATAACCCAGGCATCACGGTCTTGGCTAGAACTAGGATCCATACAGGAACCAAGACTGAGAAACAGTGTGCAACTGAGAGGCACTGAGGGGATTCCGCTACTCCTGCCTGGCCCACATCTTCTATATAAAAAAGGTGCTGGGGTCTGACAGCGTCTGTGGAGAGAAAGTATTCACATTTTGAGTTAACGGCACAGTGGCTCAGTGGTTAGCACTGCTGCCTCACAGCGCCAGGTACCCAGGTTCAATTCCAGCCTTGGGCGATTGTCTGTGTGGAGTTTGCACATTCTTTCTGTGTCTGCGTGGGATTCCTCTGGGTGGTCTAGTTTCCTCCCACAGTCCAAAGACATGCAGGTTAAATGGATTGGCTGTGCTAAATTGCTTGTAGCATCCATCAATGTATAGGTTAGGTGGATTAGCCATGGGAAATGCAGGGTTACAGAGACAGGGTAAGGGGTGTGAGTCTGGGTGGAATGCAGTTCGGACAGTTGGTGTGGACCTGTTGGGCCGAATGGCCTGTTTCCACACTGGGGATTCTATGATTCTATACCTAGTTCTAATTCTGAGTATAAGTAATATCGGTCTCGAAACAGAGAGTGGTTCATGTGTGGAATGAACTTCCAGAGGAAGTGATGGAAGCAGGTAGAGTTACAATGTTTAAAAGATATTTGGATAAGTACACGAATAGGAAATGTTTGAAGGGATATGGGCCAAACACAGGCAGGTGGAACTCGTACAGTTTGGGATTGAATGGACTGGTTTGACCAAGGGCCTGATTCTATGCTGTGACTATGAAATATTCACACTATTTCTGTCTCCACAGGTGTTGTCAGACCTGCTAGTTTCTCCAGCATTTTCTGTGTTTGTTTCGCCTTCTCAGCTATACCTGCTCGGACGTTGAGGGAAGTTTCTTCAGACTATCTACTGGAATCAGAATCTCCCTGTGGCCATTCAATTTTGACCCCTCTCGAATGTTTTCATTCCCAACCTCACTCACTCCCTTTATAGAGTGAAGCTTCAATAGTCAGATGTAGGTTGCTATTACATGCTCCTGTTCTATTTATCTGAAAAAACTGGATCAAGGACACATTAACGCAGTCAAAAACCATTGAAAAACCAACTGCTCAAACCTCCAGGTTCTTGACACTGCCTGGCTCCCCGATTTGATTTATTATTGTCATATATACCTAGGTACAGTGAACAGTTTTTGTTGTGTGCGTACTGACAGATCATACCATACAAAGTGTATTAGGGTAACAGAACAAAATGAGGAATACAATGTCACAACTGCAGAGAAAGGGCACAAAGAGTGAGATCAACATTAAATTTGAAATTTGACAGGTTCATTCAGAAATCTAATAACAGCAGGGAAGAAGCTGATCTTGAATCTATGTATCTAAGCTTTAGTGTCTTCTGCCCAACGGAAGAGGTTGGCTGAAAATATAACCATGGTGGGAGGGGTCTTTTCTGAGGCAGTGAGAAGAATAGATGGAGTCGATTGGCTTGTGTGATGGACTGGGCTGTGTTCACAGCTCTCTGTAGGTTTTTACATTCCTGGGCAGAGCAGTTGCTGTACCAAGCTACGATGCACCCAGATCTCTGTGAGTAGCTTGAAATATTATAATTCAGGTCATTGAGTCTATTGCAAAGACTCTATGAGCAAGACAATCAATCTCACATTAGAATATCCATCAATACTTCATCATTCATACTTCCCAGGCATGATGTCCATAGTGGGGTAATCATCCAATCTGTGCATGGTAGCAGCTGTTGGAAATTGATGCTTGTTCTGGAATAAAAAGTTATCCTAATGGCAACCATTTAACAATTGTTGATTGTTGTAAAGACCCTTTTATTTTACAGCATCCTTTAGGACAGGAATACTGCCATCCTTACCTGGTCTGGCTAACACTTGACTCCAGACGAACAGCAATGTGGTTGACTCTTCGCTGCCCTCTAGTTAATTAGAGATGCACCATAAAGGCTGACCGAGCAAGTAATGCCCACATTCTGTGAACAAGTTATAAAAAAGACTCAAGCTGTGTGGATACAAGGGCTTTGTTTGAAAAGAATCTTGCAGCCTAGGATTCTGGGTAATCCAAGATGCAGGACGGGAAAACTTTCTGGCTGGAAGAGCTACTCCTTTTTTTGAGATATTTTAGGTGCTGGAGGTGATTTCCTTGAATTCCAGGAGCAGCAATTACTGTTTTATATGCTGTTACATTGTTTTGGAATGTTGGGAAAAAAAATTCAAAACAACAGCGGTTTTAACAGGGAGAAGAGCACATGGAAGTACATGGTGGGGACAAAGGAAGCACATAGTGGGGACAGTGCAGGGGGGGGGAAGGGGGGGAAAAACCTGCACAGTTACTGCCTTTGCTCTTTGAATTCATGTGTCGCTGGGCATCGGAGTGCATCTGGGAAAATTAACAAACAGTGAATTTCACAACTAATCTTGGAGGAACTGTTGGGTGAAGTTTACAGTACAGAATCAGATAAGTTAATTGCTGTTTTAAGTCTGTCCAAGAGAAAGGCTGCAGTAGTGAGTACAGTGGGTTCTTTCTTGATTATATGTTTTTGGAGATAAGTCTCTCGATTAAACTTAAAATATAAGCCATAGCTATTAATTTAACTGGTGCAGTGTTTTCTAGAGGAATAAGAGGGTGTTATTTTCTGGGTCTGTAGATTGTGAAGGAGCAAAAATGGCCTTTGCAGTGATATGTACTTCTTGTCAGATGTGGGAGTTTAAAGAGAGTTTAAGGTTACTGTGGATTATACCTGCCATAAATGCTGTTGGATGCGAATCTTATCAGATCGAGTGGATCGGTTGGAGAGACAGATAGAAGCGATGAGGAATTTGCAACAGCAACAGTACGTGATGGATGGCAGCTATAGGAAGGGGGGAAAGTCTCAGATACAGTCACATAGATGGGTTAACTCCAGGAAGGGTAAGAGAGGTACGCAGCTAGTGCAGGAGTCTTTTGTGGATATACCCATTTCAAACAGGTATGCCGTTTTGGAAAATGTAGGGGGTGATGGATTCTCAGGGGAATGTAGCACGGACAGCCAAGTTTCTGGTATTGAGACTGGCTCTAATGCAACGAGGGGTACGTTGGCTTCCAAGAGATCAATTGTGTTAGGGGATTCTGTAGTCTGACGTACAGACAGACGTTTCTGTGGCCAGCAGAGAAAAAGCAGAATGGTGTGTTGTTTCCCTGGTGCCAGGATCAAGGATGTCTCAGAGAGGGTGCAGAATGTTCTCGCAGGGGAGATGGGCCAGTAAGAGGTCATTGTCCACATTGGAACCAACGATATAGGAAGGGGAAAGTTTGAGATTCTGAAGGGAGATTATAGAGAGTTAGGCAGAAATTTAAAAAGGAGGTCCTCAAGGGTAGTAATATCTGGATTACTCCCAGTGCTACGAGCTAGTGAGGGCAGGAATAGGAGGATAGAGCAGATGAATGCATGGCTGAGGAGCTGGTGTATGGGAGAAGGATTCATATTTTTGGATCATTGGAATCTCTACTGGGGTAGAAGTGACCTGTACAAGAAGGACGGATTGCACCTAAATTGAAAGGGGACTAATATACTGGTAGGGAAATTTGTTAGAGCTGCTGAGAGGATTTAAACTAGTAAGGTGGGGGTTGGGACCCAGGGAGATAGTGAGGAAAGAGATCGATCTGAGACGGGTACAGCTGAGAACAGAAGTGAGTCAAACAGTCAGGGCAGGCAGGGACAAGGTAGGACTAATAAATTAAACTGCATTGATTTCAATGCAAGGGGCCCAACAGGGAAGGCAGATGAACTCAGGGCATGGTTAGGAACATGGGACTGGGATATCATAGCAATTACGGAAACATGGCTCAGGGATGGGCAGGACTGGGAGCTTAATGTTCCAGGATACAAATGCTACAGGGAGGATAGAAAGGGAGGCAAGAGAGGAGGGGCAGTCGTATTTTTGATAAGAGATAGCATTACAGCTGTGCTGAGGGAGGATATTCCCAGAAATACATCCAGGGATGTTATTTGGGTGGAACTGAGAAAAAGGAAAGGGATGATCACCTTATTGGGATTGTATTATAGACCCCCTAATAGTCAGAGGGAAATTGAGAAACAAACTTGTAAGGAGATCTCAGCTATCTGTAAGAATAATAGGGTAGTTATGGTAGGGGATTTTAAATTTCCAAACATAGTGCCATAGTGTTAAAGGTTTAGATGGAGAGGAATTTCTAAAGTGCGTACAAGACAATTTTCTGATTCAGTATGTGGATGTACCTACTAGAGAAGGTACAAAACTTGACCTACTCTTGGGAAAAAAGGCAGGGCAGGTGACTGAGGTGTCAGTGGGGGACCACTTTGGGGCCAGCGAACATAATTCTATTAGATTTAAAATAGTGATGGAAAAGGATAGACCAGATCTAAAAGTTGAAGTTCTAAATTGGAGAAAGGTCAATTTTGACGGTATGAGGCAAGAACTTTCAAAAGCTTATTGGAGGCAGATGTTTGCAGGTAAAGGGATGGCTGGAAAATGGGAAGTCTTCGGAAATGAGATAACAAAAATCCAGAGAAAGTACATTCCTGTCAGGGTGAAAGGGAAGGCTGGTAGGTATAGGGAATGCTGATGACTAAAGAAATTGGGGGTTTGGTCAAGAAAAAGAAGGAAGCATATGTCAGGTATGGACAGGATAAATCGAGTGAATCCTTGGAAGAGTATAAAGAAAGTAGGAGTATACTTAAGAGGGAAATCAGGAGAGCAAAAAGGAGACATGAGATAGCTTTGGCAAATAGAATTAAGGAGAATCCAAAGGGTTTTAACAAATATATTAAGGACAAAGGGGTAACTAGGGAGAGAATAGGATCCCTCAAAGATCAGCAAGGCGGCCTTTGTGTGGAACCACAGAAAATGGGGGAGATACTAAATGAATATTTTGCATCAGTATTTACTGTGGAAAAGGATATGGAAGATATAGACTTTAGGGAAATAGATGGTGACATCTTGCAAAATGTCCAGATTACAGAGGAGGAAGTGCTGGATGTCTTGAAACGGTTAAAGGTGGATAAATCCCAGGACCTGATTAGGTGTACCCGAGAACTCTGTGGGAAGCTAGAGAAGTGATTGCTGGGCCTCTTGCTGAGATATTTGTATCATCGATAGTCACAGGTGAGGTGCCGGAAGACTGGAGGTTGGCAAACGTGGTGCCACTTTTTAAGAAGGGTGGTAAAGACAAGCCAGGGAACTATAGACTGGTGAGCCTGACCTTGGTGGTGGGCAAATTGTTGGAGGGAATCCTGAGGGACAGGATGTACATGTATTTGGAATGGCAAGGAATGATTAGGGATAGTCAACATGGCTTTGTGCGTGGGAAATCATGTCTCACAAACTTGATTACGTTTTTTGAAGAAGTAACAAAGAGGATTGATGAGGGCAAAGCAGTCGATGTGATCTATATGGACTTCAGTAAGGCATTCGGCAAGGTTCCCCATGGGAGACTGATAAACAAGGTTAGATCTCATGGAATACAGGGAGAACTAGCCATTTGGATACAGAACTGGCTCAAAGGTAGAAGACAGAGGGTGGTGGTGGAGGGTTGTTTTTCAGACTGGAGGCCTGTGACCAGTGGAGTGCCACAAGGATCGGTGCTGGGTCCTCTACTTTTTGTCATTTACATAAATGATTTGGATGTGAGCATAAGAGGTACAGTTAGTAAGTTTGCAGATGACACCAAAATTGGAGGTGTCGTGGACAACAAAGAGGGTTACCTCAGATTACAACAGGATCTGGACCAGATGGACCAATGGGCTGAGAAGTGGCAAATGGAGTATAATTCAGATAAATGCGAGGTGCTGCATTTTGGGAATGCAAATCTTAGCAGGACTTATACACTTAATGGTAAGGTCCTAGGGAGTGTTGCTGAACAAAGAAACCTTGGAGTGCAGGTTCATAGCTTCTTGAAAGTGGAGTCACAGGTAGATAGGATGGTGAAGAAAGTGTTTGGTATGCTTTCCTTTATTGGTCAGAGTTGGGAAGGTCATGCTGTGGCTGTACAGGACATTGGTTAGGCCACTGTTGGAGTATTGCGTGCATTTCTGGTCTCTTTCCTATTGGAAAGATGTTGTGAAACTTGAAAGGGTTCAGAAAAGATTTACAAGGATGTTGCCAGGGTTGGAGAATTTGAGCTATGGGGAGAGGCTGAACAGGCTGGAGCTGTTTTCCCTGGAGCATCGGAGATTGAGGGGTGACCTTATAAAGGTTTACAAAATTATGAGGGGCATGGATAGGATAAATAGGCAAAGTCTTTTCACTGGGCTCGAAGAGTCCAGAACTAGAGGGCATAGGTTTAGGGTGAGAGGGGAAAGATATAAAAGAGACCTAAGGGGCAACTTTTTCACACAGAGTGTTGTACGTGTATGGAATGAGCTGCCAGAAGAAGTGGTGGAGGCTGGTACAATTACAACAGTTAAGAGGCATTTGGATGGGTATATGAATAGGAAGGGTTTGGAGGGATATGGGCTGGGTGCTGGCAGGTGGGCCTAGATTGAGTTGGGATATATGGTCGGTGTGGACAGGTTGGACTGAAGGGTCTGTTTCCATGCTGTACATCTCTATGACTCTATGACTCTAGTTCAGATGCTCATGGGAGTTATGCAAGAAACACCTCCCTTGAATGTTGCTGGGATTCCTAGATCTGCCCTTCATTTGGATTAGAGACAGCCCTCGCTATGGGCCTAGTATTAATAGGATGGCATAAATTGACTAGCATGTGTTCAAGTTTCTCTAGATAACAACATATGTCTCGTGGGCCTGCTGGAGGTGCATACAGGTGACAGAGCCAGAGTGTCCATGGAGCAGTGTAACAGACTTTGATAGAAATAAAAATTTAGAGAGTTGGAAAATTGGCTACCATTTTATTACCCACCTCTGTTCAACTATGGACACCAAGTCATTGTTACCCCAAAGTGTATACAGCATTTGATTAGTCATAGGGTTCTTCAAAGTGACCAGCCAGCACAAAAAGCACATTGCTGGCGTTATGGCCAGTGCCCAGATATATTGTGGCCAAAAAATGTTATATTATTAATCTCAAAAGTTTCATGGCTTTATTGGGGAGCATACAGTAATTCAGTGATCTGAATGAAGCTGATATATAGACCTGGAATAATTAAATAAAGAATAAATAAGGTTGAATGAAGATTGGAGAAGACCATTAATATGTAACAGGCATAAAATAAGATGTTTACAATATTATAATAATGTGAACCTGCCTTCCTGATCCTGTTTTTAGCTGTTATGCTGTGACCCCTGCACATCTGTTTTGCTTCAATCAGTCATTCAGATGATATGGGCAATGCCTGGTATTTGCTGTCCATCTCTGAAGGCTCCTACACACTATGGGGGTAAACCTGCTTCTTGAACTGCTACTGTCCACGTGCTGGGGGTACGCCCACAATGCTGTCAGGGAGAGTGTCCCAGGGGTGCGATTCAGCAACAATGATGGAATAGCAACAGAGTTCCAAGTCAAAGTTGCATGCAAGTTGTAACTATGACATCTTTTTGTATCTATCAACAAGTACTAGAAGGTGCAGTCAAAGAAGCTTTGGTGGTGTTTCAGAGGGTCTTCTGGATGGTATACACTGCAGCTAGTGTGTGCTGGTGGTAAAGGGACTTTCACAATTTGAGGAGTTGAAAAGGGAACATAGAAACATAGAAAAATACAGAACAGTACAGGCCCTTGATGTTGCGCCGATCCAAGCCCACCTAACCTACACTAGCCCACTATCCTCCATATGCCTATCCAATGACGTTTAAATGCCCATAAAGAGGGAGAGTCCACCACTGCTACTGGTAGGGCATTCCATGAACTCACGACTCGCTGAGTAAAGAATCTACCCCTAACATCTGTCCTATACCTACCACCCCTTAATTTAAAGCTATGCCCCCTCGTAATAGCTGACTCCATACGTGGAAAAAGGTTCTCATGGTCAACCCTATCTAAACCCTAATCATCTTGTACACTTCTATCAAGTCACCCCTAAACCTTCTTTTCTCCAATGAAAACAGCCCCAAGTGCCTCAGCCTTTCCTCATACGATCTTCCTACCATACCAGGCAACATCCTGGTAAACCTCCTCTGCACCCGTTCCAATGCCTCCACATCCTTCCTATAGTATGGCGACCAAAACTGCACACAATACTCTAGATCCGGTCACACCAGAGTCTTATACAACTGCAACATGGCCTCAGGACTCTGGAACTCAATTCCTCTACCAATAAAAGCCAGAATGCCATATGCCTTCTTCACAGCACTATTTACCTGGGTGGCAACTTTCAGAGATCTGTGTACATGGACGCCAAGATCCCTCTGCTCATCCACACCACCAAGTATCCAACCATTAGCCAAGTACTCCATCTTCTTGTTACTCCTACCAAAGTGAATGACTTCACACTTAGCGACATTGAACTCCATTTGCCACCTTTCTGCCCAGCTCTGCAGCTTATCTATATCCTGCTGTAACTTGCCACATCCTTCCTCACTGTCAACAACTCCACCGACTTCCGTATCATCCGCAAACTTGCTCACCCAACCTTCTAGCCCCTCCTCCAGGTCATTTATAAAAATGACAAACAGCAATGGTCACAAAAAAGATCCTTGCGGAACACCGCTAGTAACTGCACTCCAAGATGAACCTTTACCATCAACTACTACCCTCTGTCTCCTTCCAGCCAGCCAATTCCTAATCCAAACCTCTAACGCACCCTCAATGCCATACCTCCGTATTTTTTGCAGTTGCCCACCATGCGGAACCTTATTATACGCCTTACTAAAATCCATATACACCACATCTACCGCTTTACCCTCATCCACCTCCTTAGTCACCTTCTCAAAGAATTCAGTAAGGTTTGTGAGGCATGACCTGCCCTTCACAAAACCATGCTGACTATCCTTGATCACGTTATTCCTATCCAGATGTTCATAAATCCTATCCCTTACAATTCTCTCTAAGACTTTGCCCACAACAGAAGTGAGACTCACCGACCTATAGTTACTAAGGTTATCCCTACTCCCCTTCTTGAACAAGGGAACCACATTTGCTATCCTCCAGTCTTCTGGCACTATTCCTGTAGACAACGAGGACATAAAAATCAAGGCCAATGGCTCTGCAATCTCCTCCCTTGCTTCCCAGAGAATCCTAGGATAAATGCCATCAGGCCCAGGGGACTTATCTATTTTCACCCTTTCCAGAATTTCGAACACCTCTTCCCTATATACCTCAAAGCCATCCATTCTAATTAATTGTGACTCAATATTCACATCGCCAACAATGTCCTGTTCCTGAGTGAATACTGACGAAAAGTAATCATTCAGTGTCTTTCCAATCTGTTCAGCCTCCACGCACAACATCCCACTACTATCCTTGACTGGACCTATTCCTACCCTAGCTGAAAATGTGTTGCTGGAAAAGTGCAGCAGGTCAGGCAGCATCCAAGGAGAAGGAGAATCGATGGTTCGGGCATGAGCCCTTCTTCGGGAAAAAAGTGAGACTCACCGGCCTACAGTTACTAGGGTTACCCTACTCCCCTTCTTGAACAAGGGAACCACATTTGCTATCCTCCAGTCTTCTGGCACTAATCCTGTAGACAATGAGGACATAAAGATCAAGGCCAATGGCTCTGCAATCCCTCCTTCTTCATTCCTGAAGAAGGGCTCATGCCCGAAACGTCGATTCTCCTGCTCCTTGGATGCTGCCTGACCTGCTGCGCTTTTCGAGCAACACATTTTCAGCTCTGATCTCCAGCATCTGCAGTCCTCACTTTCTCCTATTCCTACCATAGTCATTCTTTTATTCCTGACATACCTATAGAAAGCCTTTGGGTTTTCCCTAATCCTACCAATCAAGGACTTTTCATGTCCCCTCCTTGCTGCTCTTAGCTCTCTCTTTAGATCCTTCCTGGCTATCTTATAACTCTTAATCGCCCCAATTGAACCATCACGCCTCATCTTTACATAGGCTGCCCTCTTCCCTTTAACAAGGGATTCCAATTCCTTATTAAAACACAGCTCCCTCACATAACCCTTTCCTCCCTGCCTGGTACATACTTATCAAGGACACTCAATAGTTGCTCCTTGAACAAGCTCCACATATCGATTGTGCCCTTCCCTTGAAGCCTACTTTTCCAAGCCACGCATCCTAAGTCATGCCTCACCGCATCATAATTTCCCTGCCCCCAGTTATAACTCTTGCCCTGCACTGCACACTTATCCCTCTCCATCACTAGTGTAAAAGTCACCAAATTGTGGTCACTGTCCCCAAAGTGCTCACCTACCTCCAAGTCTAATACCTGGCTTGGTTCGTTACCCAGAACCAAATCCAGTATGGCCTCACCTCTTGTTGGCCTGTCTACATATTGTGTCAGGAAACCTTCCTGTACACATTGGACAAACACCGACCCATCTAACGTACTCGAGCTATAGCTTTCCCAGTCAATATCTGGGAAGTTAAAGTCCCCCATAACAACCAGCCTGCTACTTTCACTCTTCTCCTGAATCATCCTCGCAATCCTTTCTTCTATGTCTCTGGGACTATTAGGAGGCCTGTAGAAAACTCCTAACAGGGTGACCTCACCTTTCCTATTTCTAAGCTCAGCCCAAACTACCTCTCCCTCTTTTACCCCCCACCTCTGACCCTACTAAAGCATTTAAACCCTGGAACCTGCAACAGCCAATCCTGTCCCTGTTCTACCCATGTCTCCATAATAGCCACAACATCGAAATCCCAGATACCAACCCACATTTGCTGCAAGTTCACCTACCTTATTTCGTATATTTCTTGCATTGAAGTATACACACTTCAAGCTACCTTCCTGTTTACAGGCACCCTCCTTCGAGATTGATGCCATGTTCCCAACCTCCCTACACTCAAGGTCCTGTACCCTAAAGCTACAGTCCAGGTTCCCATGCCCCTGCAGAGTTAGTTTAACCCCCCTCACCCCCCCCCCCATCCCCCCAAAGAGCACTAGCAAACCTCCCCCCAAGGATACTGGTGCCCCTCAGGTTCAGGTGTAGACCATCCTGTTTATAGAGGTCCCACCTTCCCCAGAAAGAACCCCAGTTGTCCAGATACCGGAATCCCTCCCTCCTGCACCATCCCTGTAGCCACGCATTTAACTGCTCTCTCTCCCTATTCCTCGACTCTCTATCACGTGGCACGGGTAACAAACCAGAGACAACAACTCTGTTTGTTCTAACTCTGAGCTTCCAGCCTAGCTCCCTGAAAGCCTGCCTAACATCCTCACCCCTCTTCCTACCTATCACTTTGCGTGCTTTTATTGGGAAAACCTACCCAGGTAAGCTTGCGCTACACCAGCTTCCGGGTCCGCTCTGCGCTTTAAAAAAAACTTAACCGTGACTACAAAGAGACACCTCCAAACAGCCCTTACCTGCTCCACTGAGAGAGTGAGGAACTGGCTACTTGCAATCATCAGTTAGCACCCCCACCCTGACCTTACAATGGAAGGAAGTTAATTTATAAAGCAGCTGAAAAGAATGTACCCAAGGGTATATGGAGCAGCTCGGTGGCTCAGTGGTTAGCACTGCTTCCTCACAGCGCCAGAGACCCAGGTTCAATTCCTGCCTCATTCTCCCCGTGTCTGCGTGGGTTTCCTCCGGGTGCTCTGGTTTCCTTCCACAGTCCAAAAATGTGCAGGTGAGGTGAATTGTCCATGCTAAATTGCCCGTAATGTTAGGTGAAGGGGTTAACGTAGGGGAATGGGTCTGGGTGAGTTGCACTTCGGCGGGTCGGTGTGGACTTGTTGGGCCAAAGGGCCTGTTTCCACATTGTAAGTAATCTGATCTCTTCAAAAAAAGATACTAAGGATCTCTGACACTGATGTCCTGGGTTTGAGATGTTTGGTCTCCAACAACCATCTATCACTCCATCCAGTGAACTACTTTCCTGCTGATTCCTATGGACTTCAAATGTATTAGGGTCTCCTTCAATTCATAAGTAACCAAATGCTGCCTGATGTGAAAAGCAGTCACTCTCACAGAAAATCCATAATTTAACTCTTTAGTCCAGATATAAGCTAGTCTGTTGTGAGGTTCTGGATCAGATCTGTATGGACCAAACTTGGTATCTGTGAACAGGTTATTGGTGAATTAGTTCTATCAAGTTGCACTATCAATGGTCTCTTCTGTCAACTTACTAACAGCTGACTGTGCAATAATTTCCCTGATTAGATTTGTTCCTTTTTTTGTGTGTGTACAGTGATACCTGGGTCCTTTTCCACTTAGTTGGATAGAGATCAGCCTTGTAGTACTGCTGGAATAAAATGCCGATAATAAGAATTCAGGATTGCAAGGTAATAAATTTTATGTTAACAGGCTCCAGTCAGGAACTCCACTTGGCTGATATAAAGCAGCCTAATATATACATCCACTTGGCACTGTTTTTCTCTCATTTTGCTTTGCTTTTTCTGCTGGCTTTTAAGCTGTCTTGAATACCTGTGCCAATGGTGACATGTTTGTTGCTCTCTGGCATCAGGAGTTCCGGTTATAAGGTGTCTAGAAATAGAAAAAATACAGCCCTGGAGGTTGTTGAAAACAGAGACCTGCATCTGCAGTCAGAGGTTTCCAGACAGCACTGCCAGAGTATGTGTGCACATGGGTACTCTCATTCTCAAGTGAAATTGAGACAGCAGATTCAATGGTAACATGTTATGAAATGACTGAAATATTACCCCAGAAGCATCCCAATTCTACATTCTATGCTTTCAATTGTACAGCATAAAGGAAGGGCTATCAGGATGATCATAAAAGGAAAATAAAATGATGGTGTCTTTATAATCTCAGCATATACCAAAGCATTTACAGCCAATGAGGTACTTTCAAAGTTTAGTCACTGTTGTAAGAAACCAAGGTAGACAATCAGGAGGCTGGAAGACCACAGCAGGCCAGGCAGCTCCAGGAGGTGGGGAAATCAGTGTTTCAGGTGTAACCCTTCTTCAGGAAACCTGTTGTAAGAAACCTGGCAGCCAGTTTGCAGAAAGCAAGTTCTCACAAAATGCAATGTAATAGTTTCAGGTGGTCTGAATGGTAGGAGAAGCATTGACTGTGACACCAGGAATAACTCTCCAGGTAAATTGACTGTGATCAACAAGAGGCAGAAAACCTCTGTGGTCAACTGGGTTACAACTTTTATATGCAAACTGATTTTTAATCATGTGCTTCAAAACAAATTTCTGAATAAAAGCATGCCTATACAGATTTCCCAAGCTTTGTTGAACTTATCTGGGGAATCAAGATAAGAGGACAACAAGAGAAGGGGTTGAACAAGTGATAGACAAGAAAAAAGAATAAATACTACGATTGTGCACTTGCTTCCTTGCCTTGGTGAAAGGCATTTGTCACAGGATTGGTTCTGATACTGTACATTCAATGCTTTAGATGTAGTTTCAACATTTGAAGGACATTCCTACAACCCCACTTGGCCTATACTTCCCAGGGTTGATTGTAAGTTGGGTATAGGGGTGGTGGGGGAGAGCGGCAGTTACACACCTTTACCCTGCACCTCTGGTGAGGAACCAGTAGCAGCAGCCCTTTTCTGGAATCTGGATTAGTGGTGCTGGAAGAGCCCAGCAGTTCAGGCAGCATCCGAGGAGCAGCGAAATCAACGTTTCGAGCAAAAGCCCTTCAGCAGGAATGCCTATCTTTTCACAGAGAAAGGAGTTGAGCAAAAAAAACCTCCAGTTTGCAGGAGATGCTTAACAAATCAGGGAGCACCTTTCAGTATGCAGCAGCCTGGAATAATCCAGAATGATAACATGTTGCTGTATCTATGTTCAAAGTTTGTAATCCTAACTCACCTTCTGACTCCCCAATGCCTGTCCACCATCCACAAGGCACAAGTCAGGAGTGTGATGGAAAACTCCCCACTTGCCTGGATGGGTGCAGTTCCAACAACACTCAAGAAGCTTGACACCATCCAGGACAAAGCATTCCACTTGATTGGTCCCACATCCACAAACATTCATGCTCTCCACCAACGCACTCAGTAATTGCAGTGAATACTATTTGCAAGGTGGACAAGATCCTTCGACCAAAGATCCTTAGACAGCACCTTCCAAACCCACAACTACTTCCATCTAGAAGGACAAGGGCAGCAGATACATGGGAGCATTACCATCCGCAGGTTCTTATCCAAGCCGCTCACCATCCTGACTTGGAAATATATTGCCTTCTGTTTAAGATGGCAGTCTGAATGTTCAGACAAGACCCAACAAACACTAGTTGATAGCTGCAGCTGATGCTTTTGGGCGGCACGGTGGCACAGTGGTTAGCACTGCTGCCTCACAGCGCCTGAGACCCGGGTTCAATTTCCGACTCAGGCGACTGACTGTGTGGAGTTTGCACGTTCTCCCCGTGTCTGTGTGGGTTTCCTCCAGGTGTTCCGGTTTCCTCCCACAGTCCAAAGATGTGCGGGTCAGGTGAATTGGCCATGCTAAATTGCCCGTAATGTTAGGTAGGGGTAAATGTAGGGGTATGGGTGGGTTGCGCTTCAGCGGGTCGGTGTGGACTTGTTGGGCCGAAGGGCCTGTTTCCACACTGTAAGTCTAATCTAATCAATACAGGAGGCTGTTCTTTATATGGAAGCAAAAATCAATACAAAGACATGAAAGAATATGACCCTCATATTGGAGACAGACCATGATCCCTCTCCAGATGTGCACCTTATAACTGAAAATATTGGCAAAACCTTCCTCATTTTCCACTGTTCTGAAAAGGTGAAAATCACCATAATCCTGGAGGACACAGGATTGCTCTCTCATTCGAGAAAGAGAGAGAGAGAGAGAGACAGAGAGAGAGAGAGAGCCTGGTAGTAAAATTGACGTTTAAGTTTAACCTGAGGGTCACTAGATCTCTGTTAAAGAATGCAAGGAGTTCAATTCATGAGAGAGGCAGCTATATACCAGGTCACAGGTTCTTCATGTAATTCACAGGCAAGTGGGAAGCTGAGGAGCAGTCAACACAGGAAAGCTGTTAATGTGCAAGATTGGGAATTAACATTACTGAGTCACAGGTACACAACATTAAAGGATGAACAACCATGGAAAGAAAGACAAAAAGAGAGATTCCTTTTTTTTGAGGTGCAAACTCACATCAGGGGAAGATCAAAGTGATAGAAAGAGATCATAGAAGAATGCAATAGATGTGGTGCAACTTGTGAAATAGGGAAAACATTTGATTTAACCATGAGTCAGAAAATCTGGATGAGCATTTACTGTGTGAACATCAGACAATTTCTTGACCGTATTTTCAAATACTGTTAAAATGATTGTCAAAAATGCCACAAAATTTAAAATAGTAAATTGATTTGCCAGTATAAATACATTATTGCAATCTGTTGCTTAAATGCCAACCTGATGGAAAACTATGACCATCTGTGTCTTAAAAAAACTGAGGGAGCCCCTGAAAGGTTGTTAACCAGAGTGTTGGGTTGTGTTTGTCTCAGCCTGAAAGGTTGTTAACCAGAGTGTTGGGTTGTGTTTGTCTCAGCCTGATCAATGTTGGTCAATTCAAAAAAGGAAAAATAGGTTGAATTTTTGGAATCAAATTTTTAAAGTTTTCACATCTTTTCAGTTTCATGTTCAAGCCAATGTCAGCACGAATAACTGTGCACATTAATCTTTCTTCATCCTTTCACTTTTTTATTTTTATTTCATTGCTAACATGAGTATTAGAATAAAATGGACCAGATATGTGATGCTCAGGAAACATTGGATTCTCCAAATAAAAAACTGTAATTTCTAATTTTCTGCTTACTTCAGCCACGATTCTACGTTTATTAGCTGCACAATTTGAACAATTACAGGTTAATTATATGCTGTTGATAATTTTATTTAAACTAGAAAACAAAACCCAACATATAATTACGGACACAATTGTAGTTAATATTAGGTTTGTATGTTTTAATGATATATAATACTGTAGTCTTTGCAAATTTCCTCTCAGCTTGACTCTGAGGACAGGCTCATTTCACTTTTCTCTTTAAATTTCATTCACAGGATATATGCATCGCTGGCTTGGCCAGCATTGACTGCCCATTCCTAATTGCCCTTGAGAAATTGGTGGTGAGCCACTGTCTTGAACTGCTGCAGTACATGTGCCGTACTTTAAACCCATAATACTGTTAGGGAGGTAGTTTTAGGATTTTGACCTAATGACACTGAAAGAAAGTTGATATAGTGCCAAGGGAGGATGAAATGTGACTTGGAGTGGAAACATGCAGGTGGGAGCACATTCCCATGTTCTGCTGCCCTGTCCTTTTGGATGGTCATGATTGCGAATTTGTAAGGTGCTGTGCAAGGAGCCTTGGTGAATTGTTGCAGTGCCGAGAGTGTGGTGCTGAAAAAGCCCCCAGTAGGTCAAGCAGTATCCGAGGAGCAGGAGGATCGATGTTTTGGGTATAAACCCTTCATCAGGACATCGTGTTGCAGTGCATCATGTAGATTGTATTCATGGATGTCACTATGTGTCAGTGGTAGAGAGAGTGAATGTTAAAGGTGTCAGATAGAGTGTCAATCAGGAGAGCTTTGCCCTTGATGGTATTGACCTTGACTGTTGGAGCTACACTCATGCAGGCAAGTAGACAATATTCCATCACACTCCTGATATGTGCCTGATATTCTCCTGTTATGGTGTGGAATTTGACAATCACTGTAATATTGGTGTAGTGAGCAGCATCAAAAATAGTAATGGAAAAATATATTTTGCCAAATTGCTGAACTTTAGAGATCACACAGATAAAAGTAAATATTTCTGCTCTCTTGATTGTTCTTGCAATGTACTGTAAACATAAAGAAATTAGCAATATGAACCCATGTTAATAATTCAAAGCAAGCAGGGCAATTAAACATAGAAAAAAGAGAATGAGAGAAGAGAATACAACATGTCAAATAAGATAATTTATCCTGGATCTTTTTGATGTATTTAATACCATTCATTTGGTAAATTTGACAGTTTAAATTTTCTGCTTTAGCATGGAACAATAACCAAAAATTAAATTTTTTTGAACTTAATTGTTATTAACTGGAAATGCACACATGAATTCAGAATGTGTTTGGAAAGTATGAAAGCCTGGAATTTCCATTGCTTTATGATGAAATGCGTTATTCATTGTCACAATTGGTCATGTTTGTTCCTTCCTCTTTCATTTCCTGACACATTAGTTTTATTTTATTTTAAATCTTTGGATTATTACTGCATACCAGGAATGTATTCACAGACACAATACACTTTGATAATGACACTTATTGCTACACAATACTGCTTTTGTACCTGGATCTCTCATGATCGTCAGCAAACATGCCATTATTACTCCTTTATTGAGGTGAAATTATGGAGAAACATTTAAATGTTTTGATTAATTTTCGTTATTTATATGTTCAACGTAGAATTTCTTCTATATTTTCTTAGAGTGAAAACCTTGCACACATCTAACCAGTTTAGAGCCTGCACTGTTCAAGTTTCCTAGTTATTTGTTCTTCTAATTGATGTTAAGTTCACACCTAAAGGACTGATCTAATAGCCCCCCCTATCAATTTAGAAAAGCAAGAACAAGGAGTTGGTGAGTTGCAGAAAGCAGCCGACTCAAATTTACTGTAAACCCTTGGGTGCTACTCCAATGGCTACAATCATTTTTCATTCTAAGAAAACTTCCTTCTTTACTGAAGTGTGTATCCTTTAGTAGATAATGAATGGAAGCCTACCTTCCAATTGATTTGTGCATTTCCCTCCTGTGTCATTGTATCACACAGTCACAATTAAAACCCCACGAATACGCCTGACTTGTTTTCGAGACTGGGGTATTGAGTATAAGGGCTGGCAGGTCATGTCCTCATTGTACAAGACATCGGTTCAGCCACATTTAGAATACTGTGTACAGTTCTGATTGCCACATTACCAAAAGGATGTGGACACTTTGGAGAGGGTGCAGAGAAGGTTTACGAGTACGTTGCCTGGTACGGAATGGGCTAGCTATGAAGAGAGGTTGAGCAGATTAGGTTTATTTTCATTAGAAAAAAGGAGATTGAGGGGGGACCTGATTGAGGTTGACAGAATCATAAAGGGTATAGACAGCATGGATAGAGACAAGCTTTTTCCCAGGGTGAAGGATTTAATAATGAGAGGTCACGCTTTCGAGGTGAGAGGTGGAAAGTTTAAGGAAGATCCACGTGGCAAGTACTTCACACAGAGGGTGGTGGGCGTTTGGAACATGTTGCCAGCAGAGGTGGTAGAGGCAGGCTTGGTAGAATCATTTAAGGTGCACCTAGACAGGTACATGAGTAGGTGGGGAGCAGAGGAATACAGATGCTTAGGAATTGGGCGATAGGTTTAGACAGTCCATTTGGATCGGCTCAGGCTTGGAGGGCCGAAGGGCCTGTTCCTGGGCTGTAAATTTTCTTAGTTCTTTGTTATTTGTTCTATTAAACTGACTGAAAACAATATTGAAAAGTACTTAGTCACAAAGCTGGACTTTTTTTTCTAAAAGCTATTCCCTTTCTCAAGAATAATGTGTCCTTTTTTCTCAGAGGGGTCATAAAACTCTCCCAGCACCGAGGAGAGTAGTTTGGTACAGAGATGAGAAAGGTATTGAGAGGTGTTTTGTTTCTATGTAAACAGATGAGACTTCAGGCCAAAGTGGCCATGTTTTAGAAGGGACCTGGATAATGAAAGTGGACTGGTCAGCTGTCTGGCTGAGTTCAGTCCAGGACTAGTCAGGAGTTCAGCTGTGTGGAAACAGGCTGCAAATCTCTTTCTCTCTCTCTCTCCTTCTGCTCTTCCAACTTCAACCTGTAAGCATTTGTTCCATTTTTACTGTTTTTTAAGGGAGTTTGCTTATTGGGACTGTTGTGTATATTCAGAACAGCATAATGATTTAGTTTAGTTTGGATAGAGTCAGTTGTGTAGGGGTTCATTATTCTGTTCTTTGTGTTTTATTGTGTAATTTTGTGAATAAATGTTTGTCTGTTTTAAAACCTGGTAGTCAACCCAGCTAACCTACTTCAGGTAACTTTCACTGGACATTTACTGAAACAAATTGCAAAGTTACGGTCTGACCTGCCTGTTTAAGTATGCTTTGAGTGGTCTGGCCTAGTCCATAACAACTTCACCTAACACATCTTTGAATCTTAATTATGCTGCATATCATAGATACATAGAGTCAGAGACAACAACAAGGGTTATGATTTATTCAACTCCATTTGCCACTTCTAAGCCCAGCTTTGCATCTTATCTATGTCCATCTGTAACCAATTACATCTTTCGACACCATCCACAATTCTACCTATCTTAGTGTCATCTGCAAATTTACTAACCCATCCTTCTACACCCACCTCCAGATCATTTATAAAAATGACAAACAGCAGGGATGAATTATTGTCATTGGTGGGATGATAAATAATGATACGTGCCTCTACATTAAGCAGCTACCAACTGTGGAGGTGTACTAAGGACACATATTGTACTTTTACAACAAAGGGAGTCACTGGCAATAAAACATTTCAGAGTGTTATGAAAGGATTTACACTGTGGCCAAACTGAAGAAGCTTTAAAAGTACTGACAGGCAATAGTGGGATTAATATAAAGATCAAGTCCTTCACAACTGGTGAATCATAGAGTCATAGAGTCCTAAAGCAAGGAGACCAGCACTTCAGCCAAACTGCTCCATGCTGACCAAAATCTAGATCAGAGTGATGCTGGAAAAGCACAGCAGGTCAGGCAGCATCCGAGGAGCAGGAAAATTGACGTTTCAGGCAAAAGCCCTTCATCAAATGCCTTTTAAATGTTGTTAATGTACCCGCCTCAATTACTTCCGCTGACAGCTCATTCCATATGCGCACCACAGTCTATCTCGTTGCCCCTCAGGTTCCCTTTTATTCTTTCCCCTCTAACCTTACACTGATACCCTCTAGTCCTCCATTCCCAACCCTGGGAAGAAGACTGAGTGCATCCATGCTATCCATTCCTCTCATGATCTTATACACCTCTATAAAATCCCCTCTCAGTCTCCTACGCTCTAAAGAAAAACGTCCTAGCTTGTCCAACCTCTATAACTCAGACCCTTGAGTCCCGGCAACATCCTTGTAAATTTCTTCTGCACTCTTTTCAGTTTAATAACATCCTTCCTATAGTAAGGTGACCAAAACTGAATACAGTACTCCAAGTGCCAACGTCTTGTACAGCTGCAACATAACTCCCCAACTTCTATACTTAATGCCCTGACTGATGAAGGCCAACGTGCCAAAAGCCTTCTTCACTGCCCTGTCTACCTGCGACTCCACTTTCAGAGAACTGTGCACCTGAACTCCCAGGGGCCTCTGTTCCACTACACCTTGAGACCTTAGCATTCACCATGAAACTCCCACCTTGATTTAACTTTCCAAAATACAAGATCTCACACATCCATGTTAAACTCCATTTGCTATTTCTCAGCCCACTTCACCAGCTGATCAATGTTCTGTTACAATTTCTGATAAACCTCTTCACTTAGTGAGTTTTAAGAAGATTTGTAGCTTAGGGTGAGGTTCTGGATGTAGGTTTGCTCCCTGAGCGGGAAGGTTCATTTCCAGATGTTTCGTTACCATACTAGGTAACATCTTCGATGGGCCTCAGGCAACGCACTGCTGATAATTCCTGCTTTCTATTTATATGTTTGGGTTTCTTTGTGTTGATGATATAATTTCCTGTGGTGTCCAAACAGCAATGGGCCCAGCACCAACCCCTGAGGCACTCCACTAGTCACAGGACTCCAGTCTGACAAGCTTCCTTTCACTATTACCCTCTGCTTCCTGCCATCAAGGCAATTGTGTATCCAATTTGCCAGCTCATCCTGGATTTCATATGATCTAACTTTCCACAGCAGCTTACCATGTGGAACCTTATCAAAGGCCTACATTTACTGCCTGCCCTCGTCAACCGTCCTAGTCACCTCATCAAAGAACTCCCAGCAAATTTGTGAGGCATGATCTCCCACTCACAAAGCCATGCTGATTACTTCTAATCAAATCCTGTCTTTCCAAATGCATGTATATCTTATCTCTCAGAATCTTCTCAAGTAACTTACCTACCACAGATGTTAAGCTGACTGGTCTATAGTTCCCAGGCTGTTCTTTGCAGCCCTTCTTGAATAATGGCACAACATTCGCTACCCTCCAGTCTTCCATGACCTCACCTGTAGCTAACGATGATGCAAAAATATCAGCCAGGTCCCCTGCATTTTCTTCTTCAGCCTCTTGCAACATTCTTGGATATATGTGGTCAGAACCAAGAGATTTATTCACCTTCATACGTTCGAATGTGTCCAAAACCTCCTCTACTGTACGATGGACTGCCCCCAAGATATCACCAGGTCTTTGTGTCTTTCTCTGCAGTCAACACACAGGAGAAATATTCATTGAGGATCTCGCCCATCTGCTGCAGTTCCACACACACGTGTTTACTTTGGTCCTTGATGGGTTCTATTCTCTCTCTAGTTATTCTTTCCCTTGTATATACTTAAAGAACTTTTTTCAATTCTTCCTAATCTTTTCATTAATTTGCTTGATGCAGTAAGATTCTAGAAGAGCAGAGAAGGTTCACATTGTGCTTGGGAATATTTGTCCTGGATCCTATATTGCAAAAATAAAAAGTCTGGTTGTAGTGATTTATTTGGGCCTTGTGGGGCCTTGCTGGATGTGTATGGCAGCTGCATTTAGTGGGCAGACTCCAACAGGGAAGCGAATGTGGCACTGCACTGCCAATTGACTCTACCATGAATAAACATATCAACATTTTCATCCATAATCTTTATACATTGAGGGTTTTGTTTGCCATTGTGAATGGGGGTTTTGAAAATCTAATTTCTGGAATATTCTGAGCCCCTGACTGTAATTTATAGCATCAGCCAATCCATGACTTGCTGTGAGAGGGAGGGAGGGAGGAGTCAGAGCTGATTTCTGAATTTCCACCCCACTGCATTCTCAGCAATAACTCCATTTCCCGACACACTCTCCAGGCGGAGGGCCGCTTGTTCTGGGCGGGCTCTGTTTGCCTGAGGATGCTCAGCAGCTTTGGGGCGTCCTCCTGTGGAGCTCAGAGAAGTCGCGCCGCTTCAGTCAGTCCCAGCTCCAACCCAGAGCCTGAGATCACACAAACCTGCAGCATCCAAATGACAAAGGCGTTGTCAGCTGCAAATGGGAGAAGGTCACAGGCAGCGACTCTCTGCTCTGCATCCTCGGTGCCTGAGTAAAGGGGATCTCGGTGAGGGGATTGTAAGGTGCAGGCTGCAGCTCTGAGTGTGATGATGCGGAACGGGTACGTTGTTTTATTGCAGAGACAATACAACCAGTGAAAGGTGTCAGGCTGAGGGAGACCGCATTCTGAGCAAAGACACCAAACAGCAGAAAATGTCCAAGGCGAAGGTTTCTGAGTCGGTGAAGGTGGTGGTTAGGTGCCGCCCGATGAACGGGAAGGAAGAGGCGGCTGGATGTGAGCGGATTGTGGAGATGGATGTGAACCTGGGACAGGTGTCTATCCGAAACCCCAAAGGCAGTCCCACCGAGCTGGCCAAGAGCTTCAGGTTTGATGCGGTCTATGAGAGCAGCTGCCGGCAGAGTGAGCTCTATGATGAGACAGTCCGCCCTCTGGTAGACTCAGTGCTGCAGGGATTCAATGGCACCGTGTTCGCTTATGGACAGACAGGCACCGGCAAAACCTACACCATGCAGGGGGTGTGGGCCGAGCCGGAGAAAAGAGGCATCATCCCCAACTCATTCGAACACATCTTCACTCATATCTCGCGGTCCCAGGACCAGCAGTACCTGGTGAGGGCTTCCTACCTAGAGATTTACCAGGAGGAGATCCGGGATCTCCTCAACAAAGATGAGAACAAAAAGCTGGAGCTGAAAGAAAAACCAGAAACTGGGGTTTACATTAAAGGTAAAGGAAGAGGCGGCCTCTTTAACATTGTGAATCAAATAACTGTTTTATTTAAAGAATTAAAAACGCGACAAGTGATTAAATGTGTGAAGATTTGAAAAGGAGCCTGTTTTCCAGGTTGTGATGGAGGCCAGTGTATCTGTTTGTTTTCTCCACAAGGACCTGGGAGGGGGGGGGGAGGAGTCAGTATCATCAAACAATTGATGTTTTGTTAAGAAGTTGAAAATCAAATCAATAATTCTACTCTTAAATATTAATAATTTTTTTTGCTTCAGGACAATCCTGAAGTCCTGAGTCAACAGTTTTTTTTAGCTGCAGTTTTGCAGATTTTTGCTTTATCATTGATGGACATATCTCTCTCAAAGACACATGGTAATAAAACGAAAGAAAGAAAATGACTCCAGCATCTGGTGGGTCAGAGGACCTGTAAGTAATTATATTTGGATGATGTCCAACCTCTTAGCACAGCGATAAACACCAGAATATACTTTTAGCTCAGCCTGTTACCTCAGCCATGAATCAGCTGAAAAATACAATTGAATAAGTTGGTATTCACCACTGTCATTTCCTGCCAACTAGACTCTGCAATATTGGTCTTTGATGCCCTCAACAAAATGCTGATGTCATTATGAATCGGCATTGGCTCATTGTCTCCAACAAAACATTCCAGTAATTGATAGAACTGTCCAGTAGTTTGAATAATGGCTCAACTAACCTCCGTTAAACTGAGATTTGAATTCCCTTTTCTTTGCTTCATATTCTCCTATGTACATTTCTCTCTGGGATTCCAGTACACTGCTCCATCGACCATGCCAAGGCCTTAGATTAAAGAAGCCCAACACTGGCCCATTCTTTACTTGGCAGATTGCTAGCGGTATTTACGGGTGACTTGGGCTCATGTCGATTTATTCTAGTGTGGAATGGACCCACACAACATGTTCATGTTTCACAAATTCGTGACAGATTGATAGAATGATTCACTGGCCAGAACAAAATTGTATATCAATTGAAAAGTGAAATCAGTTCCTTAGTGAAAAACAGAGTTTGATGAAACTTACTTTGGTATTACCTAAACATCTTTCAACCCTAACTTCATCCATGCCCTCATCTAACTGATGTACATATTCTAAAAATTTACAGTCTCATTTAATTATGCATACATTTGGAGAAGCCTTTCTTCTGAAAATTATACTTAGAGTCATAGAGATGTACAGCATGGAAAAGAGCCGTTGGTCCAACCCGTCCATGCCAACCAGATATCCCAACCCAATCTAGTCCCACCTGCCAGCACCCGGCCCATATCCCTCCAAACCCTTCCTATTCATATACCCATCCAAATGCCTCTTAAATGTTGCAATTGTACTAGTCTCCAACACTTCCCCTGGCAGCTCATTCCATACATGCACCACCCTCTGTGTGAAAAAATTGCCCTTTACGTCTCTTTTATATCTTTCCCCTCTCACCCTAAACCTATGCCCTCTAATTCTGGACTCTCCCACCCCAGGGAAAAGACTTTGTCTATTTATCCAGCCATGCCCCTCATAATTTTGTAAACCTCTATAAGATCACCCCTCAGTCTCCGACACTCCAGGGAAAACAGCCCCAGCCTGTTCAGCCTCTCCCTGTAGCTCAAATCCTCCAACCCTGGCAACATCCTTGTAAATCTTTTCTGAACCCTTTCAAGTTTCACAACATCTTTCCGATAGGAAGGAGACCAGAATTGCATGCAATATTCCAACAATGGCCTAACCAATGTCCTGTACAGCTACAACATGACCTCCCAATTCCAGTACTCAATACTCTGACCAATAAAGGAAAGCGTACCAAACGCCTTCTTCGCTATCCTATCTACCTGTGACTCCACTTTCAAGGAGCTATGAACCTGCACTCCAAGACTTCAGAAAAGTCTTGATTCATTTTACTACAGATCAACTTAAATATCTAGAAGAATTTATACAAATAAATCTTCAATTTGGGCACTTTTCAGTCTGAAGTTTATTTCTGCAAAGTGCCAAGTAAATATTTTGGTTTGCTTTGAGTGTCCATCAGTGAAAGCTTCAATGTGAAATAGTGTTGTTTTGCAGGGAGGGGATACCATTAAAAGGCTCCTTTGTTGACACACAACATAAACCATGAAAAGTAAGCGAGGCCTGTAAGAGCATGTTTCTCTATTGTGAGTAGCACAAACTCTTTTTAATTTAAATGGGGAAACTGTGCAATTTATAGAAGTGGATGTTTTATAATACATAGTGGAATATGGTCAAATGTTTTGACTCTTAATTTACAGACCTATCATCATTCGTAACTAAAAATGTCAAGGAAATAGAACATGTAATGAATGTTGGAAACCAGACTAGATCAGTGGCATCTACCAATATGAATGAATACAGCTCACGATCTCATGCCATTTTTGTTGTTACTGTGGAGTGCAGTGAACTTGGACTGGACGGTGAAAATCACATCAGAGTGGGCAAGTTGAATCTGGTTGATCTTGCTGGTAGTGAGCGGCAGAGCAAAACTGGAGTCCAGGGAGAGCGTTTGAAAGAAGCTACTAAAATCAATCTTTCTCTTTCTGCTTTGGGTAATGTAATATCAGCACTGGTGGATGGCAAGAGTACTCACATTCCTTACAGAGACTCGAAACTAACCCGCCTATTGGAAGACTCTTTAGGTGGTAATGCAAAGACAATTATGGTGGCCACTATTGGCCCAGCATCATGCAACTATGAAGAGAGCTTAATAACATTGAGGTATGCCAACAGAACCAAGAACATTAAAAACAAGCCAAGGATTAATGAAGACCCCAAAGATGCTTTGTTGAGAGAATTTCAAGAAGAGATTGCACGATTGAAGGCCCAGTTGGAGAGAAGAGGAATGTTGAGCAAAAAAAGAAGAAAAAGCCAAAGGAAAATCATTCTGGAGGGTGAAGAGATAACAGAAGAAGGAGAGGAGATTGAAGATAACATTGAGAAAGACATGGAAAATTATCTCAAAGAACAAAAAGAGACATTAGAAAAAGAAAAGGTAGCAATCCAAGATGATCATAATTTGGTGGCAGAAGAGAAACAGAAATTGTTAGAAGAGAAAGAAAAAATGATGGAAGATCTGAAGAAGGAGCAAGAAGCCACAGAACAGCTAGCAGCCAAATTTAAGGTAGGCCAATGAACAACAATGCTTTTAGATTTCTGCATTACAAACTTCAAGGATATTGGATTTTTAACTAAGAATAAATTGTATGAAAATTTCATTTTATCACAAATGTAATGAAACACAGACAGTGTTGTTTCACATTGATACATTTTTAACCTGCATTTGTTCTCACATATGTCTATAGTGGGGTTAATTTTGAAGGAGCTAGGTATTCATTGGACATGACATTAAGCTAGTACAGGACATGTTATGGAGGAGCTAGGTAGCTCAATTGGTAAGATGCAAATAACCACTGACAACAGCTGCCAAGAAGACAGCTCAGGATGCACCTTTGGCAGGCAATGAGCCAATGGCTTGCCTTTGGGCAGAGCTCAAATGAATGAATGAAATGATATATGTTAGAAGACACAGTATTTTCATAATGTGGTATTCTATTTCCATATACAATCTTGTCACCTTATAGTAATGGATTATGTATTTTATCCCTTTGTGATAATGCGGATGTTTGTCTTCAAGTCCAGATATAAATCTGCTGGAGCTTCACACTCAGGGGTTTATGACATTTCCTCAGAGAGTTGAATTCATATAACCATGGCCATCTATACACTTTTGTTTATTTCACTGCAAAATGAACTCTGTCTACTTAACAGTATATTTTAAAATTAGACTGATATACAGATTCATATTGTTTGTGGTCTGGAAAAGTTATGTTTCATTTGTTCAGTAAGCTGATGGTCTATGCTTAGAGATTTATGATTGATAATGCACTCTTGTTAGAACTTTTTCATAGCAAATAATCAGGGACAACAAAGATACATTACTCTGCCTACTGGTCTTACAGCCCAGTGTCAGCCAGTGTTATATTGGTTCTGTTTTACACTATGATTCCCAGGTTAATAAAACATTTGGAGACAACGGGTAACAAAAATTTGCCTTCTGTAGAATACAATCTTGTATAGTTTTGAAATATGGTTATGTTTGAGAAATTAACTGCTGTGACTCTATGACTGTCTTTTCTCAAAAGAAAAATCTATAATTGCTTTCTTTCTGAAAATTCTATAGAGAGTTCAATTTCTAACTATACCACTATAAAGATGTTGAAAGGAAAGAATTGTAATATTTTTGTGAATGGTAACTAGATAATGTGTTAATAGATAAAATCTCAGGCTGCAATTCAGCAGTTGCATGTGACCCAATGCACCATATTGGTGACAAACAAATTCTGAAACATGTTGTGTTAATCTTAAGTAAATAGGACATTTCTGTTTGTAAAATACATTGTTAATAGATTAAAATTTGCTTAAAGTATTGGGGGTTGGCCAGAGGCCTTTAAAGTTGAATAACTTCCTCACCTCTACCTCCATCAGCAAAAATAGTCAACTACTTTAGACTCTGAAGTGACTGTTGATTGGCCACTTGAGGGCTTTAATTGGTGTCCAGTTACAACAGGTTGGCCATAGACATTCCTGCCCAGAATTTAATTAGCAACTTGATAGGAAGGCGTCAGGATTTCCAATCCCAATCTCCAAGTGTTTACCTTTTCCACCACCTGCCCCTGCCACTTCTCGGGAAGGGAAATCCCACACTTTGGGTTTGTGTCAACCTGTGTTTAATTTCCCAAAGGGAAAAACGAATAAAAAAGAATCCTAAAACTCGGAAATTTCCAATTTGATGTATACGTGGGAAATCAGATCAAAATATCTCAGTCACTAGTTTTACTGATTTTTTTTTCCTTCTGGTTGCTGGTTTCCTGGCAGAACACGGTCCAGAAATGTCCTCACCCAAAAGGGTCTCAGGGGCTTGGAATTGATTTCTCCCCGTGTCTGCGTGGGTTTCCTCCGGGTGCTCCGGTTTCCTCCCACAGTCCAAAGATGTGCGGGTCAGGTGAATTGGCCAAGCTAAATTGCCCGTAGTGTTAGGTAAGGGGTAAATGTAGGGGTATGGGTGGGTTGCGCTTCGGCGGGTCGGTGTGGACTTGTTGGGCCGAAGGGCCTGTTTCCATACTGTAAGTCTAATCTAATATGTTTCACAAACCGACTGTCTATGTTTTATTAAGGAATAAGTAAAAAGAATTAATGTAGATCAATAAAATTCACTCATGTTTAGAGTTGACTTCATTTAATGCTTATTTGTTTTTTCTGTGATTTTAATGCATTTTCACATTAATCTTATTGGTTGGAGCATATAGAATGATGTGGAAACTGGAACGAATTATTTGTGTATAGAAACATCAGTTTCATGAGCAAATATGACTTGCTTCAGCAATGCATTCTATAATAAAGTCAGTGGGTTTGTTGCCTCAACATTTTCGTATTATATGCGGCTGACATAAACCCTACACAACTCTCAAATGAAAAACTGAATGTATTAATAATGGTAAAAATGCCTCAGTATTTGAAATCAATTGATCAAATGCTTTCACAAAACCATCTTCATTGACTGCCATGATTTGAAGATGCCAGTGTTGGACTGGGGTGTACAAAGTTAAATATCACATGACACCAGATTATAGTCAACAGGTTTATTTGGAAGCACTAGCTATTGGAGTGCTGTTGGACCTGTCGGACTATAACCTGGTGTTGTGTGATTTTAAACTTCATTCACTGCAGACTCCAATATGCTTCTGCAGAACCACAAAGACTGATTACGAAACTCCAGGACAGTAAATATGTAGCAGTAACAAGGTTGTTGCAAAGGATGGGTGAGGTACCCCAGCAGATTTGGGCATGTTGAACTAGCCTGGAGCTGCAGTATGGGTGTACTGGCCTGGAGCTGCAGTGTGGGTGTACAGGCCTGGAGCTGCAGTATGGGTGTACTGGCCTGGAGCTGCAGTATGGGTGTACTATCCTGGAGCTGCAGTATGGGTGTACTGGCCTGGAGCTGCAGTATGGGTGTACTATCCTGGAGCTGCAGTATGGGTGTACTATCCTGGAGCTGCAGTGTGCGTGTACTATCCTGGAGCTGCAGTATGGGTGTACTGGCCTGGAGCTGCAGTATGGGTGTACTGGCCTGGAGCTGCAGTATGGGTGTACTGGCCTGGAGCTGCAGTATGGGTGTACTGGCCTGGAGCTGCAGTATGGGTGTACTGGCCTGGAGCTGCAGTATGGGTGTACTGGCCTGGAGCTGCAGTATGGGTGTACTGGCCTGGAGCTGCAGTATGGGTGTACTGGCCTGGAGCTGCAGTATGGGTGTACTGGCCTGGAGCTGCAGTATGGGTGTACTGGCCTGGAGCTGCAGTATGTGTGTACTATCCTGGAGCTGCAGTATGGGTGTACTATCCTGGAGCTGCAGTATGGGTGTACTGGCCTGGAGCTGCAGTATGGGTGTACTGCCCTGGAGCCGCATTATGTGTGTACTGGCCTGGAGCCGCAGTGTGTGTGTACTGGCCTGGAACTGCAGTGTGTGTGTACTGGCCTGGAACTGCAGTGTGGGTGTACTGGCCTGGAGCTGCAGTATGGGTGTACTGGCCTGGAGCTGCAGTATGGGTGTACTGGCCTGGAGCTGCAGTATGGGTGTACTGGCCTGGAGCTGCAGTATGGGTGTACTATCCTGGAGCTGCAGTATGGGTGTACTATCCTGGAGCTGCAGTATGGGTGTACTGGCCTGGAGCTGCAGTATGGGTGTACTGCCCTGGAGCCGCATTATGTGTGTACTGCCCTGGAGCCGCATTATGTGTGTACTGGCCTGGAGCCGCAGTGTGTGTGTACTGGCCTGGAGCCGCAGTGTGGGTGTACTGGCCTGGAGCCGCAGTGTGGGTGTACTGGCCTGGAGCTGCAGTGTGGGTGTACTGGCCTGGAGCTGCAGTATGGGTGTACTGGCCGGGAGCCGCAGTATGGGTGTACTGGCCTGGAGCCTCAGTGTGGGTGTACCGGCCTGGAGCCGCAGTATGGGTGTACCGGCCTGGAGTTGCAGTATGGGTGTACCGGCCTGGAGCTGCAGTATGGGTGTACTGGTCTGGAGGCGCAGTATGGGTGTACTGGCTTGGAGCTGCAGTATGATTGTACTATCCTGGAGCTGCAGTGTGGGTGTACTGGCCTGGAGCTGCAGTGTGGGTGTACTGACCTGGAGCTGCAGTATGGGTGTACTGGCCTGGAGCTGGAGTATGGGTGTACTGGCCGGGAGCCGCAGTATGGGTGTACCGGCCTGGAGCCTCAGTGTGGGTGTACCGGCCTGGAGCCGCAGTATGGGTGTACTGGCCTGGAGTTGCAGTATGGGTGTACTGGCCGGGAGCCGCAGTATGGGTGTACTGGCCTGGAGCCTCAGTGTGGGTGTACTGGCCTGGAGCCGCAGTATGGGTGTACTGGCCTGGAGTTGCAGTATGGGTGTACTGGCCTGGAGCCGCAGTATGGGTGTACTGGCCTGGAGCCGCAGTATGGGTGTACTGGCTTGGAGCTGCAGTTTGATTGTACTATCCTGGAGCTGCAGTGTGGGTGTACTATCCTGGAGCTGCAGTGTGGGTGTACCGGCCTGGAGCCGCAGTATGGGTGTACTGGCCTGGAGTTGCAGTATGGGTGTACTGGCCGGGAGCCGCAGTATGGGTGTACTGGCCTGGAGCCTCAGTGTGGGTGTACTGGCCTGGAGCCGCAGTATGGGTGTACTGGCCTGGAGTTGCAGTATGGGTGTACTGGCCTGGAGCCGCAGTATGGGTGTACTGGCCTGGAGCTGCAGTGTGGGTGTACTGGCCTGGAGCTGCAGTATGGGTGTACTGGCCGGGAGCCGCAGTATGGGTGTACTGGCCTGGAGCCTCAGTGTGGGTGTACCGGCCTGGAGCCGCAGTATGGGTGTACCGGCCTGGAGCTGCAGTATGGGTGTACTGGCCTGGAGCTGCAGTATGGGTGTACTGGTCTGGAGGCGCAGTATGGGTGTACTGGCTTGGAGCTGCAGTATGATTGTACTATCCTGGAGCTGCAGTGTGGGTGTACTGGCCTGGAGCTGCAGTGTGGGTGTACTGACCTGGAGCTGCAGTATGGGTGTACTGGCCTGGAGCTGGAGTATGGGTGTACTGGCCGGGAGCCGCAGTATGGGTGTACCGGCCTGGAGCCTCAGTGTGGGTGTACCGGCCTGGAGCCGCAGTATGGGTGTACTGGCCTGGAGTTGCAGTATGGGTGTACTGGCCGGGAGCCGCAGTATGGGTGTACTGGCCTGGAGCCTCAGTGTGGGTGTACTGGCCTGGAGCCGCAGTATGGGTGTACTGGCCTGGAGTTGCAGTATGGGTGTACTGGCCTGGAGCCGCAGTATGGGTGTACTGGCCTGGAGCCGCAGTATGGGTGTACTGGCTTGGAGCTGCAGTTTGATTGTACTATCCTGGAGCTGCAGTGTGGGTGTACTATCCTGGAGCTGCAGTGTGGGTGTACCGGCCTGGAGCCGCAGTATGGGTGTACTGGCCTGGAGTTGCAGTATGGGTGTACTGGCCGGGAGCCGCAGTATGGGTGTACTGGCCTGGAGCCTCAGTGTGGGTGTACTGGCCTGGAGCCGCAGTATGGGTGTACTGGCCTGGAGTTGCAGTATGGGTGTACTGGCCTGGAGCCGCAGTATGGGTGTACTGGCCTGGAGCCGCAGTATGGGTGTACTGGCTTGGAGCTGCAGTTTGATTGTACTATCGTGGAGCTGCAGTGTGGGTGTACTATCCTGGAGCTGCAGTGTGGGTGTACTGACCTGGAGCTGCAGTGTGGGTGTACTGGCCTGGAGCTGCAGTATGGGTGTACTGGCCTGGAGCCGGAGTATGGGTGTACCGGCCTGGAGCCGCAGTATGGGTGTACTGGCCTGGAGCCGCAGTGTGGGTGTACTGGCTTGGAGCCGCAGTGTGGGTGTACTGGCCTGGAGCCGCAGTGTGGGTGTACTGGCCTGGAGCCGCAGTGTGGGTGTACTGGCCTGGAGCCGCAGTGTGGGTGTACTGGCCTGGAGCCGCAGTGTGGGTGTACTGGCCTGGAGCCGCAGTGTGGGTGTACTGGCCTGGAGCCGCAGTGTGGGTGTACTGGCCTGGAGCCGCAGTGTGGGTGTACTGGCCTGGAGCCGCAGTGTGGGTGTACTGGCCTGGAGCCGCAGTGTGGGTGTACTGGCCTGGAGCCGCAGTATGGGTGTACTATCCTGGAGCCGCAGTATGGGTGTACTGGCCTGGAGCCGCAGTATGGGTGTACTGGCCTGGAGCCGCAGTATGGGTGTACTGGCCTGGAGCCGCAGTGTGGGTGTACTATCCTGGAGCCGCAGTGTGGGTGTACTGGCCTGGATCTGCAGTGTGGGTGTACTGGCCTGGATCTGCAGTGTGGGTGTACTGGCCTGGAGCTGCAGTATCGGTGTACCGGCCTGGAGCTGCAGTATGATTGTACTATCCTGGAGCTGCAGTGTGGGTGTACTGGCCTGGAGCCGCAGTGTGGGTGTACTGGCCTGGAGCCGCAGTGTGGGTGTACTGACCTGGAGCCGCAGTATGGGTGTACTGGCCTGGAGCCGCAGTTGTTTTGGAGAAACTTTAGAGAATCACCAGGAGACCGAGTTCTTCAAGAAGTAGGTCTTGTATTTGCAAACAAAAAACTGTGACACTAAGAAAGCGGACTCTCGAATGCCCACGAGTCTCAGGGTCCATGGTTTTTAATATTGTTTTTATCATGTTTCTGTTAACTTAGCTGCATGTCCAACTCTATAATCAAAGTACCTCACTCTAGCTACACAATAAAACAATAGTGTTAGTTCGCATTATGTCTTTAGTTGTACATTCAACTTAATGTTATTCTAATGTCACAGTTTGATATTTATTGCTAACTCTCTTACAGTGATCTTCCATTCCAGACTAACCTGTCATGATGGGTATTTAGCTATTCCATCTATTAAAATTTTCTCCTGTCTCAAGTTGAGTCTACTAACTATTAATTAGATATTTTAATGTCATGTCCCAAATATTTATGGTCCCAATCCTGTCATAATAACACTTAACAGAGAAACCTGCTTTATTACTTGTGTTGTCTCATCTCACCATAGTGTCCTTTCAGCCTTAACCTTACTCTGCTAATTGATGTAAGAGCATTACACTATTCTTATCCCGTCCTGCCTTCCATAGGCACAGATTGCCAGTAATCTTCATGCTTTAACCCTTCCCATGCTTTCATGTTCTTTATTTTCCATATTCCCCCCTTTGAGACCTACTGGTCTCACCTAGAGAAAGAAGACAATAAGCTCAGCCTCTCTTGTACCCAATACAAACAATGTAGGCCCCAATTAGGACTAAATAATTTTTGGAGTCTGAGACTTAGAGTTCTTCCTCCATTCCTGGGGTCCCTTGGGCCAAAGACTTGTCCTCCAATAACCAGAACAGGAAAAAAGACCCAAGATCCCTCACAATCTAGGACCCGTGTATTCTGCAGAAGTATCATTGAAGTCCCCACATGGACATATTCCTTGCACCGTGGCGGTTGTCAGATCATAATAATAGAGCGGTGGGGTTCCATCAGAGGAGTAAGCACTTCCTGGGGTAGTTGAAATGACCACAAATTGCCATGTACTGACGTGAACTAAAAAGAATGTAATAAAAGATAAAGCACAACAAAAGACAAAGGCGACAACAAGCAACATTGCACCTACACTAAGACCAATCTTAACAAACCATACTTCCCAAGACTCTAATGTATTATTCAGCCAATCAAAAGTCTGATGACCAAACCCCGCATTTGTCTTTTAGCTCCAGTCTTAGATTCTTTAGTTTTTCCATTGCTTTAGTAAAACATCCCCCAGGGCTAGTGTTGTTAGGTGTAAAGGTACAGCAATGTCCCC
Source organism: Hemiscyllium ocellatum (assembly GCF_020745735.1). Taxonomy (NCBI): domain Eukaryota; kingdom Metazoa; phylum Chordata; class Chondrichthyes; order Orectolobiformes; family Hemiscylliidae; genus Hemiscyllium; species Hemiscyllium ocellatum. The sequence continues at coordinate 144,945,681 of NC_083403.1, read as the reverse complement.
CAAACATCACACAAACCCCTCCTTTTTCTGCCAGTATCCAATCTAAAGCCTCTCTGTTTTGCCATGTCATTTTGGTACTAGCATCCAATTGTTCTCCCGAGGGCATCATCAGTATAATTGATAAATCTCTGCTGTTTGTAACAAATGTAATTAATCCATTCAGCATTCTTACTAACCCCTATCACTGGCATGACAGCCCCCCAGCCCGCGGCAATCTCATTAGGAATACCTCTTGGCTGTCGTCCGCTATCAATCCGAATCGTCAGATCAGGGACATACCGTCGCTGAGTTCAGCACAAAGCTGACTGTGATGTAGCATCAAGCTGTGTGTGTGGCGATATAACTACCTCGTGTAGGAGCATTATGCGGGCACAGCTGCCACTCCAGTCAGCGGCAGCGTTGGGTGCAACCCTCCTTTCTTACCACACGGTCACCAAGTATCTGCCAGTGGGATGCGTTGGGAATTTAAAACAGTCCCAAATGTGGTGTCTACTTCTAGTTCAATCGTATTCCCACAAAGACTCTTAAAATAGCCTACTGGTGTGGAGCCATTTCGCTGAAAGCATTCAAAACTCAACCCTTCCTGTATCCTGAAAGCAGCCACGGAGAATGTGTAATTAGTCTTCCTGGTGGACCACACCATCGTTGGAGTTGGTGCCTGCCCATGTCATCCTGCTGGTCGAACATAGAGACCTGAAGTAGGAGCCACCAAAAGGGGCAATGGGATTGCCTGTAAGTTGATGAATCACCCGGGTTTAGAGGTCAGCTAGAGTGCTACAAACGCCATTGAGTACAGGTGGTCGAGTTATAAGGTATAGGGGCAACATAGTATGAGGGAGTTGCCTTAATACACAAGAAACCAACCTAACACTGCACCTTCAAAATGTATCAATCACTAACAGTTTCTTGAGAAATTTCTCTCTCAGAAAAAACTCTCAAATTCTTACAGTGCAAAATAAAATCAAAATAACCTGGATCTCAAGCTGCAGGGAAACATAACACAAACATTTAACCACCAACAAACAATAATACATACAAATCAGATCACACACACACACACACACACACCAATCTCTTCAGCCAGGGCCTTATCTAAAACATTTAACAGTCTAGTAACACTATGATTATTCTCTGCTACTTTACTTTTAACCATCCACTACCATTTTGTCGGCTTTCTAAACAGGTCTATCAGCGCTTACAGTAAAACAGCTTCCCCTTATTCTGCCCTATAGGGTCTTACATTTCTGCCCTATCTATCTATAATGTCTTGTATACAGCATGTGGACCTTTTACTCAGACAATTGCTACGTTCTACTCTTACTCACCCGTTATACCACTGCGCAGTTTTCTTGACTTATTCTCCACGTCTTCTTCAGCCGCAATTTACCCCTCGCCTTTGGATCTTGGATCGTAGAGACCCTCCGGCAGGTTCCTGCACATCCGAGTCCCCAAGGACAACTCCAAGCCAACAGAAAATAGTCCGGATTCACAGCAAAAATGCTAACCTTTTTTTGTTGGGTACCCTTATTCTGTCAGTCTCGGGAGTGCCCCTGGTGGACCGAGAAGTGCCCTGTTACTGCCGCCCTCTGTCCAGGTAGGTCTCTGCACCAAATTTGTTGTTGAGAAAGTATAGAGAATCACCAGGAGACGCAGAGAGTTCTTCAAGAAGTAGCTCTTTTATTTGCAAACAAAAAACCGTGACCGAGAAAGCGGATTCTCGAATGTCCCCGAACCTCAGGGTCCGTGGTTTTTATATTTTTTTTATCATGATTCTGTTAGTTTATCAGCATGTCCAACTGTATTAATCAAAGTACCTCAGTCTAGCTACACAATAAACCAGTGATGTTAGTTCCCATTATCTCTTTAGTTGTACATTCTACTTAATGTTATTCTAATGTCAGTTAGATATTTATTCCAACTCCCTTACAGTGATCTTCCATTCCAGACTAACCTGTCATGATAGATATTTAGCTATTCCATCTATAACAATAGCCTCCTGTCTCAAGCTGACTCTACTAACAAAGAACAAAGAACATTTTTAGCCCAGGAACAGGCCCTTCGGCCCTCCAATCCTGAGCTGATCCAAATGTACTGTCTAAACCTGTCGGTCAATTCCTAAGCATCTGTATCCCTCTGCTCCCCACCTACTCATGCATCTGTCCAGACGCAGCTTAAGTGAATCTACCATGCCTGCCTCTACCACCCCTGCTGGCAACGCGCTCCAAACGCCCACCACCCTCTGTGTGAAGTGCTTGCAGCGTGTATTGCCCTTAAACTTTCCACCTCTCACCTTGAAAGCATGACTTCTCGTTATTTAATCCTTCACCCTGGGAAAAAGCTTGTCTCTATTCACCCTGTCTATATCCTTCATGATTTTGTAGACCTCAATCAGGTTCCCCCTCAATCTCCTTTTTTCTAATGAAAACAATCCTAACCTACTCAACCTCTCTTCATAGCCAGCACCTTCCATACCAGGCAACATCCTCGTTAACCTTCTCTGCACCCTCTCCAAAGCGTCCACATCCTTTTAGTAATCTGGAGACCAGAACTGTACACAGTATTCTAAATGCGGCCGAACCAATGTCTTGTACAATGTGGACATGACTTGCCAGCTCTTATACTCAATACCCCGTCCGATGAAGACAAACATACCATATGCCTTCTTGATCACTCTATCCACCTGCGCAGCAACCTTCAGGGTACAATGGACCTGCACTCCCAGATCTCTCTGCCCATCAACTTTTCCCAAGGCTCTTCCATTCATTGTATAATCCGCTCGAGAATTAGACTTGCCTAAATGCATCACCTCACATTTGTCTGGATTGAAAACCATCTGCCACTTTTCCGCCCAACTCTCCAGTCTATCTATATCCTCCTGTAGTCTCTGACAGTCCCTTATGCTTTCTGCTACTTCACCAATCTTCGAGTCATCTGCAAATTTGCTGAACATACCAACAGTGCCCACTTCCAGATCATTTATGTATATCACAAACAACAGTGACCCCAACACTGATCCCTGTGGAACACCACTGGTCGCCTTTCTCCATTTCGAGAAACTCCCTTCAACTACTACTCTCTGTCTCCTGTGACTCAACCAGTTCTTTATCCACCTAGCTAAAACACCCTGCACACCATGTCACTTCACTTTCTCCATTAGTCTACCATGGGGAACCTTGTCAAACACCTTACTAAAGTCCATGTATATGACATCAACAGCCCTTCCTTCATCTATCAACTTGGTTATTTCCTCGAAGAATCTATTAAGTTGGTAAGGCACGATCTCCCCTGCACAAAACCATGTTGTCTATCACTGATAAGCTCATTCTTTTCTAAATATAAATAGATCTTATCCCTCAGTACCCTCTCCAGCAACTTCCCCACCACCAACGTCAGGCGCACTGGTCTGTAGTTACCTGGAATATCCCTACTACCCTTCTTGTACAGGGGGACAACATGAGCAACCCTCCAGTCCTCCGGCACTTCCCCTGTATTTAAGGATGTCACAAAGATATCTGCAGTATGGGTGTACTGGCCTGGAGCTGCAGTACGGGTGTACTGGCCTGGAGCTGCAGTACGGGTGTACTGGCCTGGAGCTGCAGTACGGGTGTACTGGCCTGGAGCTGCAGCGTGGGTGTACTAGTCTGGAGCTGAAGTGTGGGTGTACTGGCCTGGAGCTGAAGTGTGGGTGTACTATCCTGGAGCTGCAGTATGGGTGTACCGGCCTGGAGCTGCAGTATGGGTGTACTGGACTGGAGCTGCAGTATGGGTGTACCGGCCAGGAGCTGCAGTATGGATGTACCGGCCTGGAGCTGCAGTATGGGTGTACTGGACTGGAGCTGCAGTATGGGTGTACTGGACTGGAGCTGCAGTATGGGTGTACTGGCCTGGAGCTGCAGTATGGGTGTACTGGCCTGGAGCTGCAGTGTGGGTGTACTGGCCTGGAGCTTCAGTATGGGTGTACTGGCCTGGAGCTTCAGTACGGGTGTACTGGCCTGGAGCTTCAGTACGGGTGTACTGGCCTGGAGCTGCAGTACGGGTGTACTGGCCTGGAGCTGCAGTACGGGTGTACTGGCCTGGAGCTGCAGTACGGGTGTACTGGCCTGGAGCTGCAGTACGTGTGTACTGGCCTGGAGCTGCAGTGTGGGTGTACTATCCTGGAGCTGCAGTATGGGTGTACTGGCCTGGAGCTGCAGTATGTGTGTACTGGCCTGGAGCTGCAGTGTGGGTGTACTATCCTGGAGCTGCAGTATGGGTGTACCGGCCTGGAGCTGCAGTATGTGTGTACCGGCCTGGAGCTGCAGTATGTGTGTACCGGCCTGGAGCTGCAGTATGTGTGTACTGGCCTGGAGCTGCAGTATGGGTGTACTGGCCTGGAGCTGCAGTATGGGTGTACTGGCCTGGAGCTGCAGTATGGGTGTACTGGCCTGGAGCTGCAGTATGGGTGTACTGGCCTGGAGCTGCAGTGTGGGTGTACTGGCCTGGAGCTGCAGTACGGGTGTACTGGCCTGGAGCTGCAGTACGGGTGTACTGGCCTGGAGCTGCAGCGTGGGTGTACTAGTCTGGAGCTGAAGTGTGGGTGTACTGGCCTGGAGCTGAAGTGTGGGTGTACTATCCTGGAGCTGCAGTATGGGTGTACCGGCCTGGAGCTGCAGTATGGGTGTACTGGACTGGAGCTGCAGTATGGGTGTACCGGCCAGGAGCTGCAGTATGGATGTACCGGCCTGGAGCTGCAGTATGGGTGTACTGGACTGGAGCTGCAGTATGGGTGTACTGGACTGGAGCTGCAGTATGGGTGTACTGGCCTGGAGCTGCAGTATGGGTGTACTGGCCTGGAGCTGCAGTGTGGGTGTACTGGCCTGGAGCTTCAGTATGGGTGTACTGGCCTGGAGCTTCAGTACGGGTGTACTGGCCTGGAGCTTCAGTACGGGTGTACTGGCCTGGAGCTGCAGTACGGGTGTACTGGCCTGGAGCTGCAGTACGGGTGTACTGGCCTGGAGCTGCAGTACGGGTGTACTGGCCTGGAGCTGCAGTACGTGTGTACTGGCCTGGAGCTGCAGTGTGGGTGTACTATCCTGGAGCTGCAGTATGGGTGTACTGGCCTGGAGCTGCAGTATGTGTGTACTGGCCTGGAGCTGCAGTGTGGGTGTACTATCCTGGAGCTGCAGTATGGGTGTACCGGCCTGGAGCTGCAGTATGTGTGTACCGGCCTGGAGCTGCAGTATGTGTGTACCGGCCTGGAGCTGCAGTATGTGTGTACTGGCCTGGAGCTGCAGTATGGGTGTACTGGCCTGGAGCTGCAGTATGGGTGTACTGGCCTGGAGCTGCAGTATGGGTGTACTGGCCTGGAGCTGCAGTATGGGTGTACTGGCCTGGAGCTGCAGTGTGGGTGTACTGGCCTGGAGCTGCAGTGTGGGTGTACTGGCCTGGAGCTGCAGTATGTGTGTACTGGCCTGGAGCTGCAGTATGTGTGTACCGGCCTGGAGCTGCAGTGTGGGTGTACCGACCTGGAGCTGCAGTATGTGTGTACCAGCCTGGAGCTGCAGTGTGGGTGTACTGGCCGGGAGCTGCAGTGTGGGTGTACTGGCCGGGAGCTGCAGTGTGGGTGTACTATCCTGGAGCTGCAGCGTGGGTATACTAGTCTGGAGCTGCAGTGTGGGTGTACTATCCTGGAGCTGCAGTATGGGTGTACCGGCCTGGAGCTGCAGTATGTGTGTACTGGCCTGGAGCTGCAGTATGGGTGTACTGGCCTGGAGCTGCAGTGTGGGTGTACTATCCTGGAGCTGCAGTATGGGTGTACCGGCCTGGAGCTGCAGTATGTGTGTACTGGCCTGGAGCTGCAGTATGTGTGTACTGGCCTGGAACTGCAGTATGGGTGTACTGGCCTGGAGCTGCAGTATGGGTGTACTGGCCTGGAGCTGCAGTATGTGTGTACTGGCCTGGAGCTGCAGTATGTGTGTACTGGCCTGGAGCTGCAGTATGTGTGTACTGGCCTGGAGCTGCAGTGTGGGTGTACTGGCCTGGAGCTGCAGTGTGGGTGTACTATCCTGGAGCTGCAGTATGGGTGTACCGGCCTGGAGCTGCAGTATGGGTGTACCGGCCTGGAGCTGCAGTATGTGTGTACCGGCCTGGAGCTGCAGTATGGGTGTACCGGCCTGGAGCTGCAGTATGGGTGTACCGGCCTGGAGCTGCAGTATGTGTGTACCGGCCTGGAGCTGCAGTGTGGGTGCACTGGCCTGGAGCTGCAGTATGTGTGTACTGGCCTGGAGCTGCAGTATGGGTGTACCGGCCTGGAGCTGCAGTATGTGTGTACTGGCCTGGAGCTGCAGTATGTGTGTACTGGCCTGGAACTGCAGTATGGGTGTACTGGCCTGGAGCTGCAGTATGGGTGTACTAGCCTGGAGCTGCAGTATGTGTGTACTGGCCTGGAGCTGCAGTGTGGGTGTACTATCCTGGAGCTGCAGTATGGGTGTACCGGCCTGGAGCTGCAGTATGGGTGTACCGGCCTGGAGCTGCAGTATGTGTGTACCAGCCTGGAGCTGCAGTGTGGGTGTACTGGCCTGGAGCTGCAGTGTGGGTGTACTGGCCTGGAGCTGCAGTGTGGGTGTACTATCCTGGAGCTGCAGCGTGGGTATACTAGTCTGGAGCTGCAGTGTGGGTGTACTATCCTGGAGCTGCAGTATGGGTGTACCGGCCTGGAGCTGCAGTATGTGTGTACTGGCCTGGAGCTGCAGTATGTGTGTACTGGCTTGGAGCTGCAGTGTGGGTGTACTGGCCTGGAGCTGCAGTGTGGGTGTACTATCCTGGAGCTGCAGTATGGGTGTACCGGCCTGGAGCTGCAGTATGGGTGTACCGGCCTGGAGCTGCAGTGTGTGTGTACCGGCCTGGAGCTGCAGTGTGTGTGTACCGGCCTGGAGCTGCAGTATGTGTGTACCGGCCTGGATCTGCAGTATGTGTGTACTGGCCTGGAGCCGCAGCATGGGTGTACTATCCTGGAGCCGCAGTATGTGTGTACTGGCCTGGAGCCGCAGTGTGGGTGTACTGGCCTGGAGCTGCAGTATGTGTGTACTGGCCTGGAGCTGCAGTGTGGGTGTACTGGCCTGGAGCTGCAGTGTGGGTGTACTGGCCTGGAGCTGCAGTGTGGGTGTACTGGCCTGGAGCTGCAGTGTGGGTGTACTGGCCTGGAGCTGCAGTGTGGGTGTACTATCCTGGAGCTGCAGTATGGGTGTACCGGCCTGGAGCTGCAGTGTGGGTGTACCGGCCTGGAGCTGCAGTATGTGTGTACCGGCCTGGAGCTGCAGTATGTGTGTACCGGCCTGGATCTGCAGTATGTGTGTACTGGCCTGGAGCCGCAGCATGGGTGTACTATCCTGGAGCCGCAGTGTGTGTGTACTGGCCTGGAGCCGCAGTGTGGGTGTACTGGCCTGGAGCTGCAGTATGTGTGTACTGGCCTGGAGCTGCAGTGTGGGTGTACTGGCCTGGAGCTGCAGTGTGGGTGTACTGGCCTGGAGCTGCAGTGTGGGTGTACTGGCCTGGAGCTGCAGTGTGGGTGTACTATCCTGGAGCTGCAGTGTGGGTGTACCGGCCTGGAGCTGCAGTGTGGGTGTACCGGCCTGGAGCTGCAGTATGTGTGTACCGGCCTGGAGCTGCAGTATGTGTGTACCGGCCTGGAGCTGCAGTATGTGTGTACCGGCCTGGATCTGCAGTATGTGTGTACCGGCCTGGATCTGCAGTATGTGTGTACCGGCCTGGAGCTGCAGTGTGTGTGTACCGGCCTGGAGCTGCAGTGTGGGTGTACCGGCCTGGATCTGCAGTATGTGTGTACTGGCCTGGAGCCGCAGCATGGGTGTACCGGCCTGGATCTGCAGTATGTGTGTACCGGCCTGGATCTGCAGTATGTGTGTACTGGCCTGGAGCTGCAGTGTGTGTGTACCGGCCTGGAGCTGCAGTGTGGGTGTACTGGCCTGGAGCTGCAGTATGTGTGTACTGGCCTGGAGCTGCAGTGTGGGTGTACTGGCCTGGAGCTGCAGTGTGGGTGTACTGGCCTGGAGCTGCAGTGTGGGTGTACTGGCCTGGAGCTGCAGTGTGGGTGTACTATCCTGGAGCTGCAGTGTGGGTGTACCGGCCTGGAGCTGCAGTGTGGGTGTACCGGTCTGGATCTGCAGTATGTGTGTACCGGCCTGGATCTGCAGTATGTGTGTACTGGCCTGGAGCTGCAGTGTGTGTGTACCGGCCTGGAGCTGCAGTGTGGGTGTACTATCCTGGAGCTGCAGTATGGGTGTACCGGCCTGGAGCTGCAGTATGTGTGTACTGGCCTGGAGCTGCAGTGTGGGTGTACTGGCCTGGAGCTGCAGTGTGGGTGTACTATCCTGGAGCTGCAGTATGGGTGTACCGGCCTGGAGCTGCAGTATGGGTGTACCGGCCTGGAGCTGCAGTATGGGTGTACCGGCCTGGAGCTGCAGTATGTGTGTACTGGCCTGGAGCTGCAGTATGGGTGTACTGGCCTGGAGCTGCAGTATGGGTGTACTGGCCTGGAGCTGCAGTGTGGGTGTACTGGCCTGGAGCTGCAGTGTGGGTGTACTATCCTGGAGCTGCAGTGTGGGTGTACCGGCCTGGAGCTGCAGTATGTGTGTACCGGCCTGGAGCTGCAGTATGTGTGTACTGGCCTGGAACTGCAGTATGGGTGTACTGGCCTGGAGCTGCAGTATGGGTGTACTAGCCTGGAGCTGCAGTATGTGTGTACTGGCCTGGAGCTGCAGTATGTGTGTACTGGCCTGGAGCTGCAGTGTGGGTGTACTGGCCTGGAGCTGCAGTGTGGGTGTACTATCCTGGAGCTGCAGTATGGGTGTACCGGCCTGGAGCTGCAGTATGGGTGTACTGGCCTGGAGCTGCAGTATGGGTGTACTGGCCTGGAGCTGCAGTATGGGTGTACTGGCCTGGAGCTGCAGTGTGGGTGTACTGGCCTGGAGCTGCAGTGTGGGTGTACTATGCTGGAGCTGCAGTATGGGTGTACCGGCCTGGAGCTGCAGTATGTGTGTACCGGCCTGGAGCTGCAGTATGGGTGTACTGGCCTGGAGCTGCAGTATGGGTGTACTGGCCTGGAGCTGCAGTATGGGTGTACTGGCCTGGAGCTGCAGTATGGGTGTACTGGCCTGGAGCTGCAGTATGTGTGTACTGGCCTGGAGCTGCAGTGTGGGTGTACTGGCCTGGAGCTGCAGTGTGGGTGTACTGGCCTGGAGCTGCAGTGTGGGTGTACTATCCTGGAGCTGCAGTATGGGTGTACCGGCCTGGAGCTGCAGTATGTGTGTACTGGCCTGGAGCTGCAGTATGGGTGTACTGGCCTGGAGCTGCAGTATGGGTGTACTGGCCTGGAGCTGCAGTGTGGGTGTACTGGCCTGGAGCTGCAGTGTGGGTGTACTATGCTGGAGCTGCAGTATGGGTGTACCGACCTGGAGCTGCAGTATGTGTGTACCAGCCTGGAGCTGCAGTGTGGGTGTACTGGCCTGGAGCTGCAGTGTGGGTGTACTATCCTGGAGCTGCAGTATGGGTGTACCGGCCTGGAGCTGCAGTATGTGTGTACCGGCCTGGAGCTGCAGTGTGGGTGTACCGGCCTGGAGCTGCAGTATGTGTGTACCGGCCTGGAGCTGCAGTATGTGTGTACCGGCCTGGAGCCGCAGCATGGGTGTACTATCCTGGAGCCGCAGTATGGGTGTACTGGCCTGGAGCCGCAGTGTGGGTGTACTGGCCTGGAGCCGCAGTGTGGGTGTACTGGCCTGGAGCCGCAGTGTGGGTGTACTGGCCTGGAGCCGCAGTGTGGGTGTACTGGCCTGGAGCTGCAGTGTGGGTGTACTGGCCTGGTGCTGCAGTATGTGTGTACTGGCCTGGTGCTGCAGTATGTGTGTACTGGCCTGGAGCTGCAGTATGGGTGTACTGGGCTGGAGCTGCAGTATGGGTGTACTGGGCTGGAGCTGCAGTATGGGTGTACTGGGCTGGAGCTGCAGTATGGGTGTACTGGGCTGGAGCTGCAGTATGGGTGTACTGGGCTGGAGCTGCAGTATGGGTGTACTGGGCTGGAGCTGCAGTATGGGTGTACTGGCCTGGAGCTGCAGTATGGGTGTACTGGCCTGGAGCTGCAGTATGGGTGTACTGGCCTGGAGCTGCAGTATGGGTGTACTGACCTGGAGCTGCAGTATGGGTGTACTGGCCTGGAGCTGCAGTATGGGTGTTGATGCCCTGGTGATGCACTGGTGATGTACTGATGAATGGATTTTGTGTTATGGATCTTTTCTTCATGAAAATCATGAAAAATTTCTGAATTTATCTCCTTCCTTGCCTTTAGGTCTGTGCATCCCCATTTTCCAGTAATAGAACAGGGTCATCGTTTGCATTGTTGCTGAGGATGTATTGTGTGGTTCATGTTTTTCATTGCACTTCACATATCCTGTGGAGTTGGCACTGAGAAATCTTGTCTAATTGTGGTGTTGCCAGCATGAGCCTCTGTATGACCAACAGATTATTCAGTCTGTATTCCTGACCCATTTACTGAGTGCTATCTCATGGTTCAGTTCTGTACAGTGTGATGGAGCCTTCATTTCCACGGGTACAGTGCTGAGTGGGTGATAGAATGGTTATGGAAAATGTGATGGCTGCATCTATTTTTCAATATTGGACCGCAACTCAATTTCAAGCAACTTGTTGAAGAGTGTTAGAGGCAAACATTTGCCCTTTCAAATTAGGTGGTTGGAACTGTGGTTTTCACTCCTGGAGTCACTGTGCTGAAGACCAGCTGACAAACTGTCCTGAACTCTGTGACCAGACGATTTTCACTTTGGTAACTCATCTGCTTGTTTGTGTCCCAGCTGACACTGTCAGATTGTGGGCTTTGGAGCTCCAGTCCCTAATACAGGTTGTCAAGTATTCCAAAACATGTTTCAGGTCATTGATTAAGTTCATTAAAAAGCAACAATTTAGACATGAAGCACTGGCCAAATAGACAAGAAATCTGTACGACCTGAAAAAGTTGAGAGCCATTCACTAATCATTGATTCCAGATGAATAGACAATTTGCATGGATTGTTTTAATCTCAGTAATTTCTAATGCCAGCATTGCATTCTCTGTTTTGTCAGGTATACTGTCGCAATCAGTGGACTGAAGTGTTTTAAAGGCTTGGATGTAGTCCCCGTGTTTAGTGGTCAGGTATTTCAGTTTGTAAACAACCAGGGGTGCAGCTTTATACTTTCAACAAAATATACGGTGTCCCCTATTTATGAGCATTCAACATACAAATGCTTGGTATTAGGAAGCAATCATGGTTATAATTTTAAAACCCGACTTAGAAAGTTTCCTATATTTATAAATAACTGCTTTTCATTTTCTTGCATTGTGTTCTGACTTGCGCCGATTCCAGAACTGAACGTTTTAGCATCTTGGGAATTACTTTGCTAATTACATTATTACTGAAAGTTACTTGAGGGAAAAAATATTCAGTTATTAGTTAAAAGACAACACTAAAGGTTTGAGTAAGGATAAAAGTTGCATGTGAAGATGAACATGAGATCAGTCTGTAATATTGTTGTAGACCTGCCAATCTTGAAATACCTCTTTCTAAAGTGAAGAGGGCGCAGTTGAAAGTCATATTCTTGTAATGGGTTCTGTACTCAAATGATTGGAGGTTGTTTCCATGGGTGGATAATGCAGAACAAGTCATGGTGTGATTGAGGCTGGCTTTTGGTAGCCTGATTCAGGACAAAAGTCATATGATGATTTAGTGCCCGGGATGTCTTCCTGATGTCCCTGCTGAGAGGTAGTTGCTGTTTCAAGATGTCTCTTTCATGGATTTTAGATTTTTTTTGCTAACTGGGTATCTGCAGCTTTTAACACAATCATGTAAAAATAGCTGCAGATGTTAAATTGATAAATCATTAGTCCACAAAATGAAGTCAATTATCATAGAATTCCTTGCTGTGTCCTTCTGCTCTCCCATTAAACACTACAGAATCACACAGTCCTGGAATCCTTAGGTTATTTAACGACCATTTGTGTTTGACTCTTAGGATATCACAGGTTTGTTGTCTGTAAATCCACAAGAGAAGTCTTGTGGCTTTCAGTAACCATTTTATTAGATTCTTCAGGTCTGTTTTAAAGACAGATTAGCTTAGAACATAGAACATTACAGCGCAGTACAGGCCCTTCGGCCCTTGATATTGCGTGACCTGTCATACTAATGTGAAGCCCATCTAACCTACACTATTCTATGTACGTCCATATGCTTGTCCAATGACGACTTAAGTGTACTTAAAGTTGGCGAATCTATTACTGTTGCAGGCAAAGCATTCCATACCCTTACTACTCTCTGAGTAATGAAATTACTTCTGACATCAATTTAAAGCTATGCCCCCTTGTGCTGACCGTCACCATACTTGGAAACAGGTTCTCCCTGTCCACTCTATCTAACCCTCTGATTATCTTATATGTCTCTAATAAGTCACCTCTCAACTTTCTTCTCTCTAACGAAAACAGCCTCAAGTCCCTCAGCCTTTCCTCGTAAGATCTTCCCTTCACACTAGGCAACATCCTTGTAAATCTCCTCTGCACCCTTTCCAAAGCTTCCACATCCTCCTTGTAATGCGGTGACCAGAACTGTACACAATAGCTCAGTACTTTGCATTCCGATTACTCCAACCAAAGTGAATCACCTTACACTTGTCCGCATTAAACTCCATTTGCCACCTCTCAGCCCAGCTCTGCGGCTTATCTATGTCTCTCTGTAACCTACAACATCCTTCGTCACTATCCAAAACTCCACCGACCTGAGTGTCGTCTACAAATTTACTAACCCACCTTCTACGCCCTCATCCAGGTTGTTTATAAAAATAACAAACAGCAGTGGACCGACCCTTGCAGTACACCACTAGTAACTGGACTCCAGGATAAACATTTCCCATCAACCACCACCCTGTCTTCTTTCAGCAAGCCAATTACTGATCCAAACTGCTATATCTCCCACAATCCCATTCCTCCGCATTTTGTCCAATAGCATACTGTGGGGAACCTTATCGAACACCTTGCTGAAATCCATATACACCACATAACCAGTTTATTCTCATCTACTTGTTTGGTCACCTTCTCAAAGAACTCAATAAGGTTTGTGAGGCACGACCTACCCTTCACAAAACCGTGCTGACTATCCCTAATCAAATTATTCTTTTCTAGATGATTATAAATCCTATCTCTTATAACCTTATCCAATACTTTACCAACAACTGAAGTAAGGCTCACTGGTCTATAATTACCAGGGTTGTCTCTACTCCCCTTCTTGAACAGGGGAACCACATTTGCTATCCTCCAGTCTTCTGGCACTATTCCTGTAGACAATGTCGATTTATAGATAAGTGCCAAAGGCTCGGCAATCTCCTAGGAGAAAGTGAGGTCTGCAGATGCTGGAGATCAGAGCTGAAAATGTGTTGCTGGAAAAGGAATGACTAGGTGGGATTCCTGAAGCATGACTAGGTGGGATTCAGGCATAAGCCATTCCTGAAGAAGGGCTTATGCCCAAAACACGAATTTCCTGTTCCTTGGATGCTGCCTGATCTGCTGCGCTTTTCCAGCACATTTTCAGCTCTCAGCAATCTCCTCCCTGGCTTCCCAGAGGATTCTAGGATAAATCCCATCTGACCCAGGGGACTTATCTATTTTCACACTCTGCAGAATTTCTCATACCTCTTCCTTGTGAACCTCAATTCCACCTCGTCTAGTAGCCTGTATCTCTGTATTCTCCTCGACAACATTGTCGTTTTCTAGAATGAGTACTGTCGAAAAATATTCATTTAGTGCTTCCCCTCTCTCCTCTGACTCCACACACAACTTCCCGCTTCTATCCTTGATTGGCCCTAATCTTACTCTCGTCATTCTTTTATTCCTTAAATACCTATAGAAAGCCTTAGGGTTTACCCTGATCCTATCCGCCAACAACTTCTCATGTCACCTCCTGGCTCTTCTGAGCTCTCTCTTTAGGTCTTTCCTGGCAACCTTGTAACCCTCAAGCGCCCTAACTGAGCCTTCACATCTCATCCTAACATAAGCCTTCTTCTTCCTCTTGACCAGAGATTCCACTTCTTTCGTAAACCACGGCTCCCACGCTCTACAGCTTCCTCCCTGCCTGACAGGTACATACTTATCTAGGACACTCAGGAGCTTTTCCTTGAATAAGCTCCACATTTCTAATGTGCCCATCCCCTGCAGTTTCCTTCCCCATCCTATGCTTCCTAAATCTTGCCTAATTGTATAGTAATTGCCTTTCCCCCAGCTCTCACTCTTGCCCAGTGGTATACACCTATCCCTTTCTATCACTAAAGTAAACAAAATAGAATTGTGATTGCTATCACCAAAGTGTTCACCTATTTCCAAGTCTAACACCTGGCCAGGCTCATTACCCAGTATCAAATCTAATGAGGCTTCGCCCCTTGTTGGCCTGTCTACATACTGTGTCAGGAAGCCCTCCTGCACGCACTGGACAAAAACTGACCCATCTATAGTACTCGTACTATAGTGTTCCCAGTCAATATTTGGAAAGTTGAAGACCCCCATGAGAACTACTCTGTGTCTCTCACTCCTATCGAGAATCATCTTTGCTATCCTTTCCTCTACATCTCTGGAACTATGCGGAGGCCTATAGAAAACTCCCAAGGGTAATCTCCCCTTTCCTGTTTCTAACCTCAGCCCATATTACCTCAGTTGACAAGTCCCCAAACATCTTTTCTGCAACTGTAAACTGTCCTTGACCAACAATGCCACACACACCCCCTTTTACCATCTTCTCTGTTCTTACTGAAGCATCTAAGTCCTGGAACCTGCAATAACCATTCCTGTCCTTGCTCAATTCTTGTCTCCGAAATGGCCACAACAGCTTTTTCCACTATACATAACTACACAACTATGTTGATACTTCATCTCTAGTGACTGGCACTTTATCGTATGTCAGTCATTAATTTGTCTTTTTCTAACTAGTTATACAGGATAGTAACATTCTTGTAATGTCAAGATGGTCCCTTCTCCCCTGTCTATCACTATAATTGGAGAACGTTTGCTAGTCTCCTCAAGACACCTATGTAGACGAAGTAGTGCACATAGTTCAGAAAACGCCATGATGTCTTCAAAAATATCTGTGAGTATTGAGATGTCAGTTTCTGAAAAGATGGAGTGCAGTTTTTGTGATATTTGTCTATACCCATTTTCAGTGTGAATACTTAGAATTGTTTGTGTATTTATAAAGAGAAAGCAGATTAATTCTATACTGACAAATACCAGAAACAAAATTACACATTTTGTCAAAGCTTTCCATCTTGCACTCACCAGGACATATTGCAAGAACACCAATTCAAGGGGGAACCAACATTCACACTGCACGAGAGGAGTTCACTCAACGGCTGGCAAGTGGGCAATTCCCTGACCAATCAGAGTCAACCTGCCTCATCTAAAATTTAAACTAAGCCTGGCTGTTACCTGCCAATTATCATCTTTGATAGTCCTCCACCAATCAGATACCAATTAACAAACAACAGCATTCCGCTGTGCCCCCCCCCCCCCCACCCCCCAATGAGAATACAGATTGGATTTGCCTTGAATTAGTATTCAGGTGAAATGTTCTGATGAGTGTAAGATGAAAATCTTGGACAATATGTGATCTTTTTCAGAAGTATGCAAGTCCTGTAACAACCAAACAACCGATTTCTTAGGAGTTCTATACTGTTCTCAAAATATCTTTTGTTGGAGTTTCTTATTTCTTATAAAGCCAGCAGCTAGCAGGATGCCATAGTTTGAGGAAGAGAACATTACTGCTGAGGGACCTGTTTTGGTCCCTTACCCTTTTGTTGACCTGATGGTAAAGCCTTTCCTCCCTTCCAGATGACAATTCCAATGTAGTGCGCCCTGATGATATTATTCCAGATTTAAGGGGATCCCATCATCTTTCAGAAAGTGTCTTTCCTGTCTGCTCAGAGAGCACCAGCTTGTGAGTTTGGTGCAAGACATCAACAAAATAAATCTCAGTTGATATAAACTAGTTGCAGGATTCAAAAATATCAGAAAAATCAAAGAATGTATTGCATGGAAGGAGACCATTTGACTGTTCACCTTATTGACGAAAGATTTATCCAAGTACAGGGTATTCTCCTTCCTTTTTTTTTGTATTTTAATACACTTTTTATCTAATACTTATTCATCACTTATTTAAAAACTGCCCGTGGATTACACCTTCATCAATATTTCTGGAAAAGCATTCTGTTCCCTAATAACATTCTATACATAAAAATGTCCTCTCCCTTAATCTTTCTGTTGTTAATTTTAAATATCTAATTAATTATTGATTCATCAACCAGATTTAACAACCTAACTTGTCAAACTCATTTATTAATTTGATGTTTCTAATGTCCTCTTAATTATTTAATAATAGGAACCTTAATTTTACTGATTTGTATTTTTAACATCAGCTGCTGTTGCTGCTACCATCCTAGTGAATTTCCCCACTGCCGCTTTGATGGGGGTGGGAGAGGGGTTTGACATCCTTCTGAAAGGAGGGCTTCCAAAACTGGGATGCAGTTTTCTAATTGCAGTCTAACAAAGATTTGTATAGATTTTTACAGTCAGGCTATTTGATCCATCATGCTGGCTCTCCCATAATGACATCTTTTGCACATTCTCTATCTTTCTCTTAGCCAAGCAACTTTGCCTTTATCCTGTGAATAAATATATAACTGGCTTTCAGAACATTTATTGCTCATCTCTAATTGCCCAGAGAGCAGTTAGGAGTCAACTACATTGCCATGGTCTGGAGTCATATGTAGGCCCGAACAGGTAAGGATGGCAGTTTCCTTCCCTAAATCGGATGGGTATTTACAACAGTTGACAATGGATTCATGATCGTCATTAAACTTTTAGTTCCAGATAATTTATTGAATTCATATTCCACCATCTGCCATGGTGGGATTCAAGCCCAGGTCATTAGGACATGAGCTGACTTTCTTGGGTTAGCAGTCCAGTGAAAATGCCACTAGGCCATCGTCCCCTCTGTTATTTATTAATGAAAACTTACCCAATTCTCTTTTCAAAATAATGAATCTGTTCTAGGATCATTTGAAGCAATAGATTCTAGATCTTTATAATTCTGATGTAATTTTTCGGCATTCCTCATGTTACTTTTTTGCCA
Organism: Hemiscyllium ocellatum; assembly: GCF_020745735.1. Taxonomy (NCBI): domain Eukaryota; kingdom Metazoa; phylum Chordata; class Chondrichthyes; order Orectolobiformes; family Hemiscylliidae; genus Hemiscyllium; species Hemiscyllium ocellatum. Next base: position 144,928,480 of record NC_083403.1, on the reverse strand, counting down.
TCCATTTTACTTCTATATCTTTTGGTCTAGCAATACACTTGGTATTAGCATTAACTTTGTATTCAATCCACTATTTATAACATCAATAGTTTGAGCAACCCATCCTTTTAAATATTTATGCATCTGATTGGTTGTCTTTATGTTTCTTCTTTCCTTTTAAAGTTATAGCAATTGTGTGTATGTCCCCTTTGAACAAGCTAAATCATCTTGCATATCTCTGAACTAAATTGCTTCTGTCCTCCGTCTATAAATTTACTGCCTGCTTTCACATTAGCAGCAGTAGTTTATGGATAGTTTAAGGATAGTCACTTTGCCTATTTTACTCCATTTATCCAGAACAAACCTTCACTTATTTTTGGAATTAATTGTGTACCCGATCAATTCATCACTTTAATCACCACCTCTATTCAGTCGTATGTTCCAAATGTTGATCATTTCTAGTGTGAAGAAGAACTTTCTGACACCAGAAATAATTTTTTATTTGTTTAAAATGATGTTTCTTGTTTACTTCCAGATTAATTTGTAGTCACATTTCAGATTAATTTGTCAAGGACTTGAGTCGAAAAGTGTGGCATTGGAAAAGTGCAGTAGATCAAGCAGCATCTGAGGAGGAGGAGAATCAATGTTTTGGACATAAGCCCTTTATCAGGAATTCCAACTGCCCAAGACGTTGATTCTCCTGCTCCTTAGATGCTCCTGACCTGCTGTGCTTTTCCAGCAACACACTCTTGATCTCGTCTCCAGCATCTGCAGTCCTCACTTTCTCCTTTTCATGGGCTTGGACAAGTTCACCTCGAAAATGAGTTCTTTCCAAGCAGAAAAATCAGACCTCTATCTTCTCAATGATTCTTTATCAAACGTGTTTTGAAAACCTGCAAGCAGACATTCCTTATCACTGGATGAGTAGCTCAAATACCTCTGTGTATTGGTCAGATTTGTTGAATTGTTTGAAACCTGTGCTGACTATCCTATATTAACGGTTATTTCCTGTTATGTGTTGACAATGAGATCAAATGTATGCATTTTGTTCTACACTACTTCTAGCATTTGAATGTTTAGCTTGATTCTGAACAATTAAAATTGCTCACAGCGCTCAAAGTCTGGCCTGACTAGAACCCTGTACAGTTTGAATATGCCATTCCTTGATTTATATTTTGCTTCAATGAATGCTGCTCTGTGACTGTGGAATTTTCTGCTACTCTTATGTGATTTAATTTAATTCTTTGATATTGCTTACAATTTTCTTGATTTGATTTTGTGTTCTCAATCAATTATGTTATTTCACTTGATAACCCTGTCGTAAGAGAATAGCAATGCTTCTGGGCAAGTCACAGATTAGCCTGAAAACCACTAATTATCTACTTTCACTCTGCCCTTAATGCAAAACGTAAGTTTTATTAATTTGCCTTCTGTGAATGCAAGGAATATAAGAGTCGGGAGGTCATGTCTACGGGGTAGATCATTTAGGACAGAGATGAGGAGAAACTTCTTCACCCAGAGAGTGGTGGCTGTGTGGAATGCTCTGCCCCAGAGGGCAGTGGAGGCCCAGTCTCTGGATTCATTTAAGAAAGAGTTGGATAGAGCTCTCAAAGATAGTGGAATCAAGGGTTATGGAGGTAAGGCAGGAAGAGCATACTAATTAGGAATGATCAGCCATGATCATATTGAATGGTGGTGCAAGCTCGAAGGGCTGAATGGCCTACTCCTGCACCTATTGTCTATTGTCTATTGTGTTGCAACTGTACAGGACATTGGTTAGGTCACTATTGGAATACTGTGTAGAATTCTGGTCTCCCTGCTGTAGGGAATATGTTGTTAAACTTGAAAGAGTTCAGAAAGGATTTACAAGATGGTGCTGGGATTGGAGGGTTTGAGCTATAGAGAGAGGCTGAATAGGCTGGGGCTTATTTGCTTAAGCATCAGAGGCTGAGGGGTGACCTTTTAAAGGTTTATAAAATCATGAGGGGTATAGAGTGAATAGCCAGGGTCTTTTTTCCTGTGACTGTATGATATAAATCATCAAACATCTTTTGAAATTCTATATACGCAACAGCTTTTTCTAATTAAACTGTAATATTTCCTCAAATAATCTTATAGGTTTGTCAAACTTTTTGTTTACTGACTTGTGCTGGCTTAATTAACACACACACAGTCATAGAGTCTTACAGCATGCCCGTGCCTATATGGTTTCCTAAACTGATCTACTTCCATTTGTCTGCATTTGGCTCATATCCCTTAAAATCTTTCCTATTCACATTCTGTCCAAATGAGTTTTAAATGTTAAAATTATATTTGTCTCTAATACTTCCTCTGGCAGCTCATTCCATACATCACCTTCTGTGTGAAAAAGTTGCGCCTCAGGTCCCTTTTAAATCGTTTCCCTCTCACCTTAAACTTATGCCTTTCTAGTTTTGCATTTCCCTATCAAACCTGTCCATCTTTAGAAGTGAACAGTAATTTTATTCCATTGCATTGTCACTAGATATTTACCATTAATTGACTAAACACTCTGTAGTTACTGACTTTGCTCCTAAGAAGAAACTATGGCTTTAAGAGAGATATTTTGTTTTTTTTAATGAAGTGAGTTTGAGACAGATGTGCAGAGCGCACTGCTTCAAGCCAATAAGGGAACAGCTTGCGAGGCCTTGGGTGTTTCATCAAAAGTTGAACCAATTAAACTCCCCCAGAACCAGGAATTTTGATTTTAGTTTTCAGTTACTGTTGGAGTTGTGAAAGCTGCTATATCTGCCTCTCTCTGTTACAGTTAAAAACTGGAGATTTTTTCCTGCTGCTAGAATTGCATGTGAGGCAATCTGTGTTACTGACTTGGCTTTTGCCAAGCGTGTGTTAATGGGATGGTACTGTACTGGAACAGTGAATAAATAGTTTATTATTTTGATAGAGTATTTTGACAGAGTTACAGTTAAGGCAATTCTTTTCTTTTAGTTTTATTTTGTTTGTATTTTGACTATAGTGTATGAATAAAATGTGTTTTGCTTCTAGACTGTAGTTTGGCCAATCAGATTGCATCGGAAACATAACATCTGGCACTTGCCTTGAAAATAAGAACAAGTTAGGCCTCTAGGCTGTCTACTGAATATATTTTGAGAGGGTTTGGTCTGGTCCATAACATTCCCTTCACTGTTTTCTTGGTGTTGTATTGATGAAAATTCAGCCAAACCTCCATCTCCAAAGATGTTGGTGAGATGATAGTCAGGAACTTTAAAATGTCTTCCCTGATTTCCTGCAACAATCTAGGATCAATTCTGTTATGACTTTTCCACTTAAACCTCTGTACTTACTTAGCTATATCGATCCTCTGTAATTACTCAATACCTTCCGCTGCATCAAAAAAGCTGAGACTTATTATTTTTTCTTCTGTTTCTTGATTTTTCATAAAATTTCTTTATAATTTATTATTTAATCATTTATAACAGTATAATTTGTTTAATTGTTTATGATAACCTTTACTGTTTCCCTTCATAGGAATTGTCAGTCTCATATCCTGCTTGAGCCTTTTAATTATAGAATCACACAGCACAGTAGTAGTTAAATCAGCCCATTGTGCCTATACAGATTATTAAAGATTATACAGTTGGTTTTACATCTGTACTATTATCCCACAGCTCTGAGAGTCCTTTTCAAGTATTTAATCATCCCTTCTCCCATAACATTGCTCTGGAATTTATTCTGAATTCCATCTTCATTCATCTGCTAATTCAGTTTTTAATGTTGAATTCCAATCTGCGATGTTATTTATTTTGCTTAATGGAATTGGATAGTGTGTAATTTTAATTTCCTCCAAAAACAATAATTAACAGTGACCAACTGCACTCTTGTTGATTTCTCTTTATGATAAAGGCCTGGATTGGTAATATTCTTCAAAAATTCTTATTTTAATTTGTAGCTTACATGCACGACACTGACTTTTTTGCACTCTGATTCATTCATTCATTCAAATAGGTCTCATTTATGCCATAATCATTGCTCTTTGAAAACTTCTCATTATATGTACATTGGCTTAGTTGTCTGATTTCTTTCCAATTTATCTGGATTTAGTTCCTTTCGGTGACGAGCGATGTCCCGCAGGGTTCAGTGTTGGGGCCACAGCTGTTCACATTATATATTAATGATCTGGATGAAGGGACTGGGGGCATTCTAGTGAAGTTTGCCGATGATACGAAGTTAGGTGGACAGGCAGGTAGTACTGAGGAAGTGGGGAGGCTGCAGAAGGATCTAGACAGTTTGGGAGAGTGGTCCAGGAAATGGCTGATGGAATTCAATGTGAGCAATTGCGAGGTCTTGCACTTTGGAAAAAAGAATAAAAGCGTAGACTACTTTCTAAATGGTGAGAAAATTCATAAAGCCAAAGTACAAAGGGATCTGGGAGTGTTAGTCGAGGATTCCCTAAAGATAAACATGCAGGTTGAGTCCGTGATTAAGAAAGCGAATGCAATGTTGTCATTTATCTCAAAAGGGTTGGAATATAAAAGCACAGTTGTGCTACTGAGACTTTATAAAGCTCTGGTTAGGCCCCATTTGGAGTACTGTGTCCAGTTTTGGTCCCCACACCTCAGGAAGGACATACTGGCACTGGAACGTGTCCACTGGAGATTCACACGGATGATCCCTGGAATGGTAGGTCTAACATACGAGGAACGGCTAAGGATCCTGGGATTGTATTCATTGGAGTTTAGAAGATTAAGGGGAGATCTAATAGAAACTTAGAAGATAATACATGGCTTGGAAAGGGTGGACGCTAGGAAATTGTTCCCGTTAGGCGAGGAGACTAGGACCCGTGGACACAGCCTTAGAATTAGAGGAGGTAAATTCAGAACAGAAATGCGGAGACATTTCTTCAGCCAGAGAGTGGTGGGCCTGTGGAATTCATTGCCGCAGAGTGCAGTGGAGGCCGGGACGCTGAATGTCTTCAAGGCAGAGATTGATAAATTCTTGATGTCAAGGAATTAAGGCCTACGGGGAGAACGCTGGTAAGTGGAGTTAAAATGCCCATCAGCCATGATTGAATGGCGGAGTGGACTCGATGGGCCGAATGGCCTTACTTCCACTCCTATGTCTTATGGTCTTATGATCTTATGGTCTTTCTGTTTCTTTGAAATTGATCTATTTTCAGCTAATGGCCTTTATATTTGAATGTTCTACCTTTCCTTTTTGATCTTTCATGGGATGTAGGCATTGCTGACTTGGCCATCATTTTTGTCAATTCTTAATTGTTTTGAGATTTTTTTGTCTCTTTTTCACTGTTTACTTCAGTCTTCAGTTGTATTCATTAAAGGGTATATCCCGACAGTAGAAACAGCATTAATCTTATATCCTTTTCTTTGGCCCTGAGCTAGTTTTAAGCTTTCATATCAGTCTGTAAAAGTCGCATTGCTACAACCATTTAAATCTTTTAACATTAATTAGTTGGTATGTGTAGAAGGTGAAAAAACACATATAACCTTTGTCTCAACCACTACCAACATAGGAAAAGCTGGTAGATTAAGGATGTCTTAGCTTACCAACTTGACTGAAAACATTGAATTGTGATGAATCATGTTTTTCAGACTGGAGGATGGTGTTCTCTAAGGATCAGTACAGAATCTCTGTATTTTAAAATATGTAAATGTCTTAAATATTGATACAAAGGGCAAAATTTCAAAACTTTACTCAGTTGGAAAGTTGGAAGTGGCTGGCAGTGATGGTAATACCAGTTGACTGCAACAGAACATGGATAAGGTGTGGATGTAAGTCTGCTAGCTGAGCTGGAAGGTGGAAGAACATGGCTAGATTAGTGGAATAGGCAGACAAGGGGAAATTGGAAATGAATACATTGTGAGATGATGCGTTTTATCAAAATGATTGGAGAGGCAATACAGATATAAATGGCATTGTTTTAAAGTGTATATGGGAACAGGGGACCGAGGAAAATTACAGCGGGTTGTCATCAGGTAATGTTACAGAGATGGAAATAGTAATTAAAAGCAAAGTGGATAATTATTTGAAAAATAAAAATTTATCATGTTCTCAGCTGATGGTAACACTGGACAGGTCAGATTCCAAAGTGACATTGATCCTAATTTTGTTCTTTGTTTTAACTGTGGAGGTCAATTACTAAATATATTCATCACTTTGTATACATGTTTGAAGGTGACAAAACATATTGAAAGAGGCAGTTCACAACTCAAAGATCTTGAGTTTCTTTAGTAGTGTTATTTAGAATGAAATAGTTCTTCATTTCTGAGTTCGCCTCCGAGTTCTTTTGCAACCTCCTCTTGCCATTACTTCCGTTTGATATTTGCAGATTTTCCTTTAGCAGTAAAAGTTATTCACATTAATTAAAATTATAATCTGCTCAGCCCATTTTGATCACAGCAATCATGTTCCTTCATATCCACATTTGATAAAGCATGTGCTATGGAATTGTATTTCATGTCTTGTCTTAAGCTTCAGAAAATCTTTATTCTTGCTTCTTCGGGTGCCACTATGTCCCGTATGACCTTGTATGTTATGATCTGCCTATACTGCTTGTAAACATTTTCACTGTACTGAAGTACACGTGACTATAATAAATCAAATCAAATCAAATATTTGCTCTTGCCCACAATGTTGTCTAAGTAAGTTTTGACAATTTGACTTTCTTGTCAAATTTATGATCAATTTGGCTTTTGTAATATATCAGTTTGTTCAAGTTGTGTCAATGCTCCTTTGAAGTTTGGCTTATCTATTTCTGTAGGAACCTTTCTTGTCCAATCCTCTCAACAGAGTCCTCTTACCATGGAATATAATGTGAATCACCTTTGTTACCCACATTAACTTTGTTATAATCTGTACCAAATTATTGTGACTCATCTGGTTTTGGTACCATTATAATAGCTGCATTTCAGGTACTCTTTTCAATAATGTCATGTCCTTCATTTGAACTAACATTTCTATAATGAGTCCATAAAGATGATGTTTGATAGGTGAAGCATCCCCTATATTAATATTATCTATGTCCATACCAATTGGCATGCATGGACCCTTAGAGTCGTGGCACAGCTGCGCAGTTATTTTTCCAAAGTCACCTCTATAGTTTTCTTAGCGGAAGCGTGAAGTAACATCCACATTTTTTTATCCCCACTGTGGAGAGTCAACTTTAGAATTTTCAATTTCAGATTAATTCTTGAAACACCAGGATATTTTTATTTCACTTCCTTCTTCCTTTCACCACTGCAAGCACATTCCTCTCCTTACTGTCCACCCTGTCATGTGTCACATTGACATTGAACCTAACAAATTCACTAAGTTTTCCTCCTGGGAAGGAGATTTTGTTTACTTTTTATTCATGCACGATGCTGGGAAGGATGAGGAGAGCAAGATGGCTGCTGACTCTGTTCGCTGCAGGGTACAGAGTGTCCACTCTCCTGTGACCTGTGCTGTGGTACAGCAACTCTGTACCAAGTGCTGAGTTATGGGTTGCGTCACTTACCCTCATACAGGGTTGGGGTCTGAGAGTTATGGCTGGTTGCCCACTCTGTAACCAGTTACTACGGCTGATCAGATACTGATAGCTCCTGAAACTCCTGCTCCCTATAATTAATCTATCCTCTCCTGCCAGAAAGTTCTTAAAACAGTTTTTGATGAACTTAGTTGGCCATAATTTGGAGAAGAGCAAGATTTCTATCCTACTCCCCCATGCTGGTGAACCTAGGGAACGGTGTCAGGAATTTGGCATACAATGTGGCATCTGAATTTCTGGCCTCAATCTCTGTTCTTATCTTTGGTTTTGTGCAGCCAATTCATCTTTCCAGCAGAGTTCCAGCTCTCTGCTAACATTCCAGGTTGTAGGTACGTTATCCAACATTGTCATTGTTTGGAATAGCTAGTTCTCAAAAAGAATTCATATCAAAAATTCAATTGCCCAGTACCCAAATTTGTACTTGGTGCTTATGATTGGAAAAACTCCCAAGTGAGAATGTAACTTTAGAAATTATCCCTTTGTACCCTCTTATTGCCTTTTCTTCAATGAAAACAAAATGCGTTTCTATATTGCTATGTAGTTTGGAGCTTTTGCTAATATTCCATTTTTTTAAAAAAAAGAAATAAAACCCCCATGGATGCTGGGAAGAATGGGTAATGTGGCACCTTCATCATCAGTTTTAGATGCTCTTATTCGTAAAATTGCAACTACAATAGCCTCAGGATTGAATGTTGCCTTTAGTTTGTTATCAGTCTTTTATATTTTGTATGATATTGACAAATATTAAGGACTCACAGTAGTTCCTATCTGAGGGAATAGAGGATGTGGTACTGGGGACACTCAGCAACCAATTACATGATGCATCAGTGTGGCAATGTGAAAGCTGGAAATGCAATGAAGCATTTTTGTGAACAAAGTTGCCACATGAGATTTGAATTCCTTGTTATGATGCAGTGTTTTGTGAAATTTTCAGTTCTTTGTAGCATCTGTGCCACATTGACAGCAAATTACACCTCGTGCCTATTGATGAACAGCTGCTGGAGGTTTGCAGAATCAACAGATCCATCATCGGTCTTTATGTAGCATCGATCCAGTACCATGAAGCAACTTTAAGTCACTGCTCTAACTAATGCACTCGGTAAACCTCACATAGTTGCACAGGCATTCAACAGCAGAAGGGAAGCCATATGAGCTCTGTTTAGAGGGTCTATCAGCCTCTTACACATTCTGACCTGCGTGTTACTACATAACTAAAACAAATTTATACTTTCTATACTTATGCCATTGGAACAAAATTTATTGAGAGATTTGACAGTGGTGAAGGAATTTTGCTAATTTCACAGCTTTGCACAAGCTGTTCCCATTGTAGCAGTAACAAGAGGGCACACTGATCAGGAAAGCCGCTGGAAGCGTGAGCTTAGCATGATAATGTTATATGTTCTTAGCATGATTCTATATCTACCCAGAGTGCCAAGGGAGCACTTCTGTTCGCTGAGCTTCTGCAAGAGTTGTAAATGAGTTGTCTACTCTTCAGTTAGAATCCTAACTGAGTCTGTCAGAGTCATGATAGCTTCATTCCACGCGAGTCTGTTGTTTAAGTGGGACCACAACAGAAAACTTAGAAGTAGCCTGGGCTATACACTGACTACATTGCTGATGCCTCCAATCCACACTTGCTCATGTTTGTGCTAGTCCTTACTGTTTTCCAGGTTAGAGTCTGACATGGAATGCGTTGCCAGCAGCAGTTGTGGAGGCAGGGTCATTGGGGACATTGGGGACATTTAAGAGACTCCTGGACATGCATATGGTCACAGAGATTTGAAGGTGCATACATGAGGATCAGTGGTCGGCACAACATCGTGGGCCGAAGGGCCTGTTCTGTGCTGTACTGTGCTGCCAACATTTGCTTCAGTCACAATGCAGTTTCCCTGATGGGCATGCAGACTAACGTTGACAATGCAGTTTTGAGATAAGTGATGATGACAACCAGGGTCAAAATACTTTTTGTTTTTGAGTTCTTTTTGAAATTACGCGAGGGCTACTTTCTGCTTTTTTGGGGACACTTATTTATTGAACATGCATTTCTATTCTTGTTAACTCCTTCATCTGGAGAGATGCAGTCATATAGAAACTTTACCTTCGGTATTTGTGTTGCCCTTACCATATGCTCCTTTGATTTCAGGATAATACTCCCTGTCCTACATTAAAATTACTGTTCCCGCTTCTTTTAAACAACTCTTTTTACACAAAGCTTCATCTAGGTTAGGACCTTCACTTGAGATTAAGGTAGAAACTGCAATATCCTGAACACTCATTTTAAAAAAAAACTATTATTTTTAAAATCGTGGAATTTTGAAATGATTTTCTGAGAGCTTCCTTTTAGATTAGATTACCGACAGTGTGGAAACAGGCCCTTCAGCCCAACAAGTCCACACCGACCCGCCAAAGTGCAACCCACCCTTATCTAACATTACGGGCAATTTAGCTTGGCCAATTCACCTAACCTTCACATCTTTGGACTGTGGGAGGAAACCGGAGCACCCGGAGGAAACCCACGCAGACACGGGGAGAACGTGCAAACTCCACACAGATAATCGCCTGAGGCGGGAATTGAACCCGGGTCTCTGGTGCTGTGAGGCATCGGTGCTAACCACTGTGCCACTGTGCCGCTGGAACTCCATATATGTAAAATTATTTTTTTCAGGGCCGGAGAGGTTGCTGAGAAGAAATCATTACTTATTATACCACTAAGAACTTAGTTCACCTATTATTCAACAATGGTTAACATTTTCAGTGGTTTTACAGCATGAATGGTATTTAAGCGATTGATGTCCATATCAGATAAATGGTTCCATGTTGATAGCACCTGTGAAACTGCAGTTGTACATCATTTGGTACTGCAGGATATCACTGACTTAAACTTCCAGTTTATGATGGTTTAACTGCATATTTGCATTCACCATATGTTCTTTAATATTAACCCGAATTCTGAAAAGTAATGGTGTCTTTTTCTATAGAAAAGATATTCTATACAACTGATGGGAAGGCTAACAGTTTTGCTGTCATTACAACCACAAGTTCCTTGCTGTTTATATCATTGCTGCACATTGTCTTCTCTTTATTTGATTTGCCCTGTCCCAACTATGTTTACTGATGTCTTTCCAAATATTTCTTTCTTGAGTTTCTTTCATGTCTCTTCTCCCATTTGAGGCGAATTCCATTTTGTTATCAGGTGCAGACTGGACATTCATGGGTGACTGCCTGTTTTCCATCCTGCCTGTTTTCATTAATTAGCATTAAATCTAGTGGGAACACAGTTTGGGGAGGGTTATGCAACAGGTCAGTGATATGCTTCACTTGATGTTAAAGTGAATGCTTGTTCCATTCTGCCTGTTGTTACCATTGTTGTATATTAGTCTAGTGAATAGCTAGGTACAGCTGTTAATTGTAGAAAATGTTATATTAATGATTGCTATCATTTGACTTACAATGGAACAATCCTTATAATCAGAATATTACTCTTTAAGGCCCATAATTTTTATGAAGAAAGCCATTTCTGAATGCATAATGGTATTCTCCTGTGATGATAGATCACTTTATCACACATTCTTCTGTCTGATTTTGTTTCGATATATGCTCAATATTTTTAACTCTTTTGTGAGCATATTCAATCAGAGAGAACCAGTTTACAACCTGAAATTAAGTTGATCCAATTATTAGCACAAAAGCATTAAAACATTGTATAAAGAAAGGCCTGAGGGAAATGATTTCAGAATTACATATCAGCCGTGCTGTATTTTAAACATGCCCATTTCTAATTGCTGCCACTTGTTATGTTTCATAAATAGTCATGATGTTGGGGTGCCAGTGTTGGACTGGGATGGACAAAGTCAGAAGTCACATGACACCTGGTTATAATCAACAGGTTTACTTGAAATTACAAGAGGACTGCCCCTTCATCAGGAGGAGTGGAGAGAAGCACATAGGCAGATAATTTACAGACAGAGGGATCACTGCAGGATAATTCGAGGTAATTAAGAGTGTTAAAAGATAGTATAAATGGTGTGAGTGGAGTGATGACAGGCGGTAAGGTCCTAGGGAGTGTGGCTGAACAAAGAGACCTGGAGTGCAGGTTCATAGCTCCTTGAAAGTGGAGTCGCAGGTAGATTGGATAGTGAGGAAGGTGTTTGGTATGCTTTCCTTTATTGGTCAGAGTATTGAGTACAGGAGTTGGGAGGTCATGTTGTAGCTGTACAGGACATTGGAATATTGTGTGCAATTCTGATCTCCTTCCTATCGGAAAGATGTTGTGAAACTTGAAAGTGTTCAGAAAAGATTTACAAGAATGTTGCCAGGGTTGGAGGATCTGAACTACAGGGAGAGGCTGAACAGGCTGGTGCTGTTTTCCCTGGAGCAACAGAGGTTGAGGGGTGACCTTATAGAGGTTTACAAAATTATGAGGGGCATGGATAAGATAAATAGGCAAAATCTTTTCTCTGGGGTCAGGGAATCTAGAACTAGGGGGCATAGGTTTAGGGTGAGAGGGGAAAGATATAAAAGAGACCTGAGGGGCAACTTTTTCACACAGAGGGTTGTACGTGTATGGAATGAGCTGCCAGAGGATGTGGTGGAGGCTGGTACAATTGCAACATTTAAGAGGCATTTGGATGGGTATATGAATAGGAAGGGTTTGGAGGGATATAGGCCGGGTGCTGGCAGGTGGGACTAGATTGGGTTGGGATGTCTGGGTCAGCATGGACGAGTTGGACCGAAGGGCCTGTTTCCATGCTATACATCTCTATGACTCTATGAATAACAAGTCTCTGCAGGTGATCAAAAGTGTCAGCTGGTGTGAGTAAAGAGTATAACTATGCAGGAATGAACTATGATCTGATTAATTAAAGCAGAGAGATAATTACAAAAAATCAAAAATAAGATGGTGCTGGAGACAAACCAAATGACGAGGACAACATGATAAGTATATGAGTCGCATGACAAAGGTCTAACCAAAGTAACAAGTAATTCAAAAGTGTACAAACTAATTAAGGTGGAGAAAACACAAAAGATGATGGTGCCGAAACAGGACAGTGAGAAAGATTTTACAGATACGGAGCAGTATGGTGGAGTTACATGAAGAACGACGTGAACCCAAGATCACGGATGAGGCCATCCTCATGGTTAGGGAACTTTGCTGGGAGGGAACATTCCTGTCTGATGATTGCTGTGTGGTGTCGTAGCATCAGCATGGTCTCGTCATCCTTTCCTGCAGTGTATGAGATAGATAACATTGGCCGAGCCATGTAAGTATCTGCTGTGGACGTGGTGGGTGGTGTTCCCACGTTATGATGATGGTGTCCATGTCGATGATCTGGTTTGTCTTGCAGAGGTTGCGGTGTCAGGGTTGTCTAGTGTTATGGTCGATGCTAAGACATTGATGGTAGTCTTTGACTTCTTCCCAAAATGACCAGTCTTTCAGCTGTTCTGGGGGCCTGAACAATTCTTGATTTGAATATTTATTAAATTCTATTTGTAAGCTGCTAGTGAGATACACCCTCAGGATGTAATTAGAATAGGAATCCACTGAATTAGTTACTTTTAAAATATAAAACACCTTCCCTTTACAGATTGAAATTAACTTAATTTCAATGTCCGTACAGGCCTGTTCTGAAGAAGGGTCACTGGACTCGAAATGCTAACTATGCTTTCTGTCCACAGGTCCATCAGGCCTGCTGAATTTTTCCAGTGATTTCAGATTTTATTGTCCAAGTAGATACTTGCCCTGATACTGAATCAGTTTTATTGTTGTGGATGTCAGATAACAAAAGCCTTGGATGAGGCTCTATGTAATACAGCCAGTGGATGTCTCTTATTGGGATTTGCAATCCAGACTCTTATGTAAAGCCTGGCTTCACAGATTGTGAAACCTAAACCATCTGAAGTCACCCACTTTCAAGAGAGAGAGGAAGGAAAACTGGGGGTATGCAGGATGACTGAGCAATCCAGCACTTCCAGTTGGAAATTGCACCAGTATGCAATAACTTATGGATAGACAGACAGACTGTTTTATATGTTGTGTCCTAAATTTCAAACTCTGATTCCACAAGGAACTGTGATTTGTGAAAGCCCAGATTGGCTCCTCCTTTCAAAAAAGTTTTTGATTGTGATATGCTTCAATAAGGTGCTCACAAAAGTGGGCTAAATATAAGCATGTTTTCCAGTTCAATGCATTTATTCCATCTGGAACATCATAGGCTGTGCACCTTAATTTTTGAAGATACAATTCCTGTGAGTTTCACTTCCCTATGGGAGTGCTGCAGTATGAAATGAATTTTAATTTCTCATTCATATTATAAGCCATTGCCTATGTTTACATTCTTGATGTTTCAAATTAAACCTTATACAGGAGTTATATTTTAGTTCAACATCTGACTGTGCTCAATAAACTGGAAAGTTTGGGAAATCAGATTGTGAGCTTGAGTTTAAGATTGGGATAAGAAAGAAGGTGCATTTCTATAGATTTCCCTAAAAATACATAATTATTTTAAAGTCTGTACCCTTACTACAAATTCTCTTCCCTTTTGCATAACTCTCTCAAGGTGAAGTCAATTTTTGGACCACCTCAATGCACTCTTAGATCTCGGCTGTCCACTACCAAGGTAGCTTACTATTACCCAACCCCACACTATTTCTGACAGTGAGATGCTAAACCCTTCATCTTTGCTTTTCACACTCACTAACTCAATTATCCTTATTCTTTCATGACCTGCCATCTACACATTTCTGGATTTGGCATTTTGGCATTTCAACTTGGAGAAAGTGAGGACTGCAGATGCTGGAGATCAGAATCAAAGAGTGTAGTGCTGGAAAAGCACAGCGGTCAGGCAGCTTCCAAGGAGCAGGGGAATCGATGTTTCAAGCATAAGCTGTCCTTCAAGGTAGGCATCCTTGAAAGAGCCTTCACAGTAAGATTATAATCAACTAGGAGAAAATGACGACTGCGGATGTTGGATTCCTGATGAAAAGCTTATGCTTGGAACGTTGATTCTCCTGCTCCTCGGATGCTGCCTGACTGGCTGTGCTTTTCCAACACCACACTCTTCGGTTTTGGCACTTCAGCCGATGCAAAGCTCTAAGTATCTATCTCATCAAACCCTGCTCACCCATTGCCCCTTTTGGACCTATGCTGCCATCTTGCTTACTAATGCCTCAAATTTAAAATTATTTTCCTTGTTTTAAATCCTTTCATGCCTTCTTATCATTGAAACCAATGTCAGCCAGAAGTTTTACCAGAATTCCTTGTTGCCCATCCTCTAGCCTCCTGTGCATCTGCTGGCCTTGGTCATGCTTTCAGCTGTCTAGTGAGGTTTCACTTACTGCAATTCTAGCCATAGATCCCCTTACCTCCTCCTTGAAAGAACTGCCTTGGCTAGGGCCAACTGCTTCCAATAGCAAACAAGCAGCTACAGGGTTCTCTCTAATAGTGGTTTATGTAAATATAGACGTTGTTTTGTTTGTTGAACTATAAATTTAAATATTTGTAAAGTGTTTCAGCAAAAAAATGTTGTCTTTATGTTCTGATAACTGAAATTGTGTGAGATTGTGCTTTTCCTGCTACCAGAAATAAGCCAGACTTGGAAACTAAAGTGTGATGCAGGGAAAAAAAAAGGTAACTTGTTTAGAGATCACTGATCTCAGGCTTGAAGTCTATGTGTTCAACACTAACACCCTGGATAAGCCAAAATTCCATTGGTTTAATCTCTGAAATTAAATGTTTAAAGAATATTACTGTGGAAACTAATTGTACACATCATTGGTGAATCACTGTAAAGATGTGAATATGGGTTGGGTATTTTTCTAATTAAGTGTAGCTACTGTATTTTTGTAACTGTTATTCCGAATCTATAATTAGCTTTATGCATGAGAGAACAATTGTAATTAACAGGCACATCTGTCAGCACTTCAGAGTAAAGACTTGTAGATGTATTGCTAAATCTGAACATGTTTATGGACATAAAAACCTTAAACTGCTCATTATTGTGGCCATGACTAAATCAATTCCAAAGCAGATCATATTGTCCTTTGCTCCCATCAGTTTCATTGTTGTTATCTTGTATAGAGGTTCATGGCAGTAAAGCCTGACTTAAGTATTGCCCAGATTCTGTCTCTAACAGAACACATGAAATACGCAGTAAATTTGATTTACGTATGATGAGATGATGAGACAAAGGTTGCTTATTATGTTATTAAGTTGGATAGATCTCTTAGAATAAACTGCTTCAAAGATACTTAAGAAAATAATTTTGAGTGAAAAGGAAACACGTACTGATGGAATTCATCATTGCCATTGTTATGATCTCTTTCGGAGATCTCACTCTTTTCACATCAGTCCCATTGGCGTAAGGTGAGGGTTAGTTTCCTTTTCAACCAATTAACCGACAGTTTCCAGTTCACCCTCAGGTCCCCTGATATAAATCCTCGGCTTCCTTACAGGCCTATGCTTTTCACACAGTTTTTAGGATTCAGTTCCTCTTTACTCAATTGTGCATCACTTCTCCAAGTGCTTCTAAAATTCTATTTTCCTTCCTAATGCCAAAATGAAAACTGACCATTTTGCAGAAAGCTTGGCTTGCTCCTAAACACACCAGGGTTTTACAATTGTGTCCTCCTGTGGGTTTTTTGTGTCTGCTTGCTGAATGCTTTCTGCTTTCAATTCCACTTTGTGTCTCGGTCATACAATATTTTGTCTTAATTTCTTTCCTGTCGGTACTGCTTCCAGGTTTGGGGTTGTCAGATCACATTCCTGATGAAGGGCTTTTGCCCGAAACGTCGAATTTCCTGTTCCTTGGATGCTGCCTGACCTGCTGTGCTTTAACCAGCAACACATTTTCAGCTCGTGTCAGATCACATTGACCGCTATTTCTTGTTATCCAAGATCATTTGAATTGGTCCCTTGACAATTATTGTAAACTCTTAAAAGTTATTTTCAAAGATGCAAAAAAACAATTAGAGGTATTTTAAATAGACCTTTTTTCGATATTGTTTCTGGGTCAACGTGACTAATAGCTTTTAAAGAGAAAGCAAAATAATGTCCAATTCAACTTTACGGAAATAAAAGTATATTTTAAAATTATCTTAGTGATGACAACCGACTTGGATTTGCAACTAGCCTGACATTAAAGTGCTAAATCAAGATTAATGGCGAGATAAGTCATTAACTGTAGGTGTTTCAGCTTCAAGCATGCATGTTCAGCACAGCATGTCATTGGGCTTAGAAACTCACTCAGGCTTATATTTCAGTACTCAAAGCAAAGTATTCAAGCATAATAGTATTTCTTATTAACTGATCATGTTTCCATTCCATAATGTTGGAAGGATGCTGTATCGCAGATCACTGAACAAGGCTGACACCATTTACTCACTCTGAAACTGACAAGGGAATATTCAAAGTAGGTTAATGAATGCAGTCATGCCTTGAGGTCAGAAAAAAGCTCCACAGGGGAAAAAAGAAAAAAATTACTGTTACGTATTTTTAATGCAAATGTGTATCAAGCAAGGTAAAGGCAAAGTGAGATTATTTTATCTTTCTCTGTGTAAAGAGGCAGAGGTGGCATTTAGGGCATCGGTGTGCTCCTTCTGCCAGATGTGGGAGATCAGGGAGCAGTCTCGTGTCCCTGGTAACTGTGTCTGCAGGAAGAGTAATGGGCTGCAGCTCCTCACAGACTTTGTGGTTCAGGTGGAGCAGAAGTTGGACGCACTGAGGCGCATATAGGGGACAGAGCTTGTGACAGACACCAGTTACGGGGAGGTGGTTATATCACAGCTTCAGTCAGGTAGATGGGTGAGTGCTCGAAGAGGCAGGCACGTAGTGCAGGAGGCTCCTGTGGCTATTTCCCTCTTGAACAGGTATACCCTTTTGGATACTGTTGTGGGGGATAGCCTCTCAGGGGAGGTTAGCAGCAGCCAGGCCTGTGGCACCACAACTGGTTCTGCTATAGAGCCGGGTTGGACAAGATCCAAGTGAGTGATAGTGGTTGGAGACTCTCGAGATAAGGGCATAGACAGACATTTCTGTGCCGGTGTTCAAGACCCCAGGGTGGTGTGTTGCCCTCCCTGGTTGCCATGGCCAAGGATGTCTGAACAGTTGTGTGAACTTATGGGGGAGGGTAAGCAGCCAGAGGTTGTAGTGCACATTGGTACCAATAACACAGATAGACAGAGGGATGAGGTCCTGAGGAGTGGGTACAGGGAGTTGGGAAAGAGGCTGAAAAATAGGACCTCAAGGATAGTAATCTCTGGGTTACTACCAGTGTCATGTGCCAGTGAGGGAAGGAGTAGAACGATTGGAGAGATGAATGTGAGGCTAAGAAGCTGGTGCGGGTGGCACAGTTTCAGGTTCTTGGATTATTGGGACCTCTTCTGGGGCAGAGGGGACCTGTACAAGAGGGATGGGTTGCACCTAAATTGAAGGGGAACAATTATCCTCACAGGGAGGTTCACTAGTGCTGCTTGGGAAGGTTTAAACTAGAGGGGCAGGGGGCTGGGAACCAGAACAGCAGGTCAGCAAGTGGAGGGTTTGAGGGGAAGGGAGATGTTAGGATCAGTAAATCAGCAAGAAGGGACGGGCAGAAACAGGTAAATGAACACGACGGTACTAATGGGCTGAAATGTATTTATTTCAATGCAAGGATTATTATAGGTAAGGCAAATGAGCTGAGAGGCATTCAGTCAGCTCAGAGATACCGAGCATGACAGCAGCTAAGAGTTTTTGGGATCATTTTCACTTTCAGTGCTTGGGTGGTAGGTTGAGTGGGTAGATCACTTGCTTATTACAGAAATCATTCAACATGGAAGTATGCAGCTTGGTGTTTATATTCTGAATGTTCACTTAATGTGAAGTAAGACATTTGAATAATTCATATTTGGTCCAGTTGTAAGTTCTTGGCATTCAACTTAACTTTAATTTTAAGACATCAATTGCAGTTATACACTGAGTTTTGAAAGAGAGTCAATCGAAAGTTTACTAGTCATAATTAGTTACAAAACCTTTTCCATGTACAAATATGTTTTTACAAGTTTCACCGGATTAAAGATGTTTATCATAACGAGTACAAAAGAAATAAAACTTAATAAAAGAAGGAGATGCATTTTGTGACTCTGACTGACTGAGGGCCAGCCTCCTCCTCTTTTCTGTTGACTGAAATTCTTCCTCTGTTCTCTCTCTGGTCTTCCTCTGTTCTCTCTCTGGTCTTCCTCTGTTCTCTCTGTTACTAGCCCTTTATTAACTGCGACCAAATACACTCTGAAGTCTAATTGGTTTATCAGTGCCAGAATATTTTATGGTCAGTCTGGGAATGGAAGCGACTGTATTTCTTGGCTGGGTAGGGGGTGGAACCTATGGTAAAACAGAACCTCGACTTGCCCTATCTGGCTGCTCTGATCGACATGAAGTAATTTTTGTTTTCATGCACCTTCAGTAGCTTTTCTGACTTCCCAACAGCTTCATGTTTGTACATCACAAGTCGCTAATGTACACTTTTCCCCATCGAAGTTCTTCTCAATTATTAGAGGGTTTCTCAGGAGGGTCAGCAGTCATGAGACATCTTGCTGCCTGGAACCATCTCTATCCAGATCTTATTCTGCTTCAAACGAAGTGGCATCATGGACCACTACATGGTGATGTTCTTGGATAATGCAATGTGAGTAAATAATGATGTTTCTCAACAGCGATCAAGGGAACATCTTTCCTGCCCATACATGAGTGGAAGTAAGGAATGTCATTCCTACTTGGATCTCACCTTCCATGCTGTTATCCAGTGAAAACTTTAAAGTTGATCATGGTGGTGCCCCACCAAAATCTCGATTAACGCGTGTTTGCATCACAAATTGGTGTTACAATATTCCCCTTTGTGGCTTTCAAATGTAGAGAAGTCTAAATCTTAATGCTGTGGAAGTATGATCTTTGGGACCCTACAGCACACAACCGACAGATGCGATGCACGGCCATTTTTCTGCAGTGTAGCAGTACTGCCTGATCATGTTCCTATCTAAATTATTTAGCATTAGGCAATGCTTCAAAGAAATGCCCATTCACATCATTCTATGCTTTGTGATTTAGATAACAACACTAGCTGAGAATAGTAATGGAAAGTATTAGCATGGGAAAGAAAGGATTAAAAAACAGCAAGGACTAAAGTGGGGAGGGGTACACAGAAATAATCTAAAGAAAAGATTTCCTCAGTTCTGTGTTTTCATTTGGTTTCTGAAAAATCATTAATGAAATAAAATGGACCTCAGATTTTCCTGGATAAGAGAAATTTGTTAAACTGCAGGTTAATTTTTAAGTGTTTACAGAGGGATCAATCACGTACCTTGTATTTGCCTGATGGCTGCAGAGAGTTTTGTGTTTGGACTTGTAGGTGTCACCTTAAAGGGAAAGATTCGACAGTAACATCAGGTGCACAGTTTATGTACCACAGTTTATGTACCACAGTTTATGTACCACAGTTTATGTACCACAAATGCTTATTTTATTTTGCAAAAAGGACTTTAGTACTGAGGGACAAAACAAAATATGGAATGCACATGTTACAACATGGATTTAAGATTTGCAAATATTGTATAACAGCCTTCCTGCAACAGGGAATGGTTAAACCTGCCAATTATTAAGTTGGTTAGTCTGATGTCAGTGGTGAAAATTTTGTTGATAATATTCTGAGTCAGTGTTAATTGGTGTTGGAAAAGTATAGCGTAGCAAATTATAATAGTGGGGACTTTTTAAAGAAAATGTGCATTCAACTAATTTGATTGGGATTGATGAATTAACAAAGAAATGAGGGTGGTACAGTACTTTGGTCTTTATAAAAGTGTTTGTTAAAGTACTATGTAATGATCTGTTTCTAGAATAAAAGTCTATGGGATTAAAAAGGATATTTCTTTACTAATTTGACATGTGAGCATTGCTGGCTAGGACAGCATTTATTACACATGCCTATTTGCCCAAAAGACAGTTAAGAGTCAACCACACTGCCACATATGTGGGCCAGACTGATGGCAGAATTCCTTCCTTTCAGAGAAGTGCATGAGTGCGTGCATGTAAGTATGTGAGTGTGAGTGCACGTGAGGGATGTGTGTTTGCATGTGTGAAAGCTTGGTAAAATGTGTGTGTGGATATGATGGAGTACAACCTGTCAGAGAGAGAGAGAGAGTGAGTGTGTGTGTATATAGGGTCACCTGTAGTGTGACATGAACCCAAGGTCCCAGTTGAGGCCACCCCGACTCTCAGGCTGTGCTCGGCCACTTTGCGTTGTTGCCTATCCTGAAGTCCACCTTGGAGGTCCGAGGCTGAATGTCCCAGACCGCTGAAGTGTTCCTTGACTGGGAGGGAACATCCCTGTCTGGCGATTGTTGTGCAGTGTCCATTAATCCGTTGTCATAGCGTCTGCTTGGGCTCACCAATGTACCATGCCTCAGGGCATCCTTCCTGCAGCATGTGAGATAGACATCGCTGGCCATGACTGGTGATGAGCTGCACTGGGGATGAGGGGTGTCATGAATTACTCTGGGGATGAGGGGTGTCATGAATTACTCTGGGAATGAGGGGTATCACAAATTACTCTGGGGATGAGGGGTATCACGAATTACTCTGGGGGTGAGGGGTGTCACGAATTACTCTGGGGATGAGGGGTGTCATGAATTACTCTGGGGATGAGGGGTGTCATGAATTACTCTGGGGATGAGGGGTATCATGAATTACTCTGGGGATGAGGGGTATCACGAATTACTCTGGGGATGAGGGGTATCATGAATTACTCTGCTGTCCCTATTTTAACAGGGACACTCCTCTTGAATTGCAATCTAATCTATAGCCTTCCACCATTCATTTTAGCAAATATGTGTCCATCTAACAAATAACTTGGCACCAAACCAAACCATTGCAAACAAATAAAAACAAGATACTGCAGATTCTGGAAATTTGAAACAAAAATTTGAAAGTGCAGGAAAAACTCAGTAAGTCTGGCAGCATCTGTGGGGAGAGAAACGGTGAGAATTTTGAGGCCAGGATAACTCCTTCAGAACTGGTTAACTTCTGAAGAGTAGTCACATCCAACATGAAACGGTAATTCAGTTTCTTTCTCCACAGATGCTACCAGACCTGCTGATTTTCTCTTGCACTTTGTGTTTCCAGATACTTGTGTGCTCCTGATTGATTATATTAACATTGACGCTCTGGATTATTTGCAGGAGGGTCAGGGTCAGGCCTATAAGTGATCATTAATTGCTCACTTGAAGGCTTCAGTTGCCAGGAAGACCACAAACCTTGCCATCTCATTCTGGTGGAGGTAGGAAAGTGATGGAGTTCAGGTGCGCCACCATCTGACTAATGATATGCCCTTCCTGCCTCCATGTTGCTTTGTGAAAGGGAAAGTTCCACGCAACGTTTCAGAACTTGAGGCTAACTTTTTTAGTGGAGACAAAATGTGGTCCTGGAGACATCCCTTTGTCATCCATTTTACCTTGAGCTGTCTGATGGTTTATGATCACTGCAGTGGGATGGTGTAATAGCAGTGGGCTGTATGGGTTCTATAAATCTATTGTCTGCTGTCTGAATTACAAATGCATCACATGTTCCTCTGATTCAGAATTGAACAAAGGTATTGCATTTCACTGAGTGCAGTAATGGTAGCATAGTCACTAATAAAGGCAGCTTTATTAGACTCTGTGTTTCTGTGCTCAGTTGACAACTGATATTGTGGTAAGAGCTATGTTACATTATCTCTTCCCACCTCCGGACATACTCCCACACACTAACGCATCTCTTCACAGTCACCAGTCTGTTAACGCTTTCAAAAACCGAAATATATGAAAGATGAATTTTGTGTACAATTTTAGATTAGATGTATTCTGCTGGTAATGCAGGAAAACATTGCCCTGAAGGTTGTCCTTCACACCACCTGTATTAGTGTACTCTCTGCTATTGGTCTTAATTGTAGGTAAGTTACTTGTGAGAGACCCTGTGATGGTCCACAGGCTTGGTACTATATGCCCCCATAGTGTGTTTTCAGCAGGGGGTGTGGTAGGCATGTATGAACACAGCCTGGCTTGTTAATGGCACATATTAATCCCAGTATTAAACTGCCCACGCCATAATACAGTCAGCATGGGCAGGTGAGTGAGAGTGGGTGAGCACTTGTTTTTAAAGTGTTAAGACAGAAGGGGAGGGTATTGTCTCTGAGGTATGCCCTTTGTTCATTCAGTGATGGGGTACCTTCTCCAAAGAGACAGTACACCACTTCCTTCCCACCTGCATTACAAAACCCACCCCACCATTTCCCTCAGTGAGATGCCCCATCCCTGCCTGACCACTTCCCCCAACTTAGCTTTGTACAGGATCTATACCTACCTCGGGACCTGTCACCTGTCCCATGGCTCTTCCAGGATTGCAAGAGCTGCCAGCTAACTACATTGCTAGCAGCTGTGAAGGGCAGAACATCCTCCCACTGATGAGCAGAAGTCTGACTACCATCTTGTTAATCCTGCCTGCAGCGTAAACGCACTGTGGTTTTGTTTGGTGGATTTCTGACTGACGATTTAGTTTAGGTGTGGAATGAGTGGTTCAGCAGTCCCTCTCTGCTGTCCCTCCCTTGTCATTATAAGCAGCTCCCCATTTTCCATTAGGAAAAGTGAAAGGGAACAGGCTCACTTTATTGCCATCACAATTAGGTCAGAGGTGAGTTTTTATGCAATCCTAATGAACATCAAAATCAGAAATTGCTGGAGAAACTCAGCAAGTCTGGCACCCTCTCTGGAGAGAAAGCAGATTTAACATTGTGGCTCCAGTGACCTCCTTCAGAATAGAGTTTCTGAATTTCTGCTTTTGTTTCTGATTTCTAGAACCCACAGTCCTTTGGATTTATCAAGCATCATATTATTTTAATTCTTGTAGTTCATTCCAATCCCAGTGGCTGGCTCTGAGCAGACGGAGAACACTGTTCAAGGTCTGGTAAGTCACGGGGAGAGACAATGAGGACTATTTCGTGGTTGGAATAGAGGGAAGCCTTGACTCAAAAGCATCTCAAACTCCTTTGTGTGGCTGGGAGAACCAGATTCTCTTTTCCTCCCTCTGTGCTACTCTCAATGAATTGCTAAAATAGTATCAGTGCCCTAAAGGGTTTGAGGAACCCCAATTAGCATATAGCATTGAGGTCTGTGTTAGACTGGCTCATTGACTATGTAACAAAAAGGACATAGTTTGTATTACAGCAGGAGGTGATTGAGGAATATGTAGGAACAGGATGCCGAGTGTTTGCACAGCTATTTTAATTATAACCTGTGGGTTAAAAACCTTCCTCCTCTGTATGCTGCCTGTTACCAGGAAATATCACAACTAAAATTACAAGAGCATGCAGTTATACTGGTCTGTAAAACATCCCAAGACACTTTATAGAACTAATATTCAAAAAGGATTTGATGCCGAGTCATACATAGGAAGATATTTGAAAAGATGGTGGACGGTCAGATTTTAAAAAGAGAAAGATAGGAGAAAATCGTTTTAATCTGGAGGGATATCAATAACGCAGGCTTTTAGCAGCATAAAAAGTCTTCACCTATGTTTTAATTTACTTTAAAAATACTAAAAGCCTCAATTCTATAGATGTCGGGGAATTAAGCTTTGGATGATGAGGGTTAAAATATCTGCAATTTGCTCACTTACTTCCAATAAAATCATGCAGTTGAAACCATCAAATCCTGAGGATTAGTGGCATTGTATCATGTAATATTGCTTTCTTGATTAGGCGGTCTTAAGTGATTCATTATTAATATCCCTGGCATGTCAAGGTATGTTAACCTCTTCTACAGTGAAGACTGACAAGAAATTAATTACTTCAAGCCTGCCATTTTTTTTAACTTTCATTTGCAACGTTACCTCTGCCTGATTTTGAAGAACCTGCATTATCTTTGATTGCTTTTTTTATTCTAATACAATTGCAGAACCATTATAATCCTGATATCTTTCACAACTTTGTTTTTGTTTTGCTTTTTTTGCAGCTCTATCTCTGTTGTTCTTTACAGCTGCCGTGGTTCCTTGGTACTCACTGTTTTTTGTACTGATGTTTCCTCTTTCTAGTTTGATACAGCTTCACACTCTGTCGACCTTGGTTCTTTTATTTGTTAAGTAGGCCTCTTTCTCTTTAGGGGAATATATTTGTTCTATGCTAAACTAAATTCTTTCATGAATACCTCTCGCTCTTTATCTGGACTTGGACACAAAAACTGTCTGGATCAGTTTACTGTCATCATTCTCTGTGAAAGCAGCTGCTTCAAAATTGAGAATCTGAGTCAGCTTTCCTGCCTAACATTGAATTTTATCACACTGTGATCACCATTGGATAAAGATTCAATTTCTATGAAATTAAGGCTGACTCATTAGGCTGGATCTGGTCTACCCTGTCCTCATGTTGAAGATGGAACATACCAGTCCAAAAAATATCGGGAATGCATGGAAACAGTTCAGTACCTTTCTGAGATGCCAGCAATGTCCATCTTTCCGATATGTGAAAAAGCAAGTCTTCCATTGAAACCACTTTGCTCTCACTATAAACACCTCTAACATTTCAATTAATGTATTTTGTTGCTTTGTTTTTGCTGTCAGGTCAAAAGGCAAGTTCAGTTACAGATTTATTTCTCGTATTACTCAATTCTAGCCATTTTGACCCTGCTGATTGTCTCTCCTTACCTGCATGCATTTATTTAAATACTGAATACCTATGACTTGGAACTATATTAATATTCCTTTAATGTTACTGAGTCGAAACCCTGGAACTGTCTTCCTAACCACAGAGGGGGTGCCGCTACACCCCACTGCAGTGGTTCAAGACATCAGCTGACCCTCAGCTTCTCCAGGGCTAAGATTTTGGTCATCAGCACAGTGCATGGTGGCTCAGTGGTTAGCACTGCTGCCTCATAGCGCCAGGGACCTGGGTTCAATTCCTGCCTCAGGCAACTGTCTGTGTGGAGTTTGCACCTTCTCCCTGTGTCTGCTTGGGTTTCCATCCACAATCCAAAGATGTGCAGGTCAGGTGGATTGGCCTTGCTAAATTGCCCATAGTATTAGTCAGGGGTATATATAGGGCAGGGGAATGTGTTTGGGTGGGCTACTCTTCGAAGGGTTGGTGTGGACTTGTTGGGCCGAAGGGCCTGTTTCCATACTGTAGGGAATCTAATCTAAAAGCAAAGGACTACCACATCTTTGTTCGCAGTTCCTCTATCCTTTCTTGACCCTTAACCAGGTGGAAAATTGAATTCTGTAGCATGACTATTTTATACCATATCTCAGTAATAATCACCACATTATACTTTCTAAGCTATTATACCCTCTAAGATCTATCAGGCCTCTAAATCACAATTTATTTATTCAACATAAATATAAAACTCTCATGTGGACAAACAATTCCAAATTGTCATTCTGCATTGTGTAGTGATTGAAATGAGGTCAGCAGCCTGGTTCAATCAGGGAGCCTTGGCAGACACCTTGAAGAAAAGAACAGATAGAAACAATTCACTGTATTATACAATCACTGTCATACTCAGAGTGGGTGAAAGGGATAAGAGAGAATTTCTGCATTGCCTCTGAAATATTGCTGTTTTCTCCAGTTTGTGCTGCAAACTATAAAAGTATTTATGAAGCAAAGTGGTGAGTATTCAGCAAAGGTTGAGGGGAGGGACAAGTCTGGAATTGCCTTAGAACATAATGGAAAAAATGATCCTTGTGTTTCTCAGCGATTGTATTTCCATGTCTGATTGATGTTAGCCAATCAAAAACAAATCATTGGGGTCAGTTTGAGCAAAACCAATGGATTTGCTTGCATTTTATTTATAGATGATCTTAAAACTCCTCATAATTTAACAAAATCTCCCTTCTCTCCTTCCAACTCTACCAATATTGTCAATATTCATTGAATTATGTCTTCCCCTGCGCATTAATTATAAACATCAACTTGCAGCATTAGTTTTTATTGCTATTCTGTTTTAACCAGATAACAGCAAAGACCAAGCATTGTCTAATACAGAAGGAAAATTAACCAGTTAAACCCTCAAAATTCCTCTTATACAACATCCACAACTGAAGACAGCCACCATATCAGTCCTCAGGAAAGATGCCAAAGTCCACTTCCTATCTGAGAGCGCGTATCGGAATAGACGTTCCAAAGTCCGTAATTCTTCATGTCTGATAATCCTACAACAGCTGAAATAAGAGTTGGTAGCTAATACCACCAAGTGTCTTTATGGAAATGGGATGGTCCAGTTGCCAGCCCATTGAAGGATAAGCTGACTGGAAAGCAAGGAGAAGATAACTGACCCAAAACAACCCAGCTAGGTAAAGTGGCATAAACGTTGCACAGATTGGAAAGATAGTTCAATGCGCTGTGATAGAGTCATTAAATGAACAATTAATGTCCTTGGGGTGGCACAGTGGCTCAGTGGTTAGCACTGCTGCCTCACAGCACCAGGGTCCCAGGTTCAATTCCAGCCTCAGGCGACTGTCTGTGTGGAGTTTGCACATTCTCCCTGTGTCTGCGTGGGTTCCCTCCGGGTTCCTCCCACAGTCCAAAGACGTGCAGGTTAGGTGAATTGGCCATGCTAAATTGCCTGCAGTGTTAGGTGTATTAGCCAGAGGGAAATGGGCCTGGGTGGGTTGCTCTTCGGAGGGTCGGTGTGGACTTGTTGGGCCAAAGGGCCTGTTTCACGCTGCAGGGAATCTAATCTAAACTAAATCCTTATGTCTTATGTTAGAGAATCAAACACAGCATTTGAGGTCCACTCCAAACTATTCTGATGAAACACAGTTGTGCCTCCATAGACTTCCTACTCTGCATATGTTGAGGGGATGGGTATAGGTATGGTCAGAGAGGAAGGAAATTCGAATTTATTAATGGAAAACAGATCATATTTATACAGCAATGCACTGGAATATCCTAAGGCCCTTCACGGGGACATTACACAACTAGAATAGGATACTGAGCCACTGCGAAGGCTGATGTCTACTGGGTCATAGTCCAACAGGTTTAATTGGAAGCATACTAGCTTTCGGAGCGACGCTCCTTCATCAGGTGATAGTGGAGGGCTCGATCATAACACAGATGCTCCAACACCTAGTGTGTTTCCAATTAAACCTATTGGACTATAACCTGGTGTTGTGTGATTTTTAATTATGTCTACTGCTGCCTCCCTCCACCCGTGATGTATTTTGTTTGCCCTCCAGGGGACATTCCCAAAGTTCTTGCAGCTCTCTATTGCTAGTTCATTCTGCTGCTCTCTATCAGCATCACCCCACCCCACCACCCCAGCCTTCCTTCTATCTCTAAGCAGTCAATGTGACCAGATGTGAGGTTGGAAAGGGATTCATATGATGTTAATGAGATCCCCTGAATGGGTAGAAGCTCTCTTTTCCATCAGACTGGCCAGATTAGATTAGATTACTTACAGTGTGGAAACAGGCCCTTCAGCCAAACAAGTCCACACTGACCCTCTGAAGAGCAACCCACCCAGACACATTCCCCTACATTTACCCCTTCACCTAACACTACAGGCAATTTAGCATGGCCAATTCACCTAACCTGTGCATCTGTGGACTGTGGGAGGAAACTGGAGCACACGGAGGAAACCCACGCAGACACAGGGAGAATGTGCAAACTCCACACAGATGGTTGCCTGAGTCGGGAATTGAACCCAGGTCTCTGGCGCTGTGAGGCAACAGTGCTAACCACTGTGCCACCGTGCCGCGGGGTGTATTTGATCTTGGGTGTATTTGATCTTTCCCGTACCCTCCCTATAATTATTAATGTGTGTGCACACAGTAGCAACAAGTGGGCAAACATTTGAGGGTTCGCCATTTGTACTGTGTACTTTATAAAAGGACCCACCCATCAACTAAGATTACATTGATAACTTTCTTATGTTGTGCAAACTTTAACTATATTTGCTCCCAGTTGTTTGAATACCACACCCAGAGTTAAGAATGGCCACTGTCTCTTTCCAACTCGCTAACATCCTTCAGAGAGGATTACCTGGAGCATTATGCACACAGTAGACTGAGCAGCTGTTCCATGTGCCCAACCAAGGAATAGGGCGTCACTTGTACAATTATTTCATCACAGTGTAAAACTTTTGGTTCTGTGTCTCCACAATGTCCCTTCCACTTGTGTGCACAGACCATCATGGAAGCCAACCTCCCATCCATGGACTCCATTTACCCATCTCGTTGCCAAACCACCATCAAAGATCTGTCTCACTCCAGTAATGCTCTCTTTCAACCTTTTCCATCAGGCAGAAGATATAGAAGCTTGAACACACGCACCAACAGGTTCAGGAACAACCTCCTCCCTGCTGTTATTAGACTGATGAATGGACTTTCTAACTCTGAATAATGTTGATCTTGCTCTGTGCCCCTCCTGCTGTGTAACCTGTATGCCTCACTCTGTCTAAGTATCCTGTGATCTGTGTGATCCCGCTTACTTTGATCTGCCTGTACTGCTCTCAAACAAAGCTTTTCACTGTACTTAGGTACATGTGACAACAATAAGTCAAATCAAATCAACATCTCCCCCACCTCATCCCTGCTTCTGACATCCTGTCCACCCTGTTTCAGACCACATGAGGCACAATATCAGTGGGCTGGAAAAGTGCGTCCTCAGAGCACCTACTGCACTGCTGAGTGGCTGAGGGAAACGTTACTTCCAGCTTGGCATTTCATACCTGGGCAATGTGAAATAAGAAATCAGGAGGAGGGGGAGATACGCTTGATTTGCATCACAACCAGAATTAACATAAACAAAAGACAGAGATTTGTAGACAACATTATGAAAAGCAGAACGGCAATCTGGAAGGCAATCTTGTCGGGGTCTGAGTGATGTCATCTCTGGTACAATGTGTGGCAGAATCCAGTAACTAAGGTTGCAAGGCCCACCTCAACATGGAGATCATCTCACTCCATAGTCACTAGTTTTCACAAATGCATGATAAGGTTTGTACCTTGAGATGCCAGTTGATGGGGATTATTGATGAAGGGCTTTTGCCCAAAACGTCGATTTTACTGCTCCTCGGATGCTGCCTGAATTGCTGTGCTTTTCCAGCACCGCTAATCCAGAATCTGGTTTTCAGCATCTGCAGCTTGTTTTTACCTTGGGATTATTATTTGTCAAGTGCCTCATTGACACCCTGGCTTGTCCCAATAATACCCAGTCTCCCATTTTGCCAAACAAACCCAATGTCAAGAACAACAAAGGGAAGGACAAGGAAACCAGAGGGAATATCTGGCTGATTCAGTTTGCCAATGCTCCCAAGAACCCCCACGTTGGATACTGGGCACTAACATCTCAGGGCATGCTCCACAGGTACCAGCCACACACACACACACCCAACTTTCAAGAAAATGGTATCTGACATACAAACCTTTAACAACCCTAATG
Source organism: Hemiscyllium ocellatum (assembly GCF_020745735.1). Lineage (NCBI taxonomy): Eukaryota > Metazoa > Chordata > Chondrichthyes > Orectolobiformes > Hemiscylliidae > Hemiscyllium > Hemiscyllium ocellatum. The sequence continues at coordinate 144,898,552 of NC_083403.1, read as the reverse complement.
GTACATCTCTGTTTGGCTTACAGGTCACTTTTCCCTTCAGTACTGTACCTTGGGCTGCCCCAGTAATGCTCATTCTAATGCTGCAGCAAGACACTATGTGCTTAGGGACTGGACTTGGCTGGGCTGGCCATCCAGGATCTCTGCTCACTGTCACAGCTCTCTTTCACTCTGATCACTCACTCATTCTGAGCTGATTTGGATGCTCACAACATCTCTGCGTTGCTTTGTACCCCTTGTCCAGAGATATTGAGCTCAAACTACAGCTGTCTTGCCTTGCTGTTCAGCTCAGACACAAAGCCAGGAAGCCTGTCAGATTTGTCAGCAGCCCTCAGTCAAGTCAAGGAGGGGAATCCCTTCACTCGGGGATTCCCAGCACAGTACGGACAGCCAAAGTGACCAATGCAAGTCCATCTTGAGGCACTCAGAGTCAAGATGCTCTCCACTTGAGGAATCGCCTGACATGAGTCTTTCTGCCCTAGTGTGGGCTGTATTCCTCCCAGACTGAGAGAGAGAGAGAGAGAGACAGACTGGTATGAAGGGAGATGAAAGTTGGTGGTACAGATATTACTGTTGGTGCAGGTGAGGAGGTATCCTGAGTGAGAGAGTTGGCAGCTCAGTGGGCTAGTGGTGGTGTGGTATTGAGCATTGGGGTGGGTGAGAGTACATGGGGAATATGTTGTAGGCAATAGTGAGAGTGGTGGGGCGTGAACCTTAGTGGGAGGTGGGTGCAGTCACAGAGAGAATGTAAGGGTGTGGTTTTGGATAGAAGATGTTTTACCTTACCCTGGCAGAGTGGAGAAGAATCTTGTCTTTCGACAGTGCTGGGCATTCCTCCAGATCGCTACAAGTGCACTGACCCAGGATATCCCTGCACCAGAGAATGGTCTGGTGAGGTGGTTCCATTTTCTGATCATGGTGTGGAGGAAGTCCCGTGTCAGCACCACCCCATCGAGCAGGACCACCAGGTTCCTGCCCAGAGAGTAGGCTGCAGGTGTTCCTGTCCAGGGTAGAATGGTAGCAGGGCAGCCCCAGATTAACAGTGTTTGCCTGGTTTCACAACAGCCTTTTAAAGACAGTGCATAAAGAGATGCTGGAGCATCTGGTAAACTTCAGACATGAGAGATGCCATGGCACAGACATGGTAATTAACGTTTTTTTAATTCATCGATGGGCTGGGGTAATCACTGGCTCGGCCAGTATTTATTGCCCATCCCTAATTTCCCAGAGGGCAGTTAAAAATCAACTACATTGCTGTGGCTCTGGAGTCACATGTAGGCCAGACCAGGTCGCTGGCAGATTTCCCTTCCTCCATCAACGAACCAGATGAGTTTTTCGCCGACAATGGTTTTATGGCCATCATTAGTCTTCAATTCCAGATTTTTATTGGATTCAAATTCCACCATTTGCCACGATGGGACTTGAACCCCAGTCCTGGAATATTACCCCAGTCTCTGATAATGCCACTAGGCCATTGCCTCCCCATGGAGAGCTTGGTAAAGTAGGCCGAAAGAGCTCACTCTGCCTTACAGCAAAAACCCCTCAAAAGAAATTAACTGAACTTGGACTTAGCCAGAAAAAGTAAGATTTAGCTCAAAAATGATAATTGATGACATTTAGCTGTTAGCTCAGTTGCTGTCTAAGCATTGTTTATTCACTTTGTTATTCTACTGTACATTTATTATTCCAAGATGACAAAGGATATTATTTGCAGGTGTTCTGTGAAAGATGATATGTATGAAAAGATCAAAAGTCCTGTCAGTTTTCAAAGTGCTGAAGGGTTATAACCAAATACCTTTGATGATCTTGAGGAATGAGAAAGGAAGCTGTAAGCTAGGTAAACTGTAAAGGAGTAAGTGTTAGCGAAATCAGTTTTATAAAGGAGGCCACATTTTTGCAGAAAGTAATGATATCAGCCTATTTATATTAGATTACTTACAGTGTGGAAACAGGCCCTTCGGCCCAACAAGTCCACACCGACCCGCCGAAGCGCAACCCACCCATACCCCTACATTTACTCCTTACCTAACACTACGGGCAATTTAGCGTGGTCAATTCACCTGACCCGCACATCTTTGGACTGTGGGAGGAAACCGGAGCACCCGGAGGAAACCCACGCAGACACGGGGAGAACGTGCAAACTCCACACAGTCAATCGCCTGAGTCGGGATATAGACCGTCATCACTTTCTGAACACAATATATTAATTTTATATTTAATAGTTGTTTAAATATGAAGAGAGGTGCTCCTAACAAGTTGGCACAATACATTATTGTGTTAGTCCACAATATTTTGAAGCTAAAGGTTTCAGCTACTTGGGTCTGGAGAAGCATTAACTGACAGGGTGGTGCTTACTTCAAATAGAGCACTAATGGAAGAGTGGGCGAAGGGGGAGGCAGGAGGTTTTGAACAAGCCTGCATCCTGGACCACTTAGCTGTAGCTCTGAAGTCTAGTAAAGATAAAACACATGAAAGCAACAGAGGAAGTTTAACAGAAAATAATACACAATCACATCGCAGGAATTGTTGGTTTTCGATTTTTAATGTCATTTTGCAGAGCACTCCTAAAAATGTGTTGTTGTTTTAGACAATAGATAATACACAGTAGACAATAGGTGCAGGAGTAGGCCATTCTGCCCTTCGAGCCTGCACCACCATTCATTATGATCATGGCTGATCATCCTTAATCAGTATCAGCTTCCTGCCTTATCTCCATAACCCTTGATTCCACTATCCTTGAGAGCTCTATCCAACTCTTTCTTAAATGAATCCAGAGACTGGGCCTCCACTGCCCTCTGGGGCAGAGCATTCCACACAGCCACCACTCTCTGGGTGAAGAAGTTTCTCCTCATCTCTGTCCTAAATGGTCTACCCCGTATTTTTAAGCTGTGTCCTCTGATTTGGGACTCACCCATCAGCAGAAACATGTTTCCTGCCTCCAGAGTGTACAATCCTTTAATAATCTTATACGTCTCAATCAGATCCTCTCTGTCTTCTAAACTCAAAGGTGTACAAGCCCAGTCGCTCCAATCTTTCAACACAAGATAGTCCCGCCATTCGAGGAATTGACCTCGCGAACCTACGCTGCACTCCCTCAATAGCCATTATTTCTTTCCTCAAATTTGGAGACCAGAACTGCACACAGTACTCCAGGTGTGGTCTCACCAGGGCCCTGTACAGCTGCAGAAGAACCTTTTTGCTTCTATACTCAATCCCTCTTGTTATGAAGGCCAGCATGCTATTAGCCTTCTTCACTACCTGCTGTACCTGCATGCTTGCCTTCATTGACTGGTGTACAAGAACACCCAGATCTCTCTGTACTGCCCCTTTACCTAACTTGACTCCATTTAGGTAGCAGCTGAAAAATGTGTTGCTGGAAAAGCGCAGCAGGTCAGGCAGCATCCAAGGAGCAGGAGAATTTACGTTTCGGGCTTAAGCCCTTCTTCAGGAATGAGGAGGGTGTGCCAAGCAGGCTAAGATAAAAGGTAGGGAGGAGGGACTAGGGGGAGGGGCATTGGGAATGCGATAGGTGGAAGGAGGTCAAGGTGAGGGTGATGGGCCGGAGAGGGGGTGGGCGCGGAGAGGTCAGGAAGAAGATTGCAGGTTAGGAGGGCGGTGCTGAGTCCGAGGGTTGGGACAGAGATAAGGTGGGGGGAGGGGAAATGAGGAAACTGGAGAAATCTGCATTCATCACTTGTGGTTGGAGGGTTCCTAGGCGGAAGATGAGGCGCTCTTCCTCCAGCCATCGTGTTGTTATGGTCTGGCGATGGAGGAGTCCAAGGACCTACATGTCCTTGGTGGGGTGGGAGGGGGAGTTGAAGTGTTGAGCTACGGGCGGTTGGGTTGGTTGATGCGGGTATCCCGGAGGTGTTCTCTGAAACATTCCGCAAGTAGGCGACCTGTCTCCCCAATATAGAGGAGGCCACATCGGGTGCAGCGGATGCAGTAAATGATGTGTGTGGAGGTGCAGGTGAATTTGTGGTGGATATGAAAAGATCCCTTGGGGCCTTGGAGGGAAATGAGGGGGGAGGTGTGGGCGCAAGTTTTGCATTTCTTGCGGTTGCAGGGGAAGGTACCGCGAGTGGAGGTTGGATATCATCCTTCGTCATTTCCGTCATCTCCAAACGGACCCCACCACCAGGGATCTATTTCCCCCCCACCTCCCCTATCAGCGTTCTGGAAAGACCACTCCCTCTGTGACTCCCTCATCAGGTCCACATCCCCCACCAACCCAACCTCCACTCCCGGCACCTTCCTCTGCAATCGCAAGAAATGCAAAACTTGCGCCCACACCTCCCTCCTCAAATAACAATCACTTACCTTCCCAACTGGCTCTGCGCTCCGACTTCACTTCCGCCCAGCTCCAGCTGCTCTCTGCTGCAAAACAACAAAAGTTATTTGTTAACTTTTAAAATTTATGGTCATTTAAAAGAAAATAAAGATGATTTGCATGACACACAATGATGCTGAGATATCTGTTGGTTGCCAAGTACCAGTCATAAATCTGGTTAACTGATGACTTTCTATTTTTTGTAAGGCTGTATTTTCCTCTTTGTAAGGTTTAGGTGAAGTCAGATGTAACTGGAATAACTGGGAAGATCGATGGAAACTGATAATGGATCTCACTTCTCTCTTTGTAGCATGTTGAATCTTGCTGTTCTTCTAAAGTTGTCAATGTAAGAAAGACTGTCTTTAGGAGCTGGAAGATCATGTAGCTAGAAATCATGGGACTGTGGGGTGGGTGGGAGTGGGGTGCAGTGTGGGAATGACAGGAAACAAAATAGGAGGATCAAGTGAATGAGCATGTTCAAACCTTCCGGTAATTATTTGAAGAAAGGGGTGGATTATTTACTGTTAAAACAGAATATAAAAGAAAGACCACATCAACCATTAAATGAGAGTGATTAAATATTTCAATAAAAGTGTGTTTGCTGCCCTAAAGTGAATTGAAGCTTTCAAACAAGTTATATTGATTATAGCCTACTGTGGAGTTTGTATTTCAAGTAAATCAACAGACTGCTGACAATTCTGATTTTTGCCTCCCTCTCTCCCTCCAATGCACTAAAATACCAACATGAAATTAGGTGAATGAATAAATAAGCCTATAGAATATTCACATACTGAGCTAAACAGCAATTAATCATTTTTATATCATGGTTATATTAAATTGTTTAATATTTCTATGCAGCAGCTGTATGCATTTCTAACTGGATTTAGCTGAGTTGGTCCAGAGACAGCGCCATTGGCTGGGGCTCTGTGGCACTTTGTTTTAGGATTACACCTTAGTCCACCCTTGGATAACTGTCTGATATTAATAACAAACACGGGGAATACAGTAGAAACTCAGCAGGTCTGCGAAGAGGGAAACTGAGTTAACATTTCGAGTCCAGTATGACTCTTTTCCAAGGGTTGTATCTGACATATCACATTCATAGTTCTCATCTTGATGAGTGACCTCTGGAGTTGAGGTGAGCAGTTTTTCTCCAGTGATGATGAACTCTTTCCAGATATTGTAAACTGCAATGAGGGGTGAACATTTGTAGATTGTGTTCTCGAACTTCTGCGGTTTGTGTTCAGTCCAACAAGAAAGGAACCATTGCTTGAACTGGATCTTGGGATTAAGGCAGCCAAGTAGATCACATGACAGTGGGGGCATATTTAAAACAGTTCTCATTATACCATAATGTTTAGGATGATGGTGGGAAATGATATTGGTCAATTTAGAGCAAGAATTATCAACTAGCAGACAATCACCTTCTTTTGGGACAAAAACAGAGTGATTCTGATAGACTAGAACCAGAGGCTGGTGGGCCTATACCCTACAACTTCCAGGTTGTATACTCTGACATTGATAAAATTTAAAGCTGATTTTCTCTTGTTGCCTTTGGTTTTATCAGGTGCTCTTCCAACATCAGATAAGTTAGAGTGATTGATTCTGCACAGACCTTCATTTCCTTTTTATTGTCTGAATCTCTGCTTATCCATCACCTTGTGATCCAGTTCAATCCTGGATCCCATTTTACTTCAATTCTAGAGAAAACCTTCAGCTGCAGTGTCTGCAGAGCCGAGCAGGGACAACAACTGTTAGGGGAAACAGGAATGGATTTTATTAACCTGAACTGCCAAAGAACATGACTTTGGAAGAAACGATGTGACCCCTGACCTGATGATTGCCTAGCAATCTTGGTTTCTGTTTCAAAAACCCCAGGGCATCAGAAGAAAATGTCCCATATTAGCAATGAGGAAATAAAGCTCTCTCTCAGTCGAATTGGGAATTTGATCAGTTCCACCTTTCAGTATTTTGACTACCTTGTAAGCCCTGAGAAGCTGAACTATGACCACTTTCCAAAGATTGATTTCTATGTGGACCAAAGCTTGTTTGCAAAGTCTTCCATAAGTTTACAGCTGTTAGAGATTTAACTTTGTCAACAGAAACAAAAACACAATGGACTATGAAAATTCATCAACTTGTATCTTTCATTTTTCAGTACCTTGATCAATAAAGGTTTTTTTTCCTTTTGCATTTTTGAAAAATATCATCTCAGTAGTTTTTTTTATAGAGTCAAAGTGTCATATAGCACAGATACAGACCCTTTGGTTTAACTAGTCCATGCCAACCATGTTCCCAAACTAGTCCAACCTGTCCACACTTGGCCCATAGCCCTCCAAACCTTTGCTATTCATGAACTTATCCAAATGTCTTTTAAATGTTGTAACTGTACCTTCATCCACCAGTTTCTCTGGCAGTTCACTCCACACACAAAACACACTCTGTGTAAAAAAAAAAGTTGCCCCTCATGTCCTTTTTAAATCTCACTCCTCGTATCTTAAAAACTGCCCCTAGTTTTGAAGGTCCTGCTCTTACTAATCACCTTACCTACGCCCTCATGATTTTATAGGCTTCTACAATGTCACCCCATAATTTCCTATACTCTAGTGAAAATAAGTCCCAGCTTATCCAGCCTACCTTTATAACTCAAACCTTTTGTTCCCTGTAACATCCTTGTAATTATTTTCTGAACCATCTTCAATTTAATAATATCGTTCCTATAGGGTGACCAGAACTGTACACAGTACTCTAGAAGATGCCTCATCACCACTGCCACTTCTAAACATCTGCTCCTTGGATGCTGCCTGACCTGCTGCGCTTTTCCAGCAACACATTTTTCAGTTCTGATCTCCAACATCTGCAGTCCTCACTTTCTCCTAGATGCCTCATCAGTGTCCTGTACAATCTCAGCTCTTATACTCAAAGGTCTGAGCAATGAAGGCAAACATGCTAAATGCCTTCTTAACCACCCTATCTGCCTGTGATGTGACTTTCAAAGAATTGTGTATCTGAACCCTTAGGTTTCTCTGTTTTACATCACCACCCAGGGCCCTGCTGTTAATTGCTCATGTCCCTCCCTTGTTTGTTTTACCAAAATGCAATATCTTGCATGTACCCAGATTAAACTCCATCTGCCGTTCCCCAGCCCATTGACCCAATTGATCAAGATCTCTTTGTAACTTTAGATAATTTTCTTCACCGTCCACTATATCATCAATTTTGGTGTTATCTGCAAACTTACGAGCCATGTTTTCTAAATTCTCATCCAAATCATTTATATTAAATGACAAACAAAAGCGGACCCAGTACTGATCCCTGTGGAACACCGCTGGTCACAGGCCTCCAGTCCAAAAAACAACCCTCCACCATCACCCTCTGTCTCCTCCATCAAACCAACTTTGTATCCAATTGGCAAGCTCTCCTGAATCCCGTGTGATCTAACTTTACTGGTTAGTCTTCCATGCAGGACCTTCTCAAAGGCTTTACTAAAGTCCATGTTACCAACATCTACCACTCTGGTTACTTCCTCAAAAAAATTCAATCAAGTTTGTGAGAGACAATTTCCATTGCACAAAGTCATATTGACTCTCCTTAAATCAGTCCTTGCATGTCAATCCTATCTTTCAGAATAACCTTCAACAACCTAACCACCCCAATGTCAGACTCCCAGGTCTATAGTTCCCAGGTTTCTTCTTACAGCTTTTCTTACATAAAGGCAAAACATTATGGGGCACCTCACCTGTGATTACAGATGTTACAAATATCTCTGCTAAGGGTCCTACAATTTCCTTGGAAGACCCCTTGCATTGAAATAAATTCAGTTTAATTCTCCAGTTACCTCATTCTCAGACTTGCTGCTGCCTGCCTGTTCTAATTAACTTGCTCTTTCATGATTCAGACCCGGCCTCATCTACTTTCTATTTTCATTGCTACTCCCGTATCCCCCACATCCCCTACCATTTTCAAAGGCTCCTGAATAACAGTAGCAAATCTCCCGGCCAACATATTGGTCTCTTCTTAGTTCAGGTGAAACCTATCCCTTTTGGATAGATTTTTCTGCCCAAAAGAGATCCCAAATGATCCAAAAATCTGAATCCTTGAACATTGCACCATCTCTCCAACCATCTTTTTACTCCTACTCTGACTAGAATGAGGCACTGGGAGTAAACCAGAGATTACTATTTTTGAGGTTCTGCTTTTTAGCCTTCTACTTAACCTCCTATATTTACTTGACAAAGCCTTAAGCTTTTCTCAGACTATGTCGTTCTTACCAATGTGTACAACAACTGCTGGCTTCTTACTCTCCTCCTAAAGAGAGAGCTAAGAAGAGCCAGGATGGGACATGAGAAGTTTTAGGCAGATAGGATCAAGGAAAACCCAAAAACTTTCTATAGGTATATCAGGAATAACAGAATGACTAGAGAAGGATTAGGGCCAATCAAGGACAGTAGTAGGAAGTTGTGCATGGAGTCAGAGGAGATAGGGGAAGCTCTAAATGAATATTGTTCATTAGTACTCACACAGGAAAAAGACAATGTTGTCGGACAGTACTTAGATACAGGCTACTAGACTGGATGGCCTTAAGGTCCACAGGGAGGAGGTGTTAGCAATTTCTGGAAAGTGTGAAAATAGATAAGTCCCCTGTTCTGGATGGGATTTATCCTCAGATTCTCTGGGAAGCCAGGGAGGAGATTGCAGAGCCTTTGGCTTTGAAGTTTATGTCGTCATTGTCTATAGGAATAGTGCCAGAAGACTAGAAGATAGCAAATGTTGTCCCTTTGTTCAAGAAGGGAAGTAGAGACAACTCTGGTAATTATAGACCAGTGATCCTTATCTTGGTTGTAGGTAAATTGTTGGAAAGGTTATAAGAGAAAGGATGTATAATTATCTAGAAAGGAATAAGTTGGTTAAGAATAGTCAAGACGGTTTTGTGAAGGGTAGGTCGTGCCTCACAAAGCTTATTGATTTCTTTAAGAAGGTGACCAAACAGCTGGATAAGGGTAAAGTAGTTGACATGGTGTATATGGATTTCAGTAAGGCGTTTGATAAGGTTCCCTACGTTAGGCTATAGCACAAAATACAGAGGCATGGGATTGAGGGTGATTTAGCGATTTGGATCAGAAATTGGCTAGCTGAAAGAAGACAGAGGGTGGTGGTTGATGGTAAGTGTTCATCTTGATGTTCAGTTATAGTAGTGTGCTGCAAGGATCTGTTTTGGGGCCACTGCTGTTGGCCATTTTTATAAATGATCTCAATGAGGGTGTATAAAAACGGGTTAGTAAATTTGCAGGTGACACTAAAGTCGGTGGAGTTGTGGATAATGCTGAAGGATGTTGCAGGTTACGGAGGGATATAGATAAGCTGTAGAGTTGGGCTGAGAGGTGGCAAATGGAGTTTAATGCAGAAAAGTGTGAGGTGATTCACGTTGGAAGGAGCAACAGGAATATGGAGTACTGGGCTAATGGTAAGATTCTTGGTAATGTAGAAGAGCAGAAAGATCTTGGTGTCCAGATACGTAGATCCCTGAAAGTTGCCACCCAGGTTAATAGGGTTGTTAAGTAGGCCTACGGTGTGTTAACTTTTATTGGTAGAGTGATTGAGGTTCGGAACCATGAGTTCATGTTGTGGCTGTACAGAACCCTGGTATGGCCGCAGTTGGAGTATTGCATACAGTTCTGGTCTCCACATTATAAGAAGGATATGGAAGCTTTGGAAAGGGTTCAAAGGAGATTTACCAGGATGTTGCCTGGTATAGAGGAAAGGTCTTATGAGGAAAGGCTGAGGGACTTGAGGCTGTTTTCATCAGAGAGAAGAAGGTTGAGATATGACTTAATTGAAACATTTAAGATAATTAGAGGGTTAGATAGGTTGGACAGTGAGAGTCTTTTTTCTTGGATGGTGATGGCCAGCATGAGGGGACATAGCTTTAAACTGAGGGGTGATAGATACAGACCAAATGTCAGAGGTAGTTACTTTACTCAGAGAGTAGTAGGGGCCTGGAACACACTGCCTGCAACAGTAGTAGACTTGCCAAGTTTAAAGGGATTTAAATGGTCATTGGATAGACATAGGATGAAAATGGAATAGTGTAGGATAGATGGGCTTCAGATTGGTTCCACAGATTGGCGCAACATCGAGGGCTGAAGGGTCTGTACTGCGCTGTAATGTTCTATGTTCCTTTGACAATATGGCTCAACCATTTTGAGATGTCCTTGACCCTGTCATCATGAAGGCAACTTTCTATCCTGAATTCACACTGACGGCCACGGAATCTCCTGTCTGTGCCCCTGACAGGACAGTCCCCAATAACAATTATTCTTTTAAATCTTGACAAACCCCACTTAATGTTAGATTCATTCTTACTGCCCAATATCTGACTGCAATTTCTATTTTCTGCTGAGAGACTCCCTTTCAACAGGACCCAGAATAGAATATCTGTTTGAGAGAGGATTAGCCAGAGGAGACTCCTGAAATGCCTTCTTACCATTCCTGATGGTAACCAATCTAACTGACTGAACCTGCTGTGTAACCACCTCTCCAAATCTACTAAGCATCACAGTGTCTCTTGTATACCCTCAATGATATTAAGCTCTTAAATAAACCTCAGATATTAAAAGCAAATACCCTTCCTACTCCACAGATTTTAGTCCAAAGTGTGCAAAAGAGAAAGAAACATTTAAAATCTCTTTTTTTAAAAAAATTAAGCACTTAGCTGCAACTCCCATCAAGAAAGCTTCCTCCTCCAATCCTCTATCAGTCAAATCTCTGGGTCTGAGATGTTTTAGTTAAACAGAACATAGAACATAGAAAAATACAGCGCAGTACAGGCCCTTCGGCCCTCGATGTTGCGCCGACCAAAGTCTACCTAACCTACACTAGCCCAATAACCTACATATGCTTATCCAATGCCCGCTTAAATGACCATAAAGAGGGAGAGTTCACCACTGCTACTGGCAGGGCATTCCATGAACTCACAACCCGCTGAGTAAAGAATCTACCCCTAACATCTGTCCTATACCTACCACCCCTTAATTTAAAGCTGTGTCCCCTAGTAACAGCTGACTCCATTAACAGAAAAAGGTTCTCAGTGTCTACTCTATCTAAACCCCTAATCATCTTGTACATCTCTATCAAATCTCCCCTAAACCTTCTTTTCTCCAATGAGAACAGCCCCAAGTGCCTCAGCCTTTCCTCATACGATCTTCCTACCATACCAGGCAACATCCTGGTAAACCTCCTCTGCACCCGTTCCAGTGCCTCCACATCCTTCCTATAGTATGGCGACCAAAACTGCACACAGTACTCCAGATGAGGCCGCACCAGAGTCTTATACAACTGCAACATGACCTCAGGATTCTGGAACTCAATTCCTCCACCAATAACAGCCAGTACACCATATGCCTTCTTCACAGAAACAGCTACAACAAACATGTTAAAAAGGAAAATCTTCAGCGTTCCATCCATGTAAACAGAAAAATGAACTCTCACAAGAGCTGTTGACATTCGACGAACACATGGGCAGGCATCTCCACAAACTCTGTGTGAGAAGCAATCTTTCCTTCCTTGCATATGTTTTTTCTTTACAAAGTTTTTTTTGCACTATAAAAGTTCCAAAAATAATTTTAAATGAAATTTTCTGCATCTGCTTTCTAAAAACTAAAGGAACTTCACGAGGAAAGCTTGCAACTCAAGAGCATCTGCAAGATCCATGCTCTCATTCCACCATTTCAAAAACAAATCTTTTGCGCTGTACTTGTGTTTGCTTTGGGATTAAAAGCAGACATTGCTGGATGCCTTTTGGTTCTCGATTCTGGATTCTTAGCTGTGACCCAGTTTTGCCATTTGTTTTTAGTAATGATTTTGTTTTATGACAGACCGAATATGTCTGGGTGTACTAATGAAGCTTGGTGAAAATCTCTTTTATTCCAGACAACTATTCAAAAAAAGAAACAGATTGACATTTTGGTGATTGAGTTGAAGCATTTATATGAATGGTATGACTTGTGGCGGGCTGGGTTTGATTACCAGTCTAACTTTAGTCACAACACAAGTGGCAAACCCAACTGTTTTCAGGGAGTTATCCATTAATTGGTAAAATTTGAGAGTCTGCTACTGAGGAAAATATCACAAGTGCAATCAATGTCTTTACATAAAAATGTGTTAAGGCACTTTGAACACAAAGTGCGAAACTGTTATCAATCAATTTTGATTTTAAGCTTAGAAACATCTGCATGTTGAGTGAGCTATGAAATAAAAATGGCAGCTCAATCCACTTTGGAAAGTGGAATAAATTAGTACAGTTGTTTGAAAATTACTTTAATTCACTTGTTTCTTTGCAATCTTTGTTGTTCTATAGTTCGGTGGCTCGGAATGCTCATGCTGCTTGCTTGGTTCAAATGTGGCATGTAATATTGTCTACTGCATATGCATTAGAATATAGAAGGTAGAACTGTATAGCATAGGAACAGGCCCTTCGGTCCACGATGTTGTGCCAAATGTGACACCAAATTAAATTAATCTCTTCTGCCTGCTGTTGGTCCCTATCCCTCTATCATTACTTATCTATGTGCTTAGCTAAAAGTCCTTCAAACGCCCATATCGTATCTGCCTCCTCCATAACCCTTGACCGCGCATTCGAGACTCCCACCATTCTGTGTAAAATATACTTGCCCCTCACATCTCCTTTGAACTTTTCCCCTCTCATCTCAAATATATGCCCCCAAGTATTAGACATTTCAACTCTGGGAAAAGGTTCTGACTGCCAACCCTATCTATTCATCTCATCATTTTATAGACTTCTATCAAGTCTCCCCTCGGTCTCTGCTGCTCCAAAGAAAACAACCCAAGATTTTCTAGCCTCTCCTTATAGCTCTTACCCTCTAATCCAGGCAACATCCTGGGAAACTTCTTCTGCTCCCTCTCCAAAGCCTCCACATCCTTCCTTTAACACAGTGATGAGAGTTGAATGCAATATGCTTGTGAATTAGATTAAATTAGACTTACAGTGTGGAAACAGGCCCTTCGGCCCAACAAGTCCACACTGACCTGCCGAAGTGCAACCCACCCATACCCCTACATTTACCCCTTACCTAACACTACGGGCAATTTAGCATGGCCAATTCACCTGACCCGCACATCTTTGGACTGTGGGAGGAAACCGGAGCACCCGGAGGAAACCCACGCAGACACGGGGAGAACGTGCAAGCTCCACACAGTCAGTCGCCTGAGACGGGATATGAACCCGGGTCTCAGGCGCTGTGAGGCAGCAGTGCTAACCACTGTGCCACCGTGCCACCCACAAATGTTCCACTATTGATATAATATTTGACATCCTATGTAGAAATTTTATTTATATGGTCAGATATTTTCAGATTTGACCCCAATTTTATCAATTTCTGCAATTTATTGCCCTCGGCTACTTCAATAGACTTATGCATTTATTTTAAGGTCAGCAGTTACATCATTAATATTTCAATTAACATGCATAATCCAAATGTTTTATCAATGAGTTAAATAGTTTTCCATCTTTGTCATGTTGCTGCTTCTTGATGTTACTGAGCCATTTGCCCAAGTGTTAAATATAAGACCATGAGACATTGGAGTGGAGGTAAGGCCATTCGGCCCATCGAGTCTGCTCCGCCATTCAATCATGGCTGATGGGCATTTCAACTCCACTTACCAGCATTCTCCCCGTAGTCCTTAATTCCTTGTGACATCAAGAATCTATCAATCTCTGCCTTGAAGACATTTAGCATCCCAGCCTCCACTGCACTCTGCGGCAATGAATTCCACAGGCCCACCACTCTCTGGCTGAAGAAATGTCTCCGCATTTCTGTTCTGAATTGACCCCCTCTAATTCTGAGGCTGTGCCCACGGGTCCTAGTCTCCTCGCCTAACGGAAACAATTTCCTAGCGTCCACCCTTTCCAAGTCATGTATTATCTTGTAAGTTTCTATTAAGTCTCCTCTTAATCTTTTAAACTCCAATGAATACAATCCCAGGATCCTCAGCTGTTCCTCATATGTTAGACCAACCATTCCAGGGATATAAAAGCAATATGCAACATTCAGAAACATCTGAACCAATGAGACAGTTGTGCTGAAGGAATTTAGTGTAAGGGAATGCGTTATATCTTAATAAATAATATTGTTGAGGAAAATAAATTACTTTTAATTAATGAACATTCACTAAATGGGTCTCTCACCAAAGCCTATTAAATAATAGAACCTTTGGTTTCTTTGGTGATAATTGAAATTGATTGTTTTCATTTTGTATTTACAATTAGATTACTTACAGTGTGGAAACAGGCCCTTCGGCCCAACAAGTCCACACCGACCCGCCGAAGCGCAACCCACCCATACCCCTACATTTACCCCTTACCTAACACTACGGGCAATTTAGCATGGCCAATTCACCTGACCCACACATCTTTGGACTGTGGGAGGAAACCGGAGCACCCGGAGGAAACCCACGCAGACACGGGGAGAACGTGCAAACTCCACACAGTCGCCTGAGTCGGGAACTGAACCCGGGTCTCAGGCGCTGTGAGGCAGCAGTGCTAACCACTGTGCCACTGTGCCGCCCACAATGTGCTGCTCCAGTTTTGATTCTTACCAGTCAAAAAGTTCTTGATGCATTTGAGTGTGATCATAGCAGTAAGGTAAAAAGAGTAATGAAGTTTGAGCTCCAAATCACAATTCAAGGTGTGATTAATTGAACTTGTTTCATTGCAGCAATGACAAATGAGAGCACCATTCCTGTCTTCCAATATTGACATGGTATAACTGCTGCAAGTACAGACCAGCTATTGCATAAAGGGTTCAGAAAAGATTTACAAAGTTTTTGCCAGGGTAGGATGGTTTGAGGTATTAGGAGAGACTGAATAGGCTGGGACTGTTTTCCCTGGAGTGTCAGGGACTGAGGGATGACATTATGGAGGTTCTCCTGAGGTGGGGGAGTCCAGAACCAGATGGCATAGGTTTTGGGTCTGAGGGCAAAGATTTAATAAGGACCTAAGAGGCAACACTTTCACACCGAGGGTGGTACATGTATGGAATGCCAGAGGAAGTTGTGGAGGCTGGTATAATTACAGCATTGAAAAGGCAACTGGATGGGTATATGTATAGGAAGAGTTTAGAGGGATGTGGGCCAATTACTGGCAAATGGGACTAGGCTAGGTGAGGATATCAGGGCAGCATGGATGAGCTGGACTGAGGCGTCTGTTTCTGTGTTGTACATCTCTATGACTCCATGAGTGCAGTGGAGATTAAATATAAGCTGTTTTCATTTGAGATCAGAGGATACTCGCTTCCGAATACAATACATAAGCTCCTGATAAAAATGAGAGATCTTCAAAAGAATTGAACAGCCATTTGTTTGTTAATTAACATTAGATCAAGTAAATAGGAGCAGAAGAAGGCCATATGACCATTTTTGCCAGCATGAAATAATGGTGCATGGATTGAGCCCACAAACTCGCTCCTCACTTGGCCTGCTCCACTCTAAGGCTAAATATCTCCTAGGCTTACGCAATTTTCATAGAGTCATATCAGTTTCTCTATGACTCATGACCCCTCGGAAGAATCATGAACCAAAATCTCAGATTGAAACCTCTTGAAAGGTGAGTTTGAAAGGACTTCCCCAAGTCCTTTGGTCCCTCATGCTCTCAATACCATCTTTCCCATTGATGTCCTGAATACACTTGGTACATATTCAGTGAACCATAGAATAAAAATGGCAAGTGTATAATTCAGAGGAAAAAAAACGCCCATTCAAAATTATTCTTCGAAATCAAAGTGCTGTCTCTACAATCCACTTAAAACTTTATTCAGTCAGGCTCCTAACATGTCATATCTTTTACTAGCTCAATGTTTATTTGGACAAAATTGACAAAAGAGATAATAAAATGAGCAAGTTATAACTATTTAATTATGAAGGCATGCAAAGTTAACAACTTGTGATCAAAATGTCCAAACTCATGCTTTTATAGTTCTTGGCTCTTAGCTAAGCCTGCGAATCCTTCTTACAGCCTGCCAACTAGAAAGGGATCCATTTATTTGACTGTCTTATTTTCGCTCCAATAAATGATACTTAATGTACATCGGTAAATTACTCCCAATTCCATAAACTCTGTTATCACTTGACACCTTATGGAAAATTTATTGAAAATCCAAATGCACTTCATTCATGCCTCGTGCTGTGCTTCCCTCCTCATTGGGGTATGAAACATTTCTAATAGTTTGGCAAATCAATTTCTCTTTCATAAAGCCTGTTGACTCTGCATAGTCACATCATCATTCTCTAAACACTTTGTTATCATTTCCTCAGTAAGATTTCTGCCATATTAGCTCCCAGCTGGTCGTTGGTTCCCCATTTTCTCTTTTCCTGCTCTGGAATTCAGGAAGGAAAAAGCAATAAATCCAAATCCCTTGCAGTTAGCTCATTTAGGCCACTAGGTCTGTGTGGTTGTTTGCTTTTAGTTTCATTCATTTCTACAGCCTTTTAGTTTTAGTTGAAGTCCCTCCCAGGTTGGTTGCACACAGGTGGGAGAAATTCCAGAACTCACCTTTAAAATAACTCCCCATCCCCTCACTCATTTGTTCATCTTCATACAGTGGGAGGGCAATGGGCTGTATTGGACGATGAGCTAAGGGTCCAGGCAAAGTTAAGGAGGCTCCCAGTTCCCAAGGCAGGGTGGATGGAAAGCCTGCCTACCTGTGTTCAAACTTAAAATCAAAAGAATAAAATATATAATATTCCGAAAGCACTCACCCCCTTCCCATCAAATTGCCCCCAATATTCAACGCTCCATCCATACAAATGCATGATTTCTACCCATTGTCTATGGTCCTCCTTATGCAACTTTATGCCTCTGTATCTATTTACCAAAGCAGCGCTCACCCTGTCTGTCTAGTTAGTGCCAACTTCCACCAAACATGCTTTTCTGCTTCACCTATCATGCCAGCTGGTATGTTGGAATGAAATCTGCACTGATCGATTCTGGAATGGGATCTGATTTAACAGATCATTTAAAAAAATAATTTCAGTTAACATGGTAGTCATTCACTCAAACATAACCAAACAAGGCTCCAGAGTCTCTTTAACAACAGAAGTATTGCATATAAGGTGAAGAGGGAAAAAAGCTGCCTTGGTATAGAATACAGCTTGAAATATAGACAGGTTGATTGAGTGGGCTTATTTTATTTATTTTCTTTTTCCTTGTTCATTTTGTGTGATGTGGGCATCACTGGCTGTGTCCAGTATTTATTGCCCATCCCTAGTTGCCTTTGAGAAGATGGGCCAAAACATTAATTCTGCTTTCTCTCACCGATGCTGCCAGACCTGCTGAGTTTTTCCAGTAATTTCTGTTTTTGTTTTTTAATGTTTGACTTGTATCCTGAGCAGTGTAGAATATGTAAGTATCCTTGATTTCTTAGTGAATGGTTGTTTCTGCAATTTAATTCTGCAATAAAAGGCATGTGCATGATAATCCTGAGAAAGCAGAGAGAGATTTTCAGACCTTGCCATTATCAATCTGTATTTTCTGTCTTCAGCTTTTCAAAGGCAGCTGCTAAAAAAAGGCTTGATTTGAAACATAGGAGCAGGAGGAGGCCATTCAGCCCTTCAGGCCTGCTACACCATTCATCATGATTACGGCTGATTGTCCAATTTGTGTACGCCCCGGTCTCTTGTCTCTCCAACCTGAGACTGTGGTAGAAACATCTTTAATTGTGGCTTTCACATAAAACTTTACTAAAAGAAAAGTGAACAACTTTTGGAAATGGCATGGATGTGGGACTAGATATGTCTGTTTTCAAGAATTGGAGCAGACACAACTTGCTGAATGGCCTCCCATGCTGTAAGAATTCAATTTGATTTTAATTTGGTTTTGAGACTGTGATCTCGCATTGGAGTTCATGTGAGTCAACTTCCAGGATCTTGCAGCAAACATATTGAGTAATTTGTGACTCATGGTGATGTGAAGCACAGCTTTTACTTGGATCAAAATAAATACTAACATCTAGTGTACTTTTGTCATTGCACCCATTCGACATAAGAATATTTGGTCACATTTTATTTCATTTTGGACTTGCTCAGACAGCCACGTGATTATTTGTTCTTACCCTTGTCTATACATCTCTGATAGGCTGAGATAAACCATGGCTCAACAACAGTCAGCCAAATCACGAAGCCTTCCCCAGCAAGCACTGTAACCCACCAACACATGTCACTGCCCTGTGGTTAAGATCAATGATTTGGTGTTGAGTCCGACCCCACAACTGGATGGAAAAGGAAAATGGAATTGTAACATGGACTGAAATTCCTTCCAACACATGTCAATGGTCAGCCATGTGACGGGAAGAAATTGGAACCTCTACCATCATTATCCATAGCTTCAACCTGGAACGTGGATGCTATATTGTGTCTTGCCACAGCAAGTTCGACGTTTTGGGCATAAGCCCTTCTTCAGGAAAGCCCTTCCTGAAGAAGGGCTTATGCCCGAAACGTCGAATTTCCTGTTCCTTGGATGCTGCCTGACCTGCTGCGCTTTTCCAGCAACACATTTTCAGCTCTGATCTCCAGCATCTGCAGTCCTCACTTTCTCCTCTTGCCACAGCAACCCAGACACTTTGATTGATTCCCCGAGCACAAAACCAACCTTTCACCCAATACTTGCACTGTCAGACATTACAAAATGCTTCACTTTACACTTAGATGCTTCACTGTACTCAGTGATGTTTAATTTTCGTACAGCAAGTCAATAGTGATTTAAATCCACATAAAAACACAGGAATCACATTTGATTCACAGATTTAAAGGGAGATGTGTCACTTTGGAAAGCTTTGGAAACAATAATGTTATAAGTTGGTTATGTTGCAGACACAGGAGAAAGTGAGGACTGCAGATGCTGGAGATCAAAGCTGAAAACGTGGTGCTGGAAAAGCACAGCAGGTCAGGCAGCATCCAAGGAACAGGAAATTCGACGTTTCGGCATAAGCCCTTGCAGACACAGCTTTACTTCATTGTTTCTGTTGAATTTCTTCATTAATTGCACCACCAGTTGTGATAGTGTTTGCAATTTTATCCAAAACATAACAAATCTTTAAAAGGACAGTAAAAGGTGAGAATTTGACATGTTTAGTAAGTAAATCTAATCAGACTTACTCTGTGTGAACTGAATAAAGTTAGGATGGCAGATCCCAATGTTGAACACGTGAGTTAAAAGATGGAGGGAGTTGAACCATGGTGATAGAAAGGAATGCTGTTACATCACTCTTATGAATTGTATGACAGTACTGTGAACACAGCCAGATGTTCCATGCCCCAGTGACCTTTAGTGAATCATTATTCAAATATAATCTGACCACTGTTATCGTATGGTTGGTTTACCCAGTCTGATGACACAACATCTGCCATGTAGGTTTCTTATCCCACATCTGACCCTTGTATAATGTGAAATGAACATTGATGCCCACAGCATTATAATTAATGTTACACCCCATTTAAATAAGGGCAAATCAGCAGGTGAGCAATGTTTATCATGCCAGTGCATTGTTAATAAATAGTAAATAAAATGAAGCTTATAAGTACTTTATTTTCACAAGTTTTGATGTATGATTAAAATGATACATTAAACTGGCAATATCTATTCACAGTCTGCATTGAACAACTTTCACAGTTAATGTAGATCTCTGATCCATTCCATTTTGTCTGCATTCCAACCATTCTACTTCCTACTACTTAAATTGTTTTATTATTCTTAAAGAAGTACACTCCTTTTCATACCTACTTGTGTCCTGGGAGAATAAACTGATGGGCTGTTAATCTCACAGCAGTCTGCAAAAGCATCAAAACAATAATATGGATTACAGATCACAAACTTAAAAGTACATTGTGAATGCAGCAGATTTGTTTAAAATGAAATCCTTGGTGCCACACACAAAACATTAACTGTGAAAACTAGCTAATGGTTTGTCATCGTGACAGCCTATTGTTACTAATGATGCTAAGACTCCAGTCATCAAATGTTAATTTATTTTGAATGGAATTATTCTTTTAGGATTGCACAGAGAGGCAAAGGTTGTACTTGTTCCATGTTCTGCAGAAAGACTTCTTTTTTTGCAGTGGTCTGCAGAATAACAATCATAATGTCTGAATTGATCCACAACACTGCTGTCTTTGTTGATGCAGAATCAGACAATGAGACTTTCACAGCAGCTGCAGAGGACGCTGCATCATTACTGATTAAAACCGTTTCTAATGACCTTACTGCTGAATGCATTCACAGGAGCTCCTTTCTCATTGCCAGCATTATGCAGGGCATGAAGTGAACGAAACAGAATTGTCAAATAGCAGAATAGCACCCAAAACCAGTGAAAACAATAGGTCCATTGTTTAAAAAAACATATTGGTTGACCAATGTTAAGAAATCTAAAAATATAATTAGCATGTCTCATAGCTGTTCCTTAAATGTGATTTACAAAAATATTTATATGAATAATTCTCTAATAGAGAAGGCTATTGGGACATCAGAAGATGTTCAACTAATTTTATGTTTGTGTGTTTTAAATTCCAGCTATGATTCAAAGGTTTGTAGTGCCTGCTGACTGTATTGAGATTTGATACATGGGAAGAACAATACAGTTTGTATTGAGTTAAGATTTACAAAACAATACTGCTGATAATTTTGCACATGCTGCCAATGTCACTCAAGGGGCCACAAGGATGGAAGATGTGGAAGAACTCAGGGCAGAGGTTTTCCTTTGGGAAAATGGCATGGAAAATGGTAAGAGGGAGAATAATTGGATGAGCTGATCCTGCAGAGATGCTCACTCTCTTCGCACTAGCTCACAAAATGAGTGCTGGGTGAACATGTTCATTGGAACGTTTGCAAATCACCAGCAGTTAAGGCTCTCAGGGATCAATTAACATCCAATTAAGGGTCTCAACACACTACCAGCCTAATTGCTTGCCTTCTAGCTTGGCAAGAGAAGTGATTGAGTTCCCTACTGCGACACTATCTTAGGGCAGTTGGAGATAGGGGTGGGATCCAAAGGGGTAGCCAAAACCTACCCTTGCTGCTAACCCCATTGGAAATATCTCCCTGTGACCCCTGCCCTTAGAAAAAAGTATCATCTGGTTGTACAGTGTAAAACCTTTTTGACATTTCCCAATGGATATTATGTCATTGTGAATACTTGGCTGAATGTCAAGAGCTATAATTGTCTCTGAAAGGAGTTTTGACTTCAAAGTTTGATTGACAGGTTTAAGTTGGTACTGTGGCTTAGTGGTTAGCACCGCTGCCTCACAGCACCAGGGACTTGGTTTTGATTCCAGCCTTGGGCAACTGTCTGTGTGGTGTTTGTACATTTTCTCCGTGTCTGCATGGGTTTCCTCTGGGTGCTCCGGTTTCCTCCCACAGTCCAAACGATGTGCAGGTCAGGTGAATTTGCCATGCTAAATTGCCCATAGTATTCAGGGATGTGTAGGTGAGGTGCATTAGTCAGGGGTAAAATGTAGAGTAATAGGGTAGGGGAATGAGACTGAGTGGGTTGGCCTGTAGAGGGTCAAATGGCCAAATGGCCTGTTAACACACTGGAGGGATTTTATGATTCTAAGAGTTATTAAAAAATAAATGCCGTTGATATGTACTCTGAATAGAAGATTGTTCGATTTTTATAAGAAATTATCAAAATGATTCGAGAAGGAGAGATGTTTTTCACTATCATGTGTGTGGGCGTATGAGCTGCAGAATGCTAGAAATTCTTTTTTATTTTCACAAAATTCCTGAGGTTGCCTATGCTAGGTATTGATGAGTGGCCATGGAGTAACCATCGAGGTTACTTGGAACCACTGGCAGGCGCAGGTGGGTGTGATTGGTAGGTGTTCTTGAGCTGGCATAGAATGTGTGGCAGAGCTCGGAGGTTGGGTGGCTTGGTTAGTGGGTGTGAGAATTCAGGACAAAAGGGTTCTAAAACCATAAAACAAAGTTTCAGAGAATGGAGGTGGGCATTCTAACCAGCACATGCCTGAACACGTAGCTGCATAAGGTCACTTTCCTGGACTGATTGGCACAAACGTATCAGTCCCCTCTCCCTCCCATCAAGATGTGCATTTTGAGATACGTTTTACCACGTTTGGTCTAGAAAGTCTGGGAATTTCTCACCTTGACCTACCTACTCTGGTGGACAAATTCCAGTTCATTCTCTCACCTCTTTCACTTTAGAATATTCTTATTATCATATAACCACATCTTCAAACATACTTCTGTCAGAAGCACGGTAATTGCATATAATGTAATCTTTATTATTTTAATGAATCCTCAGATTGCACATCCCACATTGCAAGATTTTCATGTTCTTTCAGACCCAGCACTTGGTGTAAGATGAACGTTTTGTGATCTCATTTAGAGAATTTCAGTCGTTCCAGAGCAGCTTGTTTGTAACTGAGGAATAATGCCACTTGAAAATTCTCAAAAGAACCTTTAATGCAATCTAGATAAATATCCCCTTCACTATAGCACCTCCAGTGATCAATAAGCCTGCCTTATTGAGCCCCCCTGCTCGAATTAATATAGTGGCTTTGAGCCGAAAACAGAAATCATGAAGCAAAGCTTTTGTTTTGCAACAAAAATGCATAAAGTAGATATGACTGGACTAGATTATTCATTCGAGTCAAGAGAGTGGTGCTGGAAAAGCACAGAATCTAAGGAGCAAGAGAATTGATGTTTTGGGCAAGAGTCCTTCATTAGGAAAATAGATTATTCATTAATCATGTAACAGTTAGATGATTAAGTTTGAAAAGCACACTGACATTTTTAAAACTAAAAGCAAAAATACTTTGCCTTCATCTGAGACTTTGGAGAGAAGGGAATTAAATGTTGTCTAGTTAGCCGAAACTTAAAGGAAATGTTATGGCATGTCGTATTGCTGAATGTTTCAATCTACACCAAGCATTTGTGGCCTGCTTTCTGCTGTTACAAAATGTGGGTCTGTAGTTTGGTGATGCAGTGCCCTGTCGATGTTTGCAGTCTGTATTATAAAAACAGGTTTGAGATCTCATGGTGGGAAAATGGACAATTGAATTGCAAAGTACTTTAAAAAGTCTGGTGCACTGTGTCAGAAGACTCTGTAGTGATTGTAATGAGGTCAGCCAGGTGGACCTTGTAGAATAGGAGTTCCCTGTTGTGGTTCTGTTCGCCGAGCTGGGAGTTTGTGTTGCAAACGTTTTGTCCCCTGTCTAGGTGACATCCTCAGTGCTTGGGAGCCTCCTGTGAAGCGCTTCTGTGATGTTTCCTCCGGCATTTAACCTGGTCCCATCAGGGAGTCCTGGCTGACACAAGAGTGTTTACTGCTAATTTGGTTTGTTCTGCCTGTATGTAGATTAAAGTTACCCATAAGAAGAAAAAATAAACAAGAGTGTTTTTGATTTAATCCCTGCCCTTCCCTTCACTGTTTGATCACACAGCATTGCCCTTTGATGTGAAGGGCACTGCTTGTCACTGGCCACTCGGGGGTTTCCTTTCTTCCTGGTGGTGGAAACTAAATAAAGATTCGCTCACCTTGTGTCTTTCACTGTGTCTCACTCCTGCATAGACACAACACGGGTGCTGGGGGTAAAATAAGCACTACCGCAGTAAGGCTGTAATGTGGGAGTAATAAATGAAAAAAGGGAAAAAAAAAATAAATACTGGATCAGAGGTTCAAAAAATAAAAATAAAACAAGGGTGTTGGGAGTCCAGTTTACTCGAGCAGCTGGCTCTGTTCTCGCTGTGTCATGAACTATCCACGTGTAAATAAAGGGGGACTTGGTGACAGGATGACAGCCTTCGTGAAGTGTTTTCTACCTCCATTTTGATTTTGGAAGACCAATAAAGATTAAAGATAATTAACAGGTCTTATTTATAAAACCCAAACAATCAAAATTTGAGCATGATTGACTAATTTATTATGCTATATGATGATATCTGCATTTAAAAATTCTGTTTGATTCGTACTCCCTTCAATAGCTTGCCTTTCGTACTAAATACATGCAAGTAATCGCTATATAACCACATCTGTTACAGTTAACACCTGAATAGGAAACAGGAGCATGACATACATTTGAGGAAATCAATTTTTACAAAATAAATTTTCACAGTTCATCGGTGAAAAGGCACATTTTGTCATTTTTTGCTGATCACTCAAGTTTGGGTAGACCACTATAGTAAGGAGTTAAGAGTGTGGGTCTGGAAAAGCACAGCAAGTCAGACAGCATCTGCGGAGCAGGAGAATTGACGTTTCGGGCAAAAGCCCTTCATCAGGAATGAGACTGTGAGCTGAGGGGGTGGTGAGATAAATGGGAGGGGGCGTGAGGCTGAGGGAAGGTAGGTAAGAGTGTGAAAGGTAGATGGATGCTGGGGCAATGGTGATAGGTTGGAGAAGAGGGTGGAGTGGATAGGCGGGAAGGAGGAAGGACAAGTCATGAGGGTGGTGCCAAGTTGGAACTGGGATAAGGCGAGGGGAAGGGAAATGAGGAAACTGGTGAAATCCGCATTGACGCCATGTGGTTGCAGGGTCCCGAAACGAAAGATAAAGCGTTCTTCCTCCAGGCGTTGGATGGTTAGGGTTTGGTGACAGTGGATCCCCAGGACCTGCATGTCCTTGGCATAGTGGGATGGAGGGTTGAATGGTGCGGGTGTCCTGGAGATGTTCTCTGAAGTGCTCTGCAAGTAGGCTTCCTGTCTCCCCAATGTAGAGGAGACAGCATCGGGAGCAACGGATACAGTAAATGACATGTGTGGATGTGCAGGTACCTGCATTTTACCTGCACTTCCAGACACGTCATATCTCCAGCATCTGCAGTCCTCACTGTCGCCCTGCTACTGTAAAGACCAATACTTGCTTATCCACAGTCCTGTTCGTCCATCACAAAAATAGCCAAATACTTCCTTTAGGTGGGCATTTAATTATTGTTTAGCTGCTATCTGATCAGTAATTCCTATATGAATGTAAAGCATGGTCAACAGTTAACAACAACTTATCTTTATGTAGCACGTTAATGTCATGGAACGTCCCAAGATACCTCACAGGAGCATTACAAAATAAAGTATGACACTGAGCCTGACACGGAGACTTTAGGTCAGATGACTAAAAACTTGGGTCAAAGATATCATTTTAAAAAGTCTCTTAAAAGATGAAAACTTCCCAAGAGGGAAGTGGAGAAGTTTAGGGAGGGAATTATAGAACTCAGGGCATATGCAACTGAAGGCACAGCCACAAATGGTGAACAGTTATAATTGGGAAGCCAGAATTAGAGGAGCTTATGTCTGTCAGAGGTTTGTGAGAGTGTAGAAGATTACAGAGAATAAGGAGGAATAAGGCAATGGAAGGTTTTAAAATAAGATAAATGTAAGTTAACAAGCATAATGGTGATCAAGGAACAGAACGTGCTGTGAGGTGAGTTTGTGCAGCAGAGTTTTGGATGAACTCCAGTTTATGCAGGCTAGAATGTGATACTACAATACTGGGTAAACTGAGACAGTGCCAAAGTCGAGTTTCATGGAGTTGGAACTCCATGAAATTAGAGGTGGCACAAATATGAATTCAGCTGCTTATCTCGGCATCAAATGTGACTCTAAAATTGGATACAAGCTAGCTTAATCTCAGACTGATCTCAGGGAGAGAAGTAGAGTCAGAAGTGTGGTGCTGGAAAAGCGCAGCAGGTCAGGTAGCATCCAAGGAGCAGGAGAGTCAACATTTCAGGCATAAGCCCTTCATCAGGGAGAGAGATAGTCTTGAAGACCATAAAACCATAAGACATAGGAGTGGAAGTTAGGCCATTTGGCCCATTGAGTCCACTCCACCATTCAATCATGGCTGATGGGCATTTCAATTCCACTTACCAGCATTCTCCCCATAGCCCTTAATTCCTTGACATCAAGAATTTATCAATCTCTGCCTTGAAGACATTTAGTGTCCTGGCCTCCATTGCACTCTGTGGCAATGAATTCCACAGGCCCAACACTCTCTGGCTGAAGGAATGTCTCCGCATTTCTGTTCTGAATTGACCCCCTCTAATTCTAAGGCTGTGCCCACGGGTCCTAGTCTCCTCGCCTAATGGAAACAATTTCCTAGCGTCCACCCTTTCCAAGCCATGTATTATCTTGTACGTCTCTATTAAGTCTCCCCTTAATCTTCTAAACTCAAATGAATACAATCCCAGGATCCTCAGCCGTTCATCGTATGTTAGACCTACCATTCCAGGGATCATCCGTGTGAAGGTTAGAGAAGGACATTTGGAATGGGAGCATTAGTTTCAGCCTCTCCAATAGCTGGAGGAAATTTTTGCTCATCCAGTATTCTACTTCAGATAAACAGCCCGCAATTGCTTCAATTCTCCCAATTTCAACAATGTTATGTTTCTGGTTCGAACAGAAGGAGACTTTTCAGTGTGCATTGATAATGAGTTAAGCCACAGTGCTGTCATATCAATTACTAAACCTTCTAGAATTCACTGAATGTCAGTTACAATCTTTTATACTTCAGAACATATTCATATACATATTATGTTTTGCAAAAGGTGTTGTATTGGGAATGTTTATCTGAATTCTGGATTAGTGGTGCTGGAAGAGCACAGCAGTTCAGGCAGCATCCAATTTGCTTTTGTGTTTTTCTAATGTCAAAGTTCTGAAAGTGCCATCCAAATCTTGGAAAACCAGTCTGCCATTTAACATAACTCTGCACTTTCATTTCAATTACAGACTTCAAGAAAGTAGATGATTAATATCTGTCAGTCAAACTTCTAATTGGCTCCAGTTTTCAAATTTGCATGAATTCAATAAAGAGCTCAATCATCAGGGGAAATTTTATTCATTCCCACCTGAGGAACCCTGATGGATAGGCACTGAAATCAGGAGCTGCACTTCACATTAGCTCACGGATATTACTGTGTTCATTTTCAGCAGATCACTAGCCTCAAGTTAATAGGGTCCTACATTAAATCTCCAGATCACAATCTATAACAATGTCACTATGGTCTGAGCTGAAAGGGCGCTGTGCCTTTTACACTAGCTGAAGAAAGAGGATTCAGGATCTGAAAGCCAATTGATAAAATCTGTTGTTTTTTTTAAGCTTTCATAGTAGGAGGAGGAGAAGAGAAAGCATTTATCATTTTCCTACTATCTGGAATTTTACTCTCTCACTCTGACCAAGTGCCGGTGGCTGACTGGTGGCAGATATAACTTTATGACACGTTCCACAAACTGCTCAGATCTGAGGTGTTTAGCAACGTAGAAAAGAGGAGAATGGATTAGCCAATTAGCCCTTTGAGCCTGCTTTGCCATTCACTAGGGTCATAGCTAAATATCCAACTCAGTCCCTGTTCCCACTTTCTCCCTGTACAGTCAGTTCTGCTATGATGTGTGTTCCTTCAACGCAAATTGGCTTTATTGCGATTGAAGAACTTGGACTGTTATTTGTAGAATGCAAACTTTCCTTACCTGTATTGGTTATAATGTGACTCTGGCCCCACTAGTTTAAATGGTGTGGCTATTGTGTGATTTTCTTATAATGCGAGACCGCATGAGAATGGAACTATCGTGTAATATCATAACCGATTGTACCCTTTGATCCCTTTAGCCCTAAGAACTACATAGAACATAGAACATTACAGTGCAATACAGGCCTTTCGACCCTTGATGTTGCGCTGACCTGTGAGACCAATGTGAAGTCCATCTAACCTACACTATTCCATTTTCATCCATATGTCTATCCAATGACCATTTAAGTGCCCTTAAAGTTGGTGAGTCTACTACTGTTGCAGGCAGGGCATTCTACGACCCTTAATCTATCTCCTTCTTGAAAAAATGCAATGTTCTCAGCTGCTTTCTGTGGTGGAGAATTCCACAGACCCACCACTTTCTGGTTGAAGACATTTCTCCCCCTCTCAGTTCTGAATGGCCTATCCTATATCCTTAGCCTTTGACCCCCTGGTTCTGGACTACCTGGTCACTGCAAAGATCCTTCCTGCTTTAACCTTAATGCCCACCTTTTCTCAGCACCCTGACTCATACTTCTGTTTAAAATTTCACATGTAATTGAATGGTTATATAATGGAAAGAATCAGAATAATATGATCATTATAAGTTATAATATATATAACTTACAACTGGCAACACCCAACCCAATTTCACCAGCTCCTCTCTCGACTCCGCCATTGCTGCTCAACAATCAGATTGCTTATCAACATTCTGTACAGTTTGAGAAGAAATCTCCTCCAATTAAATCTGGTGAAGACGTTGCTGTTGACCATTTCTCTACACTCCATTCTCTAGCAACCAAACGCATCCCAATCTGTGGTAAAAGCCTGAGATTAAGCCAGTCCATTCACAATCTTTGTGTCATTTTTGATCCTCATGTTGAACTTTTGATCACATATTCGCAATATCACTAAGACTGCCTTTTCTACCTCCATATCAACACTCGGGTTTGTCCCTTTGAAACCCTCAGCTGATCTGATTTGATTCTGATGAAGGTAACCCTCCTTTCCTTTATTACCTTTTGACTTTATTATTTCCGTGCTGATTTACCTCATCTCCACATTCCACCTGGATAAATTTATGATCATCCAAAACACCTTTATCTATATCTTAACTCACACTAAGTCTCAATCATCATTCACCCTGTACTTCTGCTAACATTTTAATTTAAGACTCTTAACTTTGATTTCAAATACCTCCAAGGTCTCACCTCTCATCATATGTGGAAACTTCTCCAGCCCCTCAACTCTTTGAGATATTGACATCAAACTAATTCAAGCCTTTTGTGTATCTCCAGTTATAATCATTCCACTATTGTTAGTCATCTTACAGCTCCCTAGGTCCCAAGTTCTAGAATGTTCTTCCTATGAGCGCACTCCCCAGTTTACCAAACTGGGTCATTCTGCCCGTTACTCTCTTAAATGACCAATGGCCGATTCTGTTTTGTAATGCTCCAATAACTTTTATTAAGTTAGTGACTTATATATATATATGTTGTTGTAGATAATCAATCTATACTATCGTGTTTCACGTTAATGAATGAATGAAAAGTCTAGATAGCATGTTACAGGAAGATAAGGTAAAATTTTCTGTTTATTCCTATACTGACCTTTTTAAATCTAAATTGGTAAGAAATTTGCACCAATGAAGTTGTTAATTGGTGATAACTGCCTCCTTTTACTATTGTCACTGATTATTTCAGCAACTTAAATAAAAATTCATTATTCACAGCTCTTGGCTGTGGCCTTGAAATGATTTTACTTGATGCTGTCAGCAGGAGAGCAAGCCCATTACTGCAGAGTGGGCCGTCATCAGGAAGTCAACATGACAGCTGTTACCATGACTGTGACATGGTTATTGCAGCAGAAAGAATTGAGCCTTTATATCATTCCAAGACTTAATGACTACTATAAAGTGGTTGCTCCAAAGATATCAAATGTTAGTGAAAAGACAGCAATGAATATTTTATTGAATCATTTGATGAATCAGAATCAAAGGGCTTAGCTATTTTATAGTGAAATACCAAACTGTGGAATGCTGGAAACCTTAAATAAAGAACAAAAAGTGCTGGAGAAACTCATCCAGTCTGGCAGCATCTGTGGAGAGAAAGCAGAGTTAACATCTTGAGTGCAGCGATCCTTGGTCAGGACTGAAACCAGCTGGGAAGAGTGGTATTGAAGCTGATAACAGGAGGTGGGGGTGAAGAAGGAGTGAATAGAATACATGGAGATGGTACCAATGGAGAGAGAAAAATAGTAGAGGCAAACTAAGGTGTTAAAGTACCTATTTGAGCCGGAGTCCATGATGGCTCGACCTGTAGCATCTCTTGGTTTGTACTCTGGCAGTCTGGAATATAAAACTCTTACAGACAGTTTAGGTTAAATTATTACCTTCATTTACCAATGGTATCAATGTTACACTATCTACGTTCTCCCCGTGTCTGTGTGGGTTTCCTCCGGGTGCTCCGGTTTCCTCCCACAGTCCAAAGATGTGTGGGTCAGGTGAATTGGCCATGCTAAATTGCCTGTAGTGTTAGATAAGGGGTAAATGTAGGGGTATGGATGGGTTGCGCTTTGGTGGGTCGGTGTGGACTTGTTGGGCCGAAGGGCCTGTTTCCACACTGTAAGTAATCTAATCTAATCTAACCTAATCTAAACTATAACAATAGACAACGTAGATACCTACAAGCCAGGCTTGTGCTAAGGTTTTAAAACCATTCGCAGAGCAGAGGTGCCAGCTCTTCCCTCTAAGAGCTCTCTCAGGGTACTCCCCTTATTGCTGCCAACAAGCCGGCTTTATACAGAAATTGTTATTATAATTACAAAAGCACCACATGTCCTTAATCAGATAATCGGCAATAAAATGGCAAAAGTTTGCAGAGGAAGAGAAGCTCACTGGACTAATTAAGCTACATGCATATCAAAGTGGGAACTCTTGATCCAGCCAGGCCAAATGGCCAATTGCTTTGGCTAGTACATCATAACGCGGGACCAGTCTAAATTATGTGAACAAGGTCATGGGGTCACCTTGCTCAGTTAACATGCCCAGTATCACTGTCCTACAAAGTGGCTGTTTCTTTGAAAATCATCTTAGATTCCCAAAATTCAACTTAAATTCATAACATTCCCGGATCTTGAGATCCAGGGAATAACACACACATTCAATCCATGACAAGCCAGTGTTCACTCATATCGGACCATCAGACCATAGAGGGTTGATCTTTCCACCCGCTTCCGTTCTCTCTCTCTCTCTCTCTCTCTCTCTCTCTCTGTCCCTTGAACCCTTCAGTCAGTGAATGTAATTTACAGAAGAACGTTTTCTCTCTCTCATTCACACATGAACGTATTCCAAAGTTGTGTTTTCCTAGCCTGTAAGGGTAATTCTTCATAAATTCAAATTTGCTCAGTGTGGTATACGTGAAAGTGTATCAGGATTGTTCTATTACGTGTATATTCCACTCAGCTTATTAAATTACAAGTTCTTTTCCTATTGAATATTAGTTTTGTTAAGAGTCTTTGATATAAACCAGCAATTTAGTTATCCAACTGTGAAATATGCGTGCCTCCAGCCTCTGGCGTGAGAAGGAAGTGCTGCCACACATTCCACAAGTAAACAAATGTTATCACCTTATTTAAGCCGATCCATTGACACTAACAACAAACGTTCCCAATTCCTCTGAAGAAATGCCCACCCCTTCCCACTGTGGTTGAGCGCTTTCCCATATCTCCTTAGCAGATGTAAAGCAACCAACTTTCTCAGAAAAAATGGCTGAAACTGAGAGGGAGATACGTGCTGGGTAGGCTGCTAATGAGAAACGTGAGTAGTTGAATGAGTTGGCTATGCTGGGAACAACCCATAGAAAAGAGGACCTGGGAATGTGGAGGGAGAGTAGTGAACATGGAGTGTGTGTTTATGTTCTGAAATTGTTAAACTCAATGTTGAGTCCTGCTGAGAGGTACCGAGGTGGAAGCTGTGGTGTTGTTCCTCTGGCTTGCACTGAGTCTTGCTGGAGCCCTGTAGCAGGCCTCAGACAACATCGTTCAGGATCATTGAGTGAAAGGTCAGAGGTATGGAAAACACGCTCTTAATTTGTTAAATCCTAATTGGATGATAGATGGCAAGCATATTTCAGTCCAAAGATGTGCGGGTCAGATGAATTGGCCATGCTAAATTGCCCGTAGTGTTAGGTAAGGGGTATATGTAGGGGTACGTGGGTATGGGTGGGTTGCGCTTCGGCGGGTTGGTGTGGACTTGTTGGGTCGAAGGGCCTGTTTCCACACTGTAAGTAATCTAAGTAATCTAAAAAAAAAATTTCACAATACACAAGTGCCAATCATTGATCATCTCCAATAAGACAGAATCTAACTATCTCTCCTTTCCATTCAAAGGCATTGCTGTCACTGCATCTGTCACTATCAACAAACTGCTAGATACCATTGACAAGAAAATGCACTGGCCCAGCCAGTACTGTGTCTGAGTACTGTGCCTACAGCAGCAGCTCAGAGGCTGTGGACTTTACAGCAAGTAGTATCATTTCCAATTTCCCAAAGCTGGTCCAACCTCCATAAAGTACAAGTGTAATAGAATATTTTCCACTTGCTTGGATGAGTCCATTTCCAATTACACTCAAGAAGCTCTACACACTTGGAACAAAGCACTACACTAACACCTTCTCCTTTCACCGCTCATAAATCTCACCAAATCTCCTTCGACAGCACCTTCCAAATCCACAAACTCTACAACCCATGGGATAAGGCTGTAAACTTTCTTCCAAGTTACACACCATCCTGAGGGAGAACTATATCACTGTTCCTTCACTCTTGCTTGGTCAAGTTCTGAAACTGTCTTCCTAACACCACTATGGGTACACTTAAACAATATAGCCACATAGGAAATTCAGTTCAGGTGAGGATCAGTGAAATATATTTTACTTTTTAGACTGCTCATCCTCCTGTAACACTGTGGATAGGTGGGGGTAGTATTGTTAGGAGAGGGGAGTTTGGTGGGAAGGAAGGTAGACAGTGGGACAGAGTGGACAGCTGGTCAGCAGGATGACTTAAAATATCGTGGTTTAAGATGTAAACCTGAGTTACAGATGTTGATGTGAAAGTTCACAATTTCTGAGTTCTGTCAAAATGGGTAAAATGGAACAAGCACATTTTTGATAAGTGTTGCTATAAAACATGTGCAGAAACACTGATAGAAATCATTATTTTAACAGCCTATCGTTGAATGAGCATTTCTAGTGATTAATGAAATACTTATAAACCTTTGAGTTAAATGCAGAATACTGTCAGTGGTTGTGTGGTGCTCCATTCATTCATTCAAATTATTTTCTTTTATGTATGTGACTATTGCACAGCGAAGGAATGGAGAGCTAGCAGTGTGAAGCAACACCAGTGTTTTTTTTTAATGATAGCTCATATTATTTTTCTCCTCAGCCATTGGATTAGATGTGTATAAGAAAAAATGCAGAAATAATGGGATACCAGTAGTACAACAAGGGTAAGGAACTTAAAAAGATCATTCTATGTAAATCAATAGTAGTGAAGAATTTAATTGGACAAAGTGGTGACAATCCTTTGGACCTCAGAATGTGCATCCTGCAATTTCATGAAGTGGTAATTGCTGAGATAGTAGATGCATTGCATTGATCATCTAGAATTCCTACATTCTGGAAGACTGTCCAGGATTGGATGGATGACTGTGCTGTTTAAGTTGGGAGAGAGGAAAGAAGCAGCACTCAGCCATTTAGCTTAGCATCGGTAATAGACAAAATGCTAGAATCTATTATTAAGGACATGGTAACTCAGAGTTAGAAATTCCTGCAATGAATGGGCAGAACCAACATAGATTTATGAATGAAAAATCATGTGATCAGACATTTCAGTGCTTTGAGGTAGTGATTGGCAGGATAACAGAAATTAATGGTTTTGTGTATTTGGATTTTCAAAACGCTTTTGATGACGCAGGGCTATTACATAAAATGGAGACTTGTGTGATTAAGGGCATGGAGAAAGTGAGGACAGCAGATGCTGGAGATCAGAGCTGAAAATATGTTGCTGGAAAAGCGCAGCAGGTCAGGCAGCATCCAAGGAGCAGGAAATTCGACGTTTCGGGCATAAGCCCTCCTGATGAATTTCCTGTTCCTTGGATGCTGCCTGACCTGCTGCGCTTTTCCAGCAACACATTTTCAGCTCTGATTAAGGGCATGTACTAGTATAGATTGAGGACTGGTTAATAGATAGAAATCAGGAAGTGAAATAAGCAGAATATTTTCAGGGTGACAGTTATGTGCAAAGATCATAAGACCATAAGAAATAAAAAGCGAAGCAGGCTGTGTGGTGGATACTCAGAGAGTAGGGTATGGAGGATGCCTGAGAGGCAGGAAGAGTCTGGGAGATATACGGTCATGAAGGATATGAGGGGATCTCAACCAAGAGGGACATGGAAATGATACAGTGAATGGATGGAGGTGTTAGGGGTTGAAGACCTGAGGGTCTGATAGTTATTATTGCAATTTCAGTGCTATTGTAGTAAATAGGGAGGGCCTATTTTGATTTGATTTATTATTGTCACACGTACTGTGATACAATGAAAAGTATTGCTTTTCATGTTATCCAGATAAATCATACCTTACATAAGTATGTCATGGGAATAGAATAGAATATAGTGTTACTAGAGAAGGCGCT
This sequence comes from Hemiscyllium ocellatum, assembly GCF_020745735.1. NCBI lineage: Eukaryota > Metazoa > Chordata > Chondrichthyes > Orectolobiformes > Hemiscylliidae > Hemiscyllium > Hemiscyllium ocellatum. The sequence continues at coordinate 144,864,015 of NC_083403.1, read as the reverse complement.
GAGAAAGATCAACTGTAATATATGAGAGATCCGTTCATTCGTCTGAAAACAGAAGGGAAGAAGCTGTTCTTGAATCTATTGGTACGTTTTCAAACTTTTATATCTTCTGCCCGATGGAAGAGGGTAGAAAAGAGTATATCTGGGGTGGGAGGAGTCTTTGATGATGTTGGTTACTTTCCCGAAACAGTGGGAGTATAGATAGAGTCAATGGATGGAAGGTTGGTTTGTGGTGGACTGGGCTGTGTTGATGACTCTCTATAATTTCTTGCAGTCTGGGAACAGTAGTTGCCATACTGCGCTGTGATCCATCCTGATAGGATGCTTTCTATGCTGCATCTATAAAAATTGGTCAGAGTCATTGTGGACATGCCGAATTTCCTTTGTCTCCTGAGGAAGTAAACACATGGGTGTGTTCTCTTGACTGTAGCTTTCTTTTAACCTAGCACCCTCATTACCTCCATTGTCAGCTCGAGGTGACTTCCAGAAGTACAGGTCTGACTCCATCCAATCCCCATAAAATAAACATATGGTTTTATTTTTGAGTGATGAGAGATTGAAATGTATTTGCATACAAAAAGAAACAAGGAAATCCTTCTGCATGGGTTACAGAAGGTGAACAGTGGTAAAAAGCATCTTCAGGAATAGTGTGATATCATACCACATAAGAACACATTCAATTACAATCTAAAATCATAAGAAGAGGGAGGAAGCAATTTTAAAAAGAATGGCATATGACTGCTCTTTATTTGATAGTTTTTTTCGTGTTTCCAAAGCATATGGTAACAAGAAATCCAGATTGTTAAAAGTTTTAAAATTTATCTTTGAAAGCATTGTTTTCAATATTGTGCATTTTAAATAATAAATAGAATCGAGGTTAAAGACGGATGGTTTAATATATAGCTGGTTAAGATGAGTTTAAAAAGTAATTGTATCCTTGAAGTATTTCCAGAAATTTAAAATTCCTCACTCTGAGCTAGTACCATTAACTTGAAATTAGATTAAACATGTAGGCTTTGCAATTAAAAAAAATTGCATCATTTAGCTTTACAAAGTTATCTCCTGCTGAACAATTTTGAAATTGTGAAGAATTAAGATGTCTCTGTTTCATTCAAGGTCTCATCTGGAGAATATCCATTGTATGTCAGTTTCCTGCATCCTCTCCTGGTTTCAGTGGATAATAGTGTACAAATTGGAGGCAAAGTAGCTGACTGAAAGAACATGCATGCAGCCAGAAGCGAAGTTAGCTGCCGAGAGAAATTTAAGATGCAGTAAACAATGAATGTTAAGGAAGAAATGTGGAAACATTATCATAGCAAGTAAACAGCTCTAATATTACAAATGCTTAAGGCAAAACCAAAGCTCAAAGAGATGCAACAAAAAAATCTCAATGTGCATTCTTCCAATGCCATACTCTCCAACACTGTAGCAACAAGACTCGTTGTAGTGACGCGGTAGCACTGTTTTTACTGTCTGAAAAGATTGCTACTTTGACAACTCAGGTCAATGACCTGCAACTTACATGGTGCAGGATCTGGGACCATCAAATATGTAACACTAAGGATGGATGGCTAGCCTCTCTACCTTCAATGTTATTGTTGCAGCTAGACAGACATTCATATTCACAGCTGGTGAAGGAAGTGAGGATATATTTATAATTGTGATGAAATATTTACAGTGATATGTCAACGGTAGCCTCTGTGTACTCTCAGAAGATCTTCATCTTTCTTTCCTTCCAACTTTGTCTCGGTTTAGCCCTGGGTTCTGGAGCTGAGTCGAAAGATTCCTGCCCTACAGTGTACCCCAGTGAGCTTGAAACTTTGCTCAAGCAATCCAAAGAGGTTCCAGCCATGTTGACTAGGTCCTGCCCTGAGACAGGAGTACCCTCCTCAGCTTGAATTGGGATGAGGATGGCAGGCAGGGTGGGGGTAGAATATAGTCTATTCTTTGTCCAGGACCCTTGGGGAGCACTTGATAGGCCCCCCTAAGATGGGGTTCCAACATTTGGTATGGTCCAGGAGGTATTGGGAGCCCGGTAACACACTCCAGACAGAATGTGCCACATAACAAAGGTTACTACAGGAAGCAAGGAATGAGAATGCTGTGCCTTTGGCGATGATCCTTGCATCCTCTCTCTCCAGGGGAATACTACTGGACGATTGGAGGGAGGCGAATGTTGTTCCTCTGTTCAAGAAAAGGAGTAAGGAAATCCCTGGGAATTACAGACCAGTCAGTCTTACATCTGTGGTAAGCAAAGTACTGGAAATGATTCGGAGAGATAGGATTTATGACTATTTGGAAAAACATAGTTTGATTAAAGATAGTCAACATGGCTTTGTGAGGGGTGGACAATGCCTCACAAACCTTATTGAGTTCTTTGAGGATATGGCGAGACAATTTGATGAAGGTTGAGCAGTGGATGTGGTGTATATGGATTTCAGAGTCAGGTCAGGCAGCATCCAAGGAGCAGGAGAATCACGTTTCAAGTCTGAGCCCTTCATCAGGAATGCTGCCTGACCTGCTGTGCTTTTCCAGCATTACACTCTCAACTCTGATCTTCAGCATCTGCTGACCTCACTTCCTCCTATATGAATTTCAGTAAAGCATTTGATAAGGTTCCCCATGGTAGGCTCATTCAGAATGTTAGGAGTTTATGGAATTCAGGGAGATTTGGCAGTCTGGATACAGCAAGTCGTAGTGGATGGAAAGTATTTTGCCTGGAAGTCGGTGTCCAGTGGTGTCTCGCAGGGATCTGTTCTTGGGTCTCTGCACTTTGTAGTTTTTAATCTATGACTTGGATAAAGAAGTGAAAGGGTGGGTTAGTAAGTTTGCTGGTGACACAAGGTCCATGATGTTGTAGATAGTGTTGAGGGTGGTTGCAGGCAACAACAAGACATTGACAGGATGCAGAGCTGGGCTGAGAAATGGCAGATGGAGTTCAACCTAGATAAATGCAAAGTGATACATTTTGGAAGGTCAAATTTGAAAGCTGAATACAGTGTTAAAGACAGGATTCTTGGCAGTGTGGAGAAACAGCAGGATCTTGGGGTCCACAGACATAGATCCTTCAAAGTTGCCACCCAAGTTGATAGGATTGTTAAGAAGGCATATGGTGTTTTGGCTTTCATTAACAGTGGGATTGAGTGTTAAGGCCATGAGATTAAGCTGTGGTTCTATAAAACCCTGGTTAGACCACACTTGGAATATTGTGTACGTTCTGGTTGCCTCATCATAGAAAAAATGTAGATGCTTTTGAGAGGGTGCAGAGGAGATTTACCAAGATGCTGCCTGGACTGGAGAGCTTGTCTTAGGAAGAGAGGTGAAGTGAGGTAGGGCTTTTCACACTGGAGAGAGAAGGAAGAGTAGTGACTTGATAGAGGTGTATAAGGTAATGAGAGGCGTAGATAGATTAGATAGCCAGAAACTTTTCCCCAGGGCAGAGATGGCTGTCACGAGGGGTCATAATTTTAAGGTGATTTGAGGAAGGTATAGGGGAGATGTCAGAGGTAGGTTCTTTATGCAGAGAGTGTTGGGTACGTGGACTGCATTGCCAGCGGCAGTAGTGGAGTCAGATACATCAGGGATATTTAAGTGTCTGCTGGGCAAGCACATGGACGGCAGTAAACAGAAGGGTGTGTGGGTTAAGTTGATCTTCGATTAAGATAAATGCTCGGCACAACATTGTGGGCCGAAGGGCCTGTGCTGTACTGGACTGTTCTATGTTCTATAACCTTAGGATACTGTATTCTGCACAGCATGTGCAAGCAAAGAGGGGATATCAGAGAGGCTGGGAGAGCTGGGAGAGTGAGAGCAGTCTCCTGAGGAGGAAGGTGAGGACATTGAGGAGAGGGACATCACCTTCTGCACAATGGAATGCAGCAGTGCCGGGCACTAAAAGCCAGACAGGATTCAAATGGCTTCTGGCTGCAGTATATCATATGATCTGGCTACAGGGATCATTCACTGACTGATTGTAAACCTGTTGGTACTCAAACATTAATCAGTCCATCTATTTTCTGACAAGTCATCTGCAGATTCTTTATTGTTAGCTTTTGCTATTGGTGAATAAATGGGGATGTTTTGAAAATTTTCCTGTATGTAATGGTTTCAAATTGAACAGTGAGAAGATACTGGAAAGCATTGGGCATTGGGGAACGATAACACTGACTTAGAGGGGGTGTAGAATTGGGTATGGTTAAGGATGGGTAAGCTGTATGGTTTGGTGCTGACAGACTCAGATGTCTGAATGTGCTCTTGCATATGTAATGAACTGTCAGCCAAGCCACCTCTGTGCCCTGGAAATCATTGGTTTGTGGTTTCATCCGACTACATTCATAGTGAATGGGAGGATAGGGTGAGCAGGGAGCCATCGGATGTGGTGCACTGTTAATGAGACAGGTTTGGGATGATAGCACCAGAAAATGTGCTTGACCTTGCAGAGAGAAACCCTCCATGAAAGTCACCAGTAATTCCCAGTAAGATTCAGCCATTAGCTAAAATACAGATATGCAGATTTAAAAATAGATAAAGCTGATAGGTCCCAACAAAGATGAAAGTAAGATCAATGTTTTTGACTGTTACAGGTCCGTTACTTATTTGAAGGTTATTTTTTTTGAAGTGAAAGGTATTGAAAAGACCATGTGAACATTCAGCAATTGTGGTGGTTTCTTTAATTAAACAGTCAGTGTTTATCTGTACATCGTCATCCTGCAAATTGGCTGGATTTGGGAGAGAGAAGATTTAGAGTCATAGAGATGTACAGCATGGAAACAGACCCTTCAGTCCAACTTGTCCATGCCGACCAGATGTCCCAACCCAACCTAGTCCCACCTGCCAGCACCCGGCCCATATCCCTCCAAACCCTTCCTATTCATATACACATCCAAATGCCTCTTAAATGTTGCAATTGTACCAGCCTCCACCACATCCTCTGGCAGCTCATTCCATACACATACCACCCTCTGTGTGAAAAAGTTGCCCCTTAGGTCCCTTTTATAAATTTTCCCTCTCACCCTAAACCTATGCCCTCTAGTTCTGGACTCCCCTACCCCTGGGAAAAGACTTTGTCTATTTATCCTATCCATGCCCCTCATAATTTTGTAAACCTCTGAAAGGTCACCCCTGAGCTTCCAACGCTCCAGGGAAAACAGCACCAGTCTGTTCAGCCTCTCCCTGTTGCTCAGACCCTCCAACCCTGGCAACATCCTTGTAAATCTTTTCTGAACTCTTGCAAGTTTCACAACATCGTTCTGATAGAAAGGAGACCAGAATTGCACCCAATATTCCAACAGTGGCCTAACCAATGTCCTGTACAGCCGCAACATGACCTCCCAACTCCTGTACTCAATACTCTGACCAATAAAGGAAAGCATACCAAATGCCTTCTTCACTATCCTATCTACCTGGGACTCCACTTTGCTGCTGTGTGATTTTGGCACTTTCAGGCAGTCTTTCAGTCGATCAGCAGTTGGTTTATGAATGCTTCCCTGTTGTGCTCCCTTTTGCTGAAGACAGTCTCTCTTTGGTATCTCTTAGAGTTCCCCTTGGGTTTTCTGCACAAAATGGTTGCTCATATCCTACCTTATACAGATCAAAGCATAAAATGGTTGCTATCCCATAGTTGGTGCTTCATGCTTTTTATTAATTATTGGGTTGGCCTACAGTTAGTACTTTTTCTGAGCTCCATGACTCTTTCTGTGTAAGTAGGAGAAAGTGAGGGCTGCAGATGCTGGAGATCAGAGTTAAAATGTGTGTTGCTGGAAAAGCACAACAGGTCAGGTAGCATCCGAGAGTCAATGTTTTGCATGTTAGCTCTTCAACAAGAAATATTGAAGATTCCTGATGAAGACTTACTCTTGGGAAATGAGGCAGGGCAGGTGACTGAGGTGTCAGTGGGGGGAGCACTTTGGGGCCAGCGACCATAAGGAGTTTACTTAATAGGGAAATCAGGAGGCCAAAAAGGGGACATGAGATAGCTTTGGCAAATAGAATTAAGGGGAATCCAAAGAGTTTTTACAAATACATTAAGGACAAAAGGGTAACTAGGGAGAGAATAGGGCCCCTCAAAGATCTCATGGAATACAGGGAGCACTAGCTATTTGGATACACAACTGACTCAAAGGTAGAAGGCAGAGGGTGGTGGTGGAGGGTTGTTTTTCAGACTGGAGGCCTGTGACCAGTGGAGTGTCACAAGGATCGGTGCTGGGTTCTCTACTTTTTGTCATTTACATAAGTGATTTGGATGTGTGCACAAGAGGTACAGTTAGTAAGTTTGCAGATGACACCAAAATTGAGTTTAATTCAGATAAATGTGAGGTGCATTTAATGGTAAGGTTCTAGGGAGTGTTGCTGAACAAAGAGACCTTGAAGTGCAGGTTCATAGCTCCTTGAAAGTGGAGTTGCTGGTGGATAGGATAGGGAAGAAGGTGTTTGGTATGCTTTCTTTTATTGGTCAGAGTATTGAGTACAGGAGTTGGGAGATCATGTTGTGGCTGTACAGGACATTGGTAAGGTCACTGTTGGAATATTGCGTGCAATTCTGGTCTTCCTATTGGAAAGATGTTGTGAAACTTGAAAGGGTTCAGAAAAGATTTATAAGGATGTTGCCAGAGTTGGAGGATCTGAGCTATAGGGAGAGGCTGAACAGGCTGGGGCTGTTTTCCCTGCAGCATCGGAGACTAAGGGGTGACCTTATAAAGGTTTACAAAATTATGAGGGGTATGGATAGGGTAAATAGACAAAGTCTTTTCCCTGGAGTGGGGGAGTCCAGAACTAGAGGGCGCAGATTTAGGGTGAGAGGGGAAAGATATAAAAGAGAACTAAGGGGCAACCTTTTCACACAGAGGGTGGTACATGTATGGAATGAGCTGCCAGAGGATGTGGTGGAGGCTGGTACAATTGCAACATTTAAGAGGCATTTGGATGTGTATATGAATAAGAAGGATTTGGAGAGATAGATTTGGAGGGACTAGATTGGGTTGGGATATCTGGTCGGCATGGACGGGTTGGACCGAAGGTTCTGTTTCCATGCTGTGCACCTCTATGACTCTATAAGAGTTTATGCTCGAAGCATTGACTCTCCTGATCCTTGAATGATGCGTGACTGGTGTGCTTTTCCAGCACCGCACTTTTTGACCCTTGCTATATAAATACTGAATACAAGAGTTGGTGGTCTCTGGGCCAGTAGCTCTCAGTAAGTGAGATGTCCACTGTAGAGACTTGATTCTGGAGAATGCCCTGCCCTTGGCCTTATTATCACTTCCTGATTGGCCACTGAGGCATAAACCATTCCCAAATAGAGGCAGCATTGGTCTCTCACATTGTCTCCTCATCCCACTGAAGGTAAGATGTGCCAGAGTCTGCATTACTGCTGGCTACCAACAATAAACAGTGAGGATGTAATGCTGCCTGCTTTTTACGCACTGAAACTTATTGTCACCAGTGACTGACAGTGAGGAGAAAGTGAGGACTGCAGATGCTGGAGATCAGAGCTGAAAATGTGTTGCTGGAAAAGTGCAGCAGGTCAAACAGCATCCAAGGAACAGGAAATTCAACGTTTAGGGCATAAGCCCTTCTTCAGAAAGGGCCACTCCTGAAGAAGGGCTTATGCCCAAAACGTCGAATTTCCTGTTCCTTGGATGCTGCTTGACCTGCTGCGCTTTTCCAGCAACACAGTGACTGACAGTGAACCTTGTTCTGTTGGGATTAATGTTCATTTTGTGTATCTCACAGAGGGAAGGCTGGGATATTGATTTTTTGAGGCTCAGGGCCACATTTGATAGGAACAATAATTCCAGTCTCATGTTTTCAGTTGGAATTGTACTCAAACACCACAGGATTCATACAAAGGAAACTAGATCCAAAAACTGAGGACAAATGTAAAACTGCAAATCCTTATTTCCATCTCATGAGCCTTTTCTGTAGTAAGTTAAGACAGGAGGATTCAGTTTATACTAATAATCTAGAAACAGGAAAGGAGCAGTCACTTTATTGGGAGTTTTCATCAGACACCCCAATAGAAACAGAGACACTGAGGAGCAGAGTGGGAGGCAGATTTTGGAAAGGTGCAGAAGTAACAGGGTTGTTGTCATGGGTGACTTTAACTTCCCTAATATTGATTGGAACCTACTTTGTTCAAATAGTTTGGATGGAGCAGTTTTCGTCAGGTGTATTCAGGAAGCGTTCCTGACTTACTATGTAGGTAGGTCGACTAGAGGGGAGGCCATATTGGATTTGGTGCTTGGCAATGAACCAGGGCAGGTGTCAAATCTCTGGTGGGAAAACATTTCAGTGATAGTGATCACAACTCCCTGACCTTTACTATATTCACGGAGAGGGATAGGATCAGACAGTCTGGGCAAGTATTTAATTGGGAGGAGGGGGAATTACAACGCTATTAGGTACAAACTGTGGAGCATAACATGGGAACAGATATTCTCAGGGAAATGCATGACTGAAATGTGGAGGTAGTTGAGGAAGCACTTGCTGATAGTACTGGATAGGTTTGTCCCACTGAGGTAAGGAAGGGATGGTAGGGTGAAAGAACCTTGGGTGACCAGGGATGTGGAACATCTAGTCAGGACGAAGAAGGAAGCTTGGTTAAGGTTGAGGAGGCAAGGATAAGACAGGGCTCTAGAGGGTTACATGTTAACCAGTAAGGATCTGAAGAATGGACTTAGGAGAGCAAGAAGTGGACCATGAAAAAGCTTTAGTGGGTAGGATTAAGGAAAACCCCTTTGTGAGGAACAAGAAGATGGCCAGAGAGAGGGTAGGGCCGATGAGGGATAGTGGATGGAAGGTGTGCCTGGAGTCAGAGGAGTTGGGGAGGTCCTGAAAGAATAATTTGCTTCAGTATTCACTACTTAGAGGGACCTTGATGTTTGTGAGGACAGTGTGAAACAGGCTTATATGCTCGAGCAGGTTCATGTTAAGAAGGAAGATGTGCTGAAAATTTTGGAAAACATAAGGATAGCTAAGTCCCCTGGACCAGATAGGATATACCCAAGGTTACTACAGGAAGTGAGGGAAGAGATTGCTGCACCTTTGGCGATGATCTTTGCGGCCTTACTATCCACTGGAGCTGTACCAGTTGATTGCAGGGTGGCAAATGTTATTCTCTTGTTCAAGAAAGGGACTAGAGAGAATCCTGGGAATTACACACTAGTCGGTCTTATGTCTGTGGTGGGCAAATTATCGGAGAGAATTCTGAGAGACAGGATTTATGATTACTTGGAAAACCATAGTCTGATTAGAAGTAGTCAGCATGGCTTTGTGAGGGGCAGGTCATGCCTTACAAGCCTTATTGAATTCTTTGAGAATGTGACAAAACGTACTGCTGAAGGTAGAGCAGTGGATTTGGTGTACATGGAGTTTAGCAAGGTGTTTAATAAGGTTCCCCATGGTTGGCTCATTCAGAAAGTAAGGAGGCATGGGATACAGGGAAATCTGTCTGTCTGGATACAGAATTGGCTAGTCCAGAGATGACAGAGGGTGGTAGTATATGGAAAGTATTCAGCCTGGAGCTCTGTCACCAGTGGTGTTCCACAGCGATCTGTTCTGGGACCTATGGTCTTTGTGATGTTTATAAATAACTTGGATGATGAAGTGGAAGGGTGGGTTAGTAAGTTTGCTGATGACACGAAGGTTGGTGGAGTGGTGAATAGTGTGGAGGGCTGTTGTAGGTTGCAACAGGACATGGACAGGATGCATAGCTGGGCTGAGACATGGCAGATGGAGTTCAACCTGGAAAAGTGTGAAGTGATTCACTTTGGAAGGTCAAATTTGAATGCAGAGTACAGGGATAAAGGCAGGATTCTGGAGGAACAGCAGGATCTTGGAGTACATATCCATAGGTCCCTCAAAGTTGCCATCCAAGTTGACAGAGTTGTTAAGAAGGGGGATGGTGTGTTGGCTTTCATTAGCAGGCGGATTGAATTTAAAGGTCGTGGGGCTATGTTGCAGTTCTGTAGAGCCCTGGTTAGACCGCACTTGGAATATTGTGTTCAGTTCTGGGCGCCTCATTATAGGAAAGATGGTTCAGTACAACAGAAGTCCCAGCACCGATCCCTGTGGAATATCACTGGTCATACATTTCCAGTCAGAAAACTGTCATTTCATAACTATCCTGCATCTGCTATGACTGAGCCAGTTTTGTATGCAACTTACCAACCCACTGTGAATTATATGTGATTTAATCTTCTGGACCAGCCTATCATGAGGAACTTTGTCAATGCTATAGTAAAGTCCATGTAGACAACATTCACTGCCCAACTTTATCAACCATCATCATTACTTCCTCAAAAACACTCAACCAAATTTATGAGACAAGACTTGCCCTGAACAAAGCCATGCTGACTATTCCAGTAAGTTCATTACTTTCCAAATGTGAGTAAATCCTGTCCCAAAGAATCTTCTCCAATAATTTTCCTTTCACTGATGTAATGCCCACCAACCTATAATTTCTTGGATTATCTCTGTTACCCTTCTTAAACAAAAGAACCATGTTAGCTATTCTCCAGTCTTCAGGGACCTCACCTGCGGTTGAAGAGAATGCAAAGATCTCTGTGCAGGGCCCAGCACCCTTGCCTCCTTCAGTATTTTCAGATATCCCATCAGGCCCTGGGGACTTATCTACCTTTATGTTTTTCAAGACAGCCATGCCTCTTCTATCCTAATGTTGACTTGCCCTAGAATATCAACTTACCCCTTCTTAACCTGAATGTCACCCATGCCTTTCTATTTGGTGAAAGCCAATATGAAGTACTTGTTAAGGGTCTCGCCCACTTCCTCTGGCTCCTCACATAAATTCCCTATTTTTTACTTGAATGGACCTACCATTTACCAAGCTACCCTCTTTGCTCCTAACATACAGATACATTGCTTTGGGATTCTCCTTAATCCTACTGTCCAAGGATACCCCAAGGCCTCTTGAAGCACTCCCTCCTAATTCCTTGTTAGTTCTCTGCTGCTTCTTTTATATTCCTCAAGGACCTTGTCTGATGTCAATTTTCTAAACCTCATATGTACTTGCTTTTCCATTTTTAATAAACATTCAATATTTCTTGTCATTCAGGATTCTTGAATCCTGACATCCTTATCTTCCATCCTCACAGGAACTTGCTAGATCTGAAGTCTGATCAACTAACCTTTATAAGGATGGCCAGATGTCAAATGTGGATTTTCCCCCAGACAGCGACCCCAATCCAATTTCTCCAGTTCCTGCTAACTACTCTAATAATTAGCCTTCTTGCAATGTAGCACTTACACCCAAGGACCAGTCTGATCCTTATCCATAACTGTCTTAAAGCTTTAGGAATTGCGTCATGTTCCCAAAATGCTGCCCCACTGAAACTTCAGTCACCTAGCCAGGCTTATTCCTCAATGCAAGGTCTAGTATGGCCTCTTCCCTAGTTGGACTACTTGCATATTGTTTCAGGAAACCATCCCAGAAACAGATTAAGTGATTGGAATGTGAGAATGACAGAACTGTGGTGTGTCTCTGCCAGACTAGGAAGAATAGACATTCCCAGTGGGATGGGGGGATGGGAGAGAGGACATGGTGACGGAGAGTGTAACAAGCAAAGCTAAAAGAAAGGGAAGAAGTGATTCACAATGTGAAGGTGTTGAACTCAGTATTAAGTCCAGAAGGCTGTGAAGTGCCTAATCTGAAAATGAGATGTTGTTCTTCCAGTTTGTGCTGGGATTCACTGGAACATTGCAGCATGCCTAGGACAGACACGTGGACATGAGTGTAAAGCTCATCCTTGAAAACTTACAACTCAGTGAAAATTTACAACTCGGTGAAAAGTTGTCACTTTCTAAAGGAGAAAATTATAAGAGATGCTGTTTAAGGGAGCTGCATTACTGAGGAATTTTATGGTGGCACATATTCAGCAATTAAATCTTTCATCTGGACCATAATATTTATAACTGATAGTTTTTTATTCCAGATAATTGTCACATTGCTGTGCAAAGCACACAACTTTTGCCAAATATATTGAACTTAGCTCAGAAGCATTTTAATTATTCTGAATTGTTCAAGGTTTGTGCGAAGATTTGTAGCTCGGGTGCTCGTTGTTGTGGTTCTGTTCGCCGAGCTGGAAGTTTTTGTTGCAAACGTTTCATCCCCTGGCTAGGTGACATCATCAGTGCTTTGGAGCCTCTTGCGAAGCGCTTCTTTGATGTTTCTTCCGGTATTTATAGTGGTCTGTCCTTGCCGCTTCCGGGTGTCAGTTTCAGCTGTCCGCTGTAGTGGTTGGTATATTGGGTCCAGGTCGATGTGTTTGTTGATGGAGTTTGTGGATGAATGCCATGCCTCTAGGAATTCCCTGGCTGTTCTCTGTCTGGCTTGCCCTATGATAGTGGTGTTGTCCCAGTCGAATTCATGTTGCTTGTTGTCTGTGTGTGTGGCTACTAGGGATAGCTGGTCGTGTCGTTTCGTGGCTAATTGATGTTCATGTATGCGGATTGTTAGCTGTCTTCCTGTTTGTCCTATATAGTGTTTTGTGCAGTCCTTGCATGGTATTTTGTACACTACATTAGTTTTGCTCATGTTGGGTATCGGGTCCTTCGTTCTAGTGAGTTGTTGTCTGAGCGTGGCTGTTGGTTTGTGTGCCGTTATGAGTCCTAAGGGACGCAGTAGTCTGGCTGTCAGTTCAGAAATGCTCCTGATGTATGGTAGTGTGGCTAGTCCTTTGGGTTGTGGCATGTCCTCGTTCCGTGGTCTGTCTCTTAGGCATCTGTTGATGAAGTTGCGCGGGTATCCGTTTTTGGCGAATACCTTGTATAGGTGTTCCTCTTCCTCTTTTTGCAGTTCTGGTGTGCTGCAGTGTGTTGTGGCTCTTTTGAATAGTGTCCTGATGCAGCTTCGTTTGTGTGTGTTGGGGTGGTTACTCTCATAGTTTAGGACTTGGTCTGTGTGTGTTGCTTTCCTGTATACCCTTGTGGTGAATTCTCCGTTGGGTGTTCTCTGTACTATCACGCCTAGGAATGGGAGTTGGCTATCCTTTTCTTCTTCTCTCGTGAATCGTATTCCTGTGAGTGTGGCATTGATGATCCGGTGTGTTTTTTCTATTTCCGTGTTTTTAATCGACCTGGACCCAATATACCAACCACTACAGCGGACAGCTGAAACTGACAACCGGAAGCGGCAAGGACAGACCACTATAAATACCGGAAGAAACATCAAAGAAACGCTTCGCAGGAGGCTCCAGAGCACTGATGATGTCACCTAGCCAGGGGACGAAATATTCTGAATTGTGTAATTTTGTGTAACTTGAGCAATTTATGTGTTAGCCAAAACTCCCAATGTTTAACAGAGGTCATGAATGTCATGGATGGCGTAGTATACAGGCTTGGTGCAATAACATAGAGTGTCATTGTTCTTGAATATACATTTATCCAAACGCTTGGATTTAAAGTTGCGAAAATCAATCAGGCTTTTGGAAGTGCAGTGCAAAACACTCACATTCCAGGATATTGGGTTAAAAATCACACAACACCAGGTTATAGTCCAACAGGTTTAATTGGAAGCACACTAGCTTTCGGAGCGACGCTCCTTCATCAGGTGATTGTGGAGGGCTCGATCGTAACACAGAATTTTAAGCAAAAATTTGCAGTGCGATGTAACTGAAATTATACATTTAAAAATTGATTATCTGTTAAGCCTTTCATCTGTCTGTCTCATTCTTGGACACATGCATCTCCATCAAGGACGGACACCTCAGCACTACACTCTACCGCAAACCCACAGACAACCTCACAATGCTACACTTCTCCAGCTTCCACCCAAAAACATATTAAAACAGCCATCCCCTATGGACAAGCCCTACGCATACACCGGATCTGCTCAGATGAGGAGGAACGTGACGGACACCTGGAAGTACTCAAGGACTCACAAGAATGGGGTACGATGCTCAACTCATCGACCACCAGTTTCGACGTGCCACAGCAAGGAACCGTAATGACCTCCTCAGGAGACAGACATGTGCTGCAACTGACAGGGTACCCTTCGTTGTTCAGTATTTCCCAGGAGCTGAAAAGTTACGCCATGTTCTTCGTGACCTGCAACACATTATCAGTGAGGATGAACACCTCACCAAGACCTTCCCCACACCTCCACTACTTGCCTTTAAACAACCGCCAAACCTCAAACAGATAATTGTTCGTATCAAACTGCCCGGCTCTCAGGACAACTCCATACAACCCTGTCATAGTGGACACTGCAAGATGTGTCAGATTGTGGGCATAGATACCACTATTACGAGTGGGAACACCTCCCACCTTGTACATGGCAGGTACTATGTGATTCAGTCAATGTTGTCTATCTTATACGTTGAAGGCAAGGATGCCCGGAGGCATGGTACACTGGGGAAACCGAGCAAAGGCACCGCACAACAATCAACAGACAGGAGTGCGCCCTCCCAGTTGGGGAACACTTCAGTGGTCCTGGACATTCAGCCTCGGACCTTCGGGTGACCATCCTCCAAGGGGGACTTCGGGACAGGCAGCAGAGGAAAGTGGCCGAGCAGAGGCTGATAGCTAAGTTCGGTACCCATAGGGAGGGCCTCAACCGGGACCTTGTGTTCATGTCACATTACAGGTGACCACCATTGCACTATACACACTCACACAGATATTCCTACACACACACACACTCTCACATACACACACACACAGGTACGCACAGACGCGCACACAGACACCCACAGACATCCTTATAGACGCACACACTCCACACTCACACATGCACCCACTCACAGACTTAAGACACTCTGCACTCACTATAAACACACACATTCGCGCGCACACACACACACACACACACATATATTTTGTGGGGTGAATTTGTACTTGCAGAGTTACATTGTACTTTGCTCAAAAACTGCATACATTCATGTTGAACTCTGAGCTCAAAAACTGCATGAATTTATGTAAAACTCTGTTATCTCAATTTTTAGATTAGAATCAATCTAAACATCAGGTCATACACAGAGAGCACAGGGGGCTAACACCTTCAACATATTGTCTAGCTATCACCATTGTTAACAGCTAACCTGAGAATGCAACTTTAAAAAAAGGGTTTTGTGATTTACACATGAAAGAAGTGAAACTATCACTGTATTCTAACATAAGACCATAAGACATAGGAGTGGAAGTAAGGCCATTCGGCCCATCGAGTCCACTCCGCCATTCAATCATGGCTGATGGGCATTTCACCTCCACTTACCAGCGTTCTCCCCGTAGCCCTTAATTCCTCGTGACATCAAGAATCTATCAATCTCTGCCTTGAAGACATTTAGCGTCCCGGCCTCCACTGCACTCCGCGGCAATGAATTCCACAGGCCCACCACTCTCTGGCTGAAGAAATGTCTCTGCATTTCTGTTCTGAATTGACCCTCTCTAATTCTAAGGCTGTGCCCAAGGGGTCCTAGTCTCCTCGCCTAATGGAAACAATTTCCTAGCGTCCACCACAGATGAAAGGCTTAACAGACAATCAATTTTTCAATGTATAATTTCAGTTACATCACACTTCTAATTTTTGCTCTAAATTCTGTGTTACGATCGAGCCCTCCACTATCACCTGATGAAGGAGCGTCGCTCCGAAAGCTAGTGTGCTTCCAATTAAACCTGTTGGACTATAACCTGGTGTTGTGTGATTTTTAACTTTGTACCCCCCAGTCCAACACCAGCATCTCCAAATCTGGGTATTAGGAATGTGGAGCTCCTTCAGCTCAGCAGCAACCCCACTCTGTGAAGGCATACAACATGATTCAGTAATAGATGATATGAGAGATTAATCTGCTTTGTCTGCAACTTAACATTGTGAACAGGCATATTGTCCAACTGGAATTCAATTATGATCTTTCTGTGTTGGCAGCAGCGATGCATGAAGGACTATGGCATCTGATGTGGGAGATACTGTAGCACAGATAAATTCAGAAAATATTGTAGTTTAAAGCACAGTCAAAATGTTGAGTGTTAAAATGCTGCAGCAGTGATTTAAGCAATGAAATGGTCAGTTTTGCCATGAGAACATATCTTTGGGGAAATGTTATCATAGACATGACTGGACTCAGTAATACAACTTAGAATTGCTATCCATGACTTGGACTGGGATGGACAAAGTTAAAAATCACACAACACCAGGTTACAGTCCAACAGGTTTATTTGGAAGCACTAGCTTTTGGAGCGCTGCTCCTTCATCAGGTGGTTGTGAGGAACAAGGAACAGAACTTCAAAAGCTAGTGCTTCCAAATAAACCTGTTGGACTATAATCTGGTGTTGTGTGATTTTTAACTTTATAATTGTTGTATTATTGCATAAACAATCATATCTGAAATCGTAGTAGTTTTATATTCATAGTTGTAGTTCTAAAACAATTGTGTTTTCAATTCTGAAGAAGTGATTTCAGCAGCAGTTACAGTGCAGCCTGACTCAACTAAAATGAAGCTTCTTGACTAAGAGCCAAAACTGCTTGAAAACGTCTGGCCCACGACAATAGGTGGGACTTAAGCTTGGCTCTTGAGCACTGTTCCAATTTGGCTGATATGTTTGGTGGGAGGTATCAAATATTCCCACCAAGCTCCTTTTAGGATGGCCAGCATCAAGAGAGAGTCACCAGTGTCCAGCTGCACATTTCCAGGACTAATTTAATCTGAAGGGCAGAAAAGAGGCAGTCAGCAACAGTGGGAGAGAAGATCAGTCCCTGGTCATTCAGCAACAATGGGAGAGAAGATCAGTCCCTGGTCGTTAAACAGCAATAGCCTCCTGTGTGGATATGGCTTCTTCTTTGTCGTTATGACATTCTGTTTAATAAGGGATCACAGGAGATTTAGACTCATTATTGTTTGAGTTATTGTGAAATAAATAGAAGACACAGCTCTCTGCAGGTACAGAACATGCTCTTAGGGCACAAGTAAATAAAATCACACACAACTCACGAGTGAACTCACATCAGATGATAATGTCTGTTGGCAGAATCAGGTTCACTCAACAGCCACATCATAAAGGGTGTTTCATACCTTCAGAGCCCCAGAATAATTATTTGGAGAACTGTCTTGCTATGGTCGTGGGAATTATAATGTTTAAGGTTCCTAATTCCTTTTCTTAATTACTACTTGACAATCTTTGCCTGAACGCTGTGTTTAATATTAGATCAAGAAATAATTAAGTTTGGCTGTATTGTTAGTAGTCCTGCTTTTCCATTTTACATAGATGATTCTCACAATCACTGGAACCATCTCATATTGTAAGGAAGCAAATGGCTAATGTTTATAGAATCGCCTTCAAAAGAGGTAGGTGAGGGGGGAGAGAAATTGAGAAAACAAAACTATTGGAGCTGTAAATTGTGATAACACATGGAGATATATTTTCATCATAGTAGAATAATTGGTTCCTTACTAATAATTAGTTCATTGGAAAATAGTTGGGAAAGTTTTTTAAATGCTGATTTGGCCTGTTATAGTTTCTGGCAATTACATGCTGATTATGTTATTTACTCAAGAAGCTGCAATTAAAAATGAATTAATTACTAGCATTAAATTCATAATAAGACATAATGCTGAGCAGAATTATTGTGTAAAGCTTTACCAGTGAGTGGTAAGAATTATTAATGAAAACATATGCAATGAGTGTGCTGCCCATTTATTTCAATGAGAATTAAATAACAAGATCACAGAATTGTTCCATTCTGCGATCAAGGAGGCCATTTGCTCCATCATGCCTGTGCTGGCTCTCTGAAAGAGCATTTTACTTTGTGCCGTTTTTCTGTTTACTCCCTGTAACACTGTGTAGATAACATCCTATTGAGTGCCTCAATGAAACCTGCCTCTACCACAGCACACTCTCAAGCAGTGCTTTATACATCTTAACCACTCAGAGAGAAAATGTCTTTTCCCATATAACTTATATTTCTTTTACCAATTACTTTAAATCTGTGGCCTCATGTTCTCAATCCTTCTATGAATGGGAGCATTTTCTTCCTGTTTACTCGTTCAAGACCTCGGTCACTTTTGGATACTTCAGTCAAATCTGCAGACACCAAGGTGTTACTGGTTAATAGTTGCTTGGCTTATCTTTGCATCCATTTTTGAGCAAAGGCATACCATTTGCAATTCTCCAGTTCTGAATATAAGGAAGACTAAAAATAATTCTCAGTGCTTGTACAGTTTCCATTCTCACTTTGCTCGCTTCCCATCTGGTCCTCGTGCCTTGTTAGTTATCCAGTTAACTATCCACTACCTCATTCAAATAAATTTTAACCTGTCCTAATCTTTTAACACCTTCTCCTTGCTAAATAAAAATGTAAACCACTTCATCCATGCCCTTTGCCACCATGTCTGTATCCCTGTTTTGGTCTCAAACTGACCCCATTCCTCACCCATGGTTCATGACTCCCATTTCCATCTCTGTGGAGGGATTTGAAATGCATCCCTTCCCTGGTATCCCTCACTGGAGCCAGCAAGGACAGCACTGTTATACAAAAACTAACAAACTGCAGATGCTGGAAATCTGAAACAGAAACAGGAATTGCTGGAGAAACTCATCAGGTCTGGCAGCATCAGTGGAGAGAAAACAGAGTTAATGTTTTAGGACTGTCAACCAGACTGAGAAGATTACCAGTTCATTATGTCAACAATATTTAAGTCATGTTTGATGTAATGTTCTGAAGAAAGGTCTCTCAACCAGAAACATTAACTCTGATTTCTCTTCACAGATGCTGGCAGACTTGCTGAGTTTCTCCAGCAATTTATGCTTTTATTTCAGTATTGCTGTATGTAGACTGGCGACCAACACAAGCCTGAATTCCCACAAATGGGAACAGGAATCCTGGAATCATGTTCTGACCATATCGTTAATGCCCATGTATCTCCATTCTGACATAAGAGGAGGCAAGAGTATCCAGGGCAGAGTGTTTCTGTTCTACCAGTGCTTTGCTGGTTCAGCTTTGATTATCAAGGTCTCCAGACTGAAAAGAAAGCTCACAATGGCAACAATATTTCAATAGAATTCGGTACAGTCTTTGGGCGTTTGGTTACATCACAGTGAATATGTTAAAATGAAGGTGAGTTGCATGACACCGTGAAGCTTACATCTATCCTTCTGAAAGCATCTGATACCATGCTTCATATTAAAGGGCAGAGCGGTGTTGGCGAGTTATCTGCATGGGCTGAGTCTTTATGAGCAAGATCCAGCCACAACCACATTAAGTCTTTCCTAACTGTGGTCAATATGTACCTACGAGGAGTGGCTGCCTTGGATAATGTTTCAGCTCCATAGCACAGAAATGACAAAATTGGATTCGAGTGGCCTATTTCCCCCTTCTCGGGTCTTTTACTAGGAAAAGCTTATATTAGTTATCTTACCCCACAGTAGGCCTTGTGTCTTCAAGTGAGATATACAGAAGCTACAGTGGAAACTGAGTATGTCAGCAATCATTGACCCTTAATTTATTTAACTATGAAAGGTCAAAGAACAATCTGCTGCCTAGAGCTGTCACCTGCAGAGGCATAAATTACTTCAGTAACTGTTGGAGAGTGACGAATCCTGAGGGAAGAGAAAAATGATATTCAATTAGAAATAACGTCGAGCAGAATAATTTAAAAAAAAACAGCAATCCATTGGAGGAAAAACAAAATAATGATGGTAGCTCTTGGATCCCTTGGGATTGAGTGCACAATATACTATTGAATGAATTAGTAAATAATTCAGTTGCAAAATCACATTTTTGATTGAAACACATTGATGGGGAGGCAACTGAGGATATAATATATTCATGTGGAACATTTTGATTGGATTTTGCATTGACCTATGCTGAACTGAGTTATATTCTGTTGATGCTGATGGTACGTTTAGCTTTCTTTCTATTTAAATACTCAACATCAGGAGGAGAGCAGCAGTGCTCTTCTTTGGCTTCATCCTCATTATTCTAAAAAGGGATAATGTTATAATAATGACATGTAAGGAAGTCAAGCTGACAGGCTGTGAAAAGCTTCTGAGTCTCCACTTTCTCTCAATTACTTACAAAGCATCAGGAACATTGCTTTAGACTCTGAGGGCTACAAGGTCTGTTACTTTATTGAGAGTAAATTGCAAAGTTTGGTGATTATATGCAATTTGTCCAAGTTAATTTTATAATGAGGGAGTCCTCAAAAAATGCATATGGTTGGATAGAACGCATTCTACGTATTCATCGTCATTAATATTAGTGCAAGCACAGCTAGCAGCTAATTTCCACACACACAGCACCTCAAACTGCACTGTAAATGTAGATCTGTTGTGTTGTTGGCACAGCTTTCACCCCTGTTTTCACTCTGAGACACTTGGGAGGAATGAAGTACTGCTCAGTCTTGAGCCGTTCCTTCAGCATTATGAATAATTAAAATTTGCAGATACATTGTGCCAAGTAACACTTAATGAGAATAAAGAGCCAAGCATGGCAAATGTTAGAAGTCTGATGACAAACGCTTGATTCATCACAGATCAGGAGTACCATATGAAGATAAATTCCAGTCCAAAATGCAGGCACAGATGTCTTTCTTGATGATTGCCATTATTTGGGGCATCGTTTGTAGCTTTCAAAACATAACAATTGAGTTCTAATTTTTATTTATGATGGTTTAAAGAAAAACACTGTGTGAACTATCACTTGCATTTCCTTTGATCTGAAACACTATGAGAGTTCAAACGTGTAACTTATGGGCTGTAAAACATGGTCACTCTGTATTTTTTGATATAGATGAATTGATATTCCAAAGGGAGATAACATGTTGTGCTTTCTTGACAATTTCTAGATTTGAGTCAAAACTAGGCAGAATTACCCTTCCCCTCCCAGCTCCGATGTGGTAATTCAGCAATTTCAACCCATATCTTGTCACAGAAGACACACAGCATGAATTGATTTTTTCTTGTAGCATTTTTAATGCCAAGGCCACGTACTAACGAAGACTTAATTTTCAAGTGCAATAATTTAATTGTTGCACTAACGTTTACAACAAAGAAGGATAAATAAGTATAACAATCCTTGTTTCTTGTGTTAAAAGATCAAACAAAAATGGTAGGAATAGACAGGCAAAAATATGTCATTATGATAAAACAAGGGGCTACACTGCATTGTGTACTTTTGTTGAATAGGTATCTGTCATGTGAGCATGTGATACCAAGCACATCCACATGTGTTTGGATCTACAGCCTGTTTTCCAGTTGGACCTACAGTGCCTATGTGGTGTAAAAATGGCACAGGAAATAACCAGAACCGGTCCTTGTCTTAAACAAGGTGTAGTTTATTACACAGATAGCAATCAGGTACAAGTTATATTAGTAAGATATGATTTGGAGACGCCAGTGTTGGACTGGGGTGTACAAAGTTAAAAGTCACAGAGCATCAGGTTATAGTCCAACAGGTTCATTTGGAAGCACTAGCTTTCAGAGCGCCACTCCTTCATCAGGTGGTTGTGGAGAATAAAATTGTAAGACACAGAATTTATAGCGAAAGTTTCCAGTGTGATGTAACTGAAATGATATATTGAAAAAGACCTGGATTGTTTGTCCCATCTTTTAGAATGACCATATTGGTTTCAGTTCTTCCACGTGTAAATCGCAAAACGTTTTTTAAAAGTCATATTCTCAAGTGCACTTTAACAATTGGTGTCATGTCGGCCCAGAGAAGGGATTGAAGGTGTTACCTCCCTATGAGGCTGTCTGTGCCAAAATGGTCAGAGTGATTCTAATCTAAAATACGGATTTACAGAATTGTACATGGATTCATGCAGTTTTTACATTAGTAAGATAGACATTGCTACAAAGACTCCAAGGTGACTGGGACGATAGGTCTGTCTACCTCAAGATCTAGAACTTTTCTGCCTTTCCCATCCCAGTGCCTATGACATCAACAGACTGAGTGGTTCTTTTCACAGTCGACTGTATTAACCCTTTCAGTACCATTCCCTTATTAAACAGTTTCCATGTATAGTTAATTTCAGTACACAGGCAAAATGCATTTTCACCCCTTTGTGAGTTGACTGTAATGTTAGAGTGAAGCTGCTGGTGGTTTCTCCAGTCTACCAGTAAAAGTGCCACCGCCTCCACTCTCACTCTACCTCACACTCATTCCATTTTTGCTGTTACACCCACCTCCCATCAAGGCTCACACTGTATCACTCTCACATTGCCTGCAACATCGTCCTTCGCTCACCCTCACCCACCCCAATCTCTAACAGCATTAATCCTGCAAGCCCTCTGTGCTGTCTCGCTCATTCGGGACACTCCACCTGCACCAACAGTAACAGCTGTACCACTCATTGTTATTTCCCTTAATGCCCGCATCTTCCTGGAGGAAAACAGCCCCCAATAGGGCAGAAAGATTCAAGATGCTTTGTGCAAAATGTTGATGTTGTAATGCATCCACTCTGCTATCTTTCCTCTGACTGAAGGCCAGCAGTATAGCTCTTCACCGTCTTTATCCATCATCTTGTGGTTTCATGTGTTCTGGCAGTGCCTGTGATATTATGAGCTTATCCTGTCCGATTGGGTGTCAGAACCCAGAATGGACTCATCTCTCTATTTCTCATCCATCTTTCTCAATGACCTCTTGCTGATTTTATTTCTCAATATCGTTAATCATTAACAGACTCACCTGGGTTCCTAGCTCAAGCTTTGAAGTTCATGTTATTAGATCAGTTAGTTTGACTTTCGCTGGAGATATACATAGAATTTGTGAAAATAATTCTCTTGATGTTTACTGTTGTCCTCACTCATCTCCTGGTAAACAAACATCATCCTTTTCTTTCTGCCTACAAAACCATGTAGTTGGCCCATTTCTCTTCACTGGTGCCTTTTAGAAAATTACTGAATGCCAATCTGCATTTCTGTTTAAATTTTGAAATAACTTTTATAAGTTCAAAAGTTCATCAGGTAGAGGAGCAGATTTCGGCCATTCGGTCCATCGAATCTGCTCTACCGTTCGATCATGGCTGGTATGCTCCTCACCCTCATTTCCGGCCTTCTCCCTAGAACCCTTCAACCCATTATCAATTAAAAATCTGTCTAACTTTTCCTTAAATTTACTCACTTTTTGACATCATCAATCTCCCAGTTCTCCAGAGCAAGAGGGCCCAAATGGTCACAATGTTTTTACTGCCTTCATCAGTTTGAAGCCAGTCTCCTTGGCTAATGGGAATTAAAGTCCCAGTGAAATGCAGGGTGTATTTTCCCAAGTGTTATTCAGCATTCAGAGTAGGAGGCATTGTCACAAACTATTTGAAAAAAAACCTGAAGGTGACTAACTCGCCTTCTGTTGGACGGCTGTGGAAAAATATTCGTGATGTTAGGACTTTAAACAATGGCTTCTTGGAGGAGGTGGGCTCATAAAGGAAATATTCATCTTTCCTCTTTTTATTAGAGATCCCTTAGCAATGCTATCTCATGTGAAAATCCAACAAAGACTTAGGGCAGAACTTACAGTCATAAAAATGGGTGGGAATGGAAGTACAGTGGTAAATTATTTTGCATCTTCAGCTGGCATGACTCTACCCAAGTGCAACCTTCCCATAGCCAGAGTAAAGATGAACTGGCTACCCACCCACAAAAGGCAGGTGGCCTTTAAATTCAAATCCAACAAAAGTTGGACTGGAGTTTCCAGATGGCAGAGTAAGGGGGTGTACCATGCTCCTGGATACATTTGACATTTTCTAAAATTAATGCATTCACAGGATGAGGGTGTCACTGGCTAGGCCAGCAGTTATTACCCATCCCTAATTGCCCAGAGGGCAGCTAAGATTCAATCATATTGTTGTGGGTCTGGAGTCACATGTAGACCAGACCAGATAAGAATGGCAGATTTCCTTTACTTAAGGACATTCAGTCATTATGTGACTGACAGGGCTGTCAAGGTCTTAAAACACGAAAGGATAAATCCCCAGGACCTGATCAGGTGTACTCTAGAACTCTGTGGGAAGCTAGGGAAGTGATTGCTGGCCTCTTGCTGAAATATTTGTATCATCAATAGTCACAGGTGAGGTGCCGGAAGACTGGAATTTGGCTAATGTGGTGCCACTGTTTAAGAAAGATAGTAAGGAAAGCCAGGGAACTATAGACCAGTGAGCCTGACATTGGTAGTGGGCAAGTTGTTGGAGGGAATCCTGAGGGACAGGATGTACATGTATTTGGAAAGGCAAGGACTGATTAGGGATAGTCAGCATGGCTTTGCTCATGAGAAATCATGCGTTACTAACTTGATTGAGTTTTTTTGAAGAAGTTAAGGAGAAGAATGATGAGGGCAGAGTGGTGGACGTGATCTATATGGACTGTAGTAACACATTCAACAAGGTTCCCCTTGGGAGCCTGGTTAGCAAGGTTAGATTTCATGGAATACAGGGAGAACTAGCCATTTGGATGCAGAACTGGTTTGAAGATAGATGACAAATGTGGTGGTGGAAGGTTGCTATGCAGACTGGAGGCCTGTGACCAACAGTGTGCAATAAGGATCAGTGCCGAGTCATTTATATAAATGATTTGGATGTGAACATAGAAGGTATGGTCAGTAAGTTTGCAAATGACACCAGAATTAGAGGTGGAGTGGATATCAAAGAAGATTATCTGAGATTACAGTGGGAACTTGATCAGATGGGCCAATGGGCTGAGGAGCACCAGATGGAGTTTAATTTAGATAAATGCGAGGTGCTGTATTTTAAAAGGTAAATCAGGACAGGACTTATACATTTAATGGTAAAATCCTGGGGAGTGTTCCTGAGCAAAGAGACTTTGGAGTGCATGTTCATAGTCCTTGAAAGTGGAGTCTGAGGTGAATATGATAGTGAAGAAGGCGTTTGGTATGCTTTTTTTTAAATGGTCAGAGCATTGAGCATAGGAGTGGAGAGGTCATGTTGCAACTGTATAGGACATTGGTTAGGCCACTACTGGAATACTGTGTGAAATTCTAGTCTTGTAATGTTAAAATATTAAATGGGAATATCTCTCTGGGCATCGCTGTAATATTAAAGAGTTGAACTGCACTGGTTTTGGGTGGGGACAACAATCTCGAAAGAATGTGGATGGCCATCCATTGTAATTTACACTTCATTTAGACAGTCATTTGCTACTACTCCCCTGCTATTGGCAAGTTAAACTATCATTCAATATCTTCCATTCAGAAATGCTTTCTGGCCAGAGGTATGCTGCACCTGCATTGTTAGATTAGATTACTTACAGTGTGGAAACAGGCCCTTCGGCCCAACAAGTCCACACCGACCCGCCGAAGCGCAACCCACCCATACCCCTACATTTACCCCTTACCTAACACTACGGGCAAGTTAGCATGGCCAATTCACCTGACCCGCACATCTTTGGACTGTGGGAGAAAACCGGAGCACCCGGAGGAAACCCACGCAGACACGGGGAGAACGTGCAAACTCCACACAGTCGGTTGCCTGAGTCGGGAACTGAACCCGGGTCTCAGGCGCTGTGAGGCAGCAGTGCTAACCACTGTGCCACCGTGCCGCCCGCGGTGAATCTTGTCTTGGGGAATCCCTGAGTCAGGAAATTGTCTACATAATGATTCCCCAGGATTAAGGCATTAGCATGTACATTATCTCTGAGGATGATCTCATCCTGCCATTGTACCTGGGGTAATATGTGACTGTGAGTAACTGGGGGTTGTCTTGAGTGGTATGTGCCTATGGGGGAATGGCCAGAGTATCTGTAGGCATAGCCAACTGACCTGTATAAAGGGGATGGGTTTTCTTTGTTCAGGGCCTCACTTTGACTCAGCCTGGCACACCTGGGAGTGAGATCAAAGGGGGTCACCTGGCTTATACAGGCTCTAATAAACTTTAACGGTTTGCAGAAGGTGGTGTGTGTGAATTGTGTCTCGTGTGTGTGAAACCTTCGGAAAATAACCTAACAATCTCCCTGCTGTAGGAAGGATGTTGTGATACTTGAAAGAGTTTAGAAAAGATTGACAAGAATATTGTCAGGATTGGATGGATTGAGCTATTGGGAGAGGTGGAATAAACTGGGGCTGTTTTCCCTGGAATGTCTGAGGCTAAGGGGTGACGTTATAGAAGTTTCTAAAATCATGAGGGGCATGGATAGGATAAATAGACAAAGTCTTTTCCCTGGGGTGGGGAGTCCAAAACTAGAGGGGCATAGGTTTAGGGTGAGAGGGGAAAGATATAAAAGAGACCTAAGGGCCAACTTTTTCACACAGAGGGTGGTGCATGTGTGCAATGAGCTGCCAGAGGATGTGGTGGAGGCTGGTACAAATACAACATTTAAAAGGCATCTGGATGAGTGCCTGAATAGCAAAGGTTTAAAGAGATATGGGCCAAATGCTGGCAAATGGACTAGATTTATCTTGGATATCTGTTTGGCATGGATGAGTTAGACCAAAATGTCTGTTTCTGTGCTGTATATCTCTGTGAGTCTATGACTGTAATGCAGCAACTTTCTCTCACGCTCACATTCCTGTGAATGATCCAGCAAATCCCGACACAGTTTGGAAGAACAGCACCGTGTTTTTGACGAGGCTTTCCATCTTCTGCACTCAACATTAAGTTGAACAACTTCAGATCACTCTCTCCTCCAGTTTGACATATCTTACATTACTAATCCTCCTTCCCCCACCCACCTCACCAAGACACAGTCCTTTTTTGAAAAGCATAAAACTAATCATTTCCTCCCCTTTCTTCAGTTCCAAAGAACAGTCATATTGCTGAGTCACTTTTTGATATAGGGACACAGAATTCAGTTTGTAGTTCAACATAGTTTTATTAACAAAATATTCCTTATTAAAAGCACCAAATGAGCATTTCCCAAATTCCCACAATATTTGCTGTCTATCTGGCTCTGTTTGTTTGAGAAGGAATATCACCCGAATGATCCATGTGTTTGAGCTGGTCTGTTGAAATCCCCTTCCTGGCTGACAAAAGGCTGGTTCTTTTTCATGAAGATGGGTCTCCCAGCTCTGAGCAGATCTTCTGCTGAATCTCCTTGCGTTGCTGCACAGTCTCCTGCCATGACTCTTGCTGTGAGTCTTCACTGAGGGGATAGCTTCCAGCTGTGTGTTTTTATCCCCCCTCACCCAGGCCTTCTAGAATGTTCTGTGGCTTTTGGCCAGTGGTGTCGTGAGGCTGGGTTCAAATCACCCGATGGGGTGTGCCAACACCCTTCACAGTTGTTATGCCAGGGAGGTGTAAAGTACACATCCTCAGGCACTGGCTGGACATCAAGGTGCCAAAATGTCTGATTGATACTTCTCCAAAACACAACCCTCAGACTGCTTGTCACTGGTTCCCTTGAACCCTCGTAATCTCTTTTAACTTGGTTTCCACCACAGCAAATAACTGCGAGCTGCTGTTTAATTGAGTTTGGCCAATTTTCTCTCCGGCCAGATTTCTCTGACTGTGGGTCAGTTTAAAATGTGCAGGTTTGGGTACTAAATCTCGGACATCACAAATTCAGCAAATCCATATCTTCTGGAAGTTTCACTGAAAACTCACAGAATATATTCTGTTCAGAATTGGTTGGTCTCTGGGTTGAGGACTATTGACTTTGATTATTTACTGGACCCTCTATTCCTTGGATTTCCTTTGCTTGAACACACCATTCCAGCTGAAAAAGACACTCAGTCCAATGCAATATCTGGAGGAGTTTAATCTCAAGAACTTTCCTTGTGAAATATAGCCGCCCTGTTGAAACAGACTCTTTTTTGTCACAGTATTCTTGATCACTAGGACAGATAATTTCCTCTTTGCTGTATTTTGTATGTGTCAACTAAGCTATACGCTTGACCATGTCTTGGTTGTTTGGACATTGGTTGACACTTCTCATTGGTGGAGGAAGTGAGGACTGCAGATGCTGAAGATCAGAGCTGAAAAATGTGTTGCTGGAAAAGCGCAGCAGGTCAGGCAGCATCAAAGGAGCAGGAGAATCGACGTTTCGGGCATAAACCCTTCTTCAGGAACCAAGAAGGATTCCTGAAGAAGGGTGTATGCCCGAAACACCGATTCTCCTGCTTCTTGGATGCTGCCTGACCTGCTGCGCTTTTCCAACTTCTCATTAGTGGCTTCCTTGGAGTTAAAAACCGCTCAATGTCTTCAATTTGTGCCTTCACTTATGTCAGCATATTTTTGTGCTCAATCCGCCATTAAACCCGAGTTGAAGGGCTCTTGTGATGCTGTGGTAGTGTCCTCAGCTCTGAGCGCATAAGTTTGGGTTCACGTCCCACCGTACCAGAGGTATGCTGAGCAGGTTGTTTTCTTTTTAAAGAAAACTATGTTGACATGTGGAGACTCTCAACTTATTGATTAATGTGGCTGCATTCCTTCACTCTCAGTGATTGCATTCCTGATGAAACCAGCGTGCTGTCCTCCTCAGTTGTAATGTTTAAAGATTGTCTCTTGTTGTGATTTCTGTCACTTAATGAGGATTCTTTCTGGCAAAGTAAGGCAATTAAACTCTGTTTGAATCTGTCTTCTGAATCATTTTAGTGACTGACAGCAGTCCTAAGTCAGCCAGAACTAATTATTCACCAAGTTGTGTTGAATCCTAGATACATCACTTAGATTCATCAGTTAGCCCAAGTCAGGTATACTGCTCGTATACTGCTCGTTTACTGCTCGTTTACTGTCTGATGACTCAGTCTTCTCTCAAACCTTGCTGATCCTTGCAATCTGACATTTCTTCAGTGATAGCAATAGAAAACATTTCTGCAATTCTAGTATGGTTAAAGATTTTCACATTGCTGACAGCAAGACAGCAAATGGACACCGTGCAACAGTCACCAGATACGGATGTTCTCTCCTAGTTGGGGAACACTTCAGCGGTCAGGGACATTCGGCTTCTGACCTTCGGGTAAGCATCCTTCAAGGCGGCCTTTGAGATTCACAACAATGTGGAATCACCAAGCAGAAACCGATAGCCAAGTTCCTTGAGGAGAAAGTGAGGTCTGCAGATGCTGGAGATCAGAGCTGAAAATGTGTTGCTGGAAAAGCGCAGCAGGTCAGGCAGCATCCAAGGAACAGGAAATTCGACGTTTCGGGCATAAGCCCTTCATCAGGAATGGTGAAGGGCTTATGCCCGAAACGTTGAATTTCCTGTTCCTTGGATGCTGCCTGACCTGCTGCGCTTTTCCAGCAACACATTTTCAGCCAAGTTCCATGCCCATGAAGACAGCCTCAACCGTGATCTTGGGTTCATGTCGCGGTACATGTGCCCCCACCACATTGATCTGAATCTTCCTCACTGTTCTGTTTTGACACCATCACCTTGATAACCTGTAATGATCTCTCTACCTTAATTAGTTTATAACATTTTGGATTGTGTGTTACTTCGATTAGACCTTCAGCATGTGACTCTTACACCTATCATGTTATTCCAGCCTTTTGACTTGTCTCCACCACATTATTTTTTATTTTTTTGTAATTATCTCTCTGCCTAATTTAATTGGATTGTAGGTCATTCCTTCACTTAATATTCAGCTGTTGGCACTTTACTCACATTTTAGATCAGAGAGGTGCTGGATAGCACAGCAGGTCAGGCAGCATCAGGAATCCTGATGAAGGGCTTTTGTCCGAAACATTAATTGTCCTGCTCCTCGGATGTGCCTGACCTGCTGTGCTTTTCCAGCACCACTCTAATCTAAACCCTGGTTTCCAGCATCTGCAGTCCGCACTTCTGCCGACTTTACTCACACTGTCTAACATTTTTCATCACCTGCAGAGATTTTTATTCAACCAGTTGACACTTGTATGATCTTTTGAGCTCTCTGTTATAAAGTCTGTGCCTGTGTGTTCTCCACCTGATGAAGGGGCAGTGCTTCAAAAGCTTGTGATTTCAAATAAACTTGTTAGACTATAATCTGGTGTCATGTGACATCTGACCTTATCCACCCCAGTCGAACACTGGCAACCCCACAGCAATTTCTTCAGCCAGCCAGGCTAATCTCAGCACATTTCACCTTCCATTTGGTTTCCACCGTGAATCTCAGGAACACTGTGTGATGGTCATCCTGTTGTCCCCCACCCAGTTATTCCAGTTATTAAGTAACCAAACAGTCTTTGACATGTTGGTCCATGGCTGACTTCACTGGTTGTTCTCTGATTGGCTGATCCTTGATCAGTAGTTTCTAGATTTTAACTAATGTAAATAATTTGACTCCTGATACCATTTGAAGAAGATTAAGATCAAAAAGTGCATTCATGCACAAGAACAAAAGTTCTTCTTTGTGAAGTATGTGTAAGTTCTGTATTCTCTGACACCCCTGATGTTGTAGAGTTCCTTGTAGTACCTTTAATCTTATGTGCAATATCTCCTTGGCCAATTTAATGGCTGTAGGCTGTAAATAATGTTTCATCAACAATGATATATTATCCGATAATCACCCCCATATCAGGAAATATTAAAATAAGTGAGATGCCTGTTGATATATATATATCCGTGTTAAAATGCTAGGTCTTGGTCAACTAGGAATATCTTTGTCTAATTGATTCCTTGTTGATGTGTGAGTGTTTCTACTTGAAGACATTTTCTGGAAAATGACCTGTTAAGACCATAAGACATAGGAGTGGAAGTAAGGCCATTTGGCCCATCGAGTCCACTCTGCCATTCAATCATGACTGATTGGCATTTCAACTCCACTTACCAGCATTCTCCTCGTAGCCCTTAATTCCTTGTGTCATCAAGAATTTATCAATCTCTGCCTTGAAGACATTTAGCGTCCCGGCCTCCACTGCACTCTGCGGCAATGAATGCCACAGGCCCACCACTCTCTGGCTGTTGTGTGATGATAAAGCATTCACAGTTTGTGCCTGTGAGGATTCCTTGTTCCACAGCACTGTCACTTTTGATATCTAGTGTGTGCCCTACTCATTGTACTGGTTTCTCACATATGTCTTTCTGGATTGAATCATTTTTGCTGCTCTCCTACGATGAGTTTGATTGTCCCCCTGTTAGGAATGACTTGTGCTGTTTCCAGACTATGCTACTTCACTCACCATTCAAATGGCTTGGCCAGAGTCTGCAATAAATCTGGCAAAGACTCATCAACAATTACAACAACTGTCACTTATGAGTTCTAACTTTAAATCAACATGATTGCATTTTTCTACTAAGCTGACAAGATCATTAATTAAGTTATTGTGGTTCTGTTCGCCGAGCTGGAAGTTTTTGTTGCAAACGTTTCGTCCCCTGGCTAGGCGACATCATCAGTGCTCTGGAGCCTCCTGCGAAGCGCTTCTTTGATGTTTCTTCCGGTATTTATAGTGGTCTGTCCTTGCCGCTTCCGGGTGTCAGTTTCAGCTGTCCGCTGTAGTGGTTGGTATATTGGGTCCAGGTCGATGTGTTTGTTGATGGAGTTTGTGGATGAATGTCATGCCTCTAGGAATTCCCTGGCTGTTCTCTGTCTGGCTTGCCCTATGATAGTAGTGTTTTCCCAGTCGAATTCATGTTGCTTGTTGTCTGCGTGTGTGGCTACTAGGGATAGCTGGTCGTGTCGTTTCGTGGCTAGTTGATGTTCATGTATGCGGATTGTTAGCTGTCTTCCTGTTTGTCCTATATAGTGTTTTGTGCAGTCCTTTTTGCATGGTATTTTGTAAACTACATTAGTTTTGCTCATGTTGGGTATCGGGTCCTTTGTTCTAGTGAGTTGTTGTCTGAGCGTGGCTATTGGTTTGTGTGCCGTTATGAGTCCTAAGGGTCGCAGTAGTCTGGCTGTCAGTTCTGAAACGCTCCTGATGTATGGTAGTGTGGCTAGTCCTTTTGGTTGTGGCATGTCCTCGTTCCGTGGTCTGTCTCTTAGGCATCTGTTGATAAAGTTGCGCGGGTATCCATTTTTGGCGAATACCTTGTATAGGTGTTCCTCTTCCTCTTTTTGCAGTTCTGGTGTGCTGCAGTGTGTTGTGGCTCTTTTGAATAGTGTCCTGATGCAGCTTCGTTTGTGTGTGTTGGGGTGGTTACTTTCATAGTTTAGGACTTGGTCTGTGTGTGTTGTTTTTCTGTGTACCCTTGTGGTGAATTCTCCGTTCGGTGTTCTCTGTACTATCACGTCTAGGAATGGGAGTTGGCTATCCTTTTCTTCTTCTCACGTGAATCGGATTCCTGTGAGTGTGGCGCTGATGATCCGGTGTGTTTTTTCTATTTCCGTGTTTTTGATGATTACAAACGTGTCATCGACATATCTAACCCGGAGTTTGGGTTGAATTTGTGGTAGGGCTGTTTGTTCTAACCTTTGCATAACTGCCTCTGCTATGAGTCCCGAGATTGGTGATCCCATGGGTGTTCCGTTGATTTGTTGGTATATCTGATTGTTGAATGTAAAGTGTGTAGTGAGGAACAAGTCCAGTAGTTTAAGTATGCCGTCTTTGTTGATAGGTTCCGCCTCCTGTTTTCTGTTCTGAACATTCAACACTTTACATTCAACAATCAGATATACCAACAAATCAACGGAACACCCATGGGATCACCAATCTCGGGACTCATAGCAGAGGCAGTTATGCAAAGGTTAGAACAAACAGCCCTACCACAAATTCAACCCAAACTCTGGGTCAGATATGTCGATGACACGTTTGTAATCATCAAAAACACGGAAATAGAAAAAACCGGATCATCAGCGCCACACTCACAGGAATCCGATTCACGTGAGAAGAAGAAAAGGATAGCCAACTCCCATTCCTAGGCATGATAGTACAGAGAACACCGAACGGAGAATTCACCACAAGGGTACACAGAAAAACAACACACACAGACCAAGTCCTAAACTATGAAAGTAACCACCCCAACACACACAAACGAAGCTGCATCAGGACACTATTCAAAAGAGCCACAACACACTGCAGTACACCAGAACTGCAAAAAGAGGAAGAGGAACACCTATACAAGGTATTCGCCAAAAATGGATACCCGCGCAACTTTATCAACAGATGCCTAAGAGACAGACCACGGAACGAGGACATGCCACAACCAAAAGGACTAGCCACACTACCATACATCAGGAGCATTTCAGAACTGACAGCCAGACTACTGCGACCCTTAGGACTCATAACGGCACACAAACCAACATCCACGCTCAGACAACAACTCACTAGAACAAAGGACCCGATACCCAACATGAGCAAAACTAATGTAGTTTACAAAATACCATGCAAAAAGGACTGCACAAAACACTATATAGGACAAACAGGAAGACAGCTAACAGTCCGCATACGTGAACATCAACTAGCCACGAAACGACACGACCAGCTATCCCTAGTAGCCACACACACAGACAAGCAACATGAATTCGACTGGGAAAACACTACTATCATAGGGCAAGCCAGACAGAGAACAGCCAGGGAATTCCTAGAGGCATGACATTCATCCACAAACACCATCAACAAACACATCGACCTGGACCCAATATACCAACCACTACAGCGGACAGCTGAAACTGACACCCGGAAGCGGCAAGGACAGACCACTATAAATACCGGAAGAAACATCAAAGAAACGCTTTGCAGGAGGCTCCAGAGCACTGATGATGTCGCCTAGCCAGGGGACGAAACGTTTGCAACAAAAACTTCCAGCTCGGCGAACAGAACCACAACAACGAGCACCTGAGCTACAAATCTTCGCACAAACCTTGAACAATTAAGTTATCTATGGAGTCTCCAGATGTTAGTCTTGATCTTTCAAAAGATTGTTACGAGATTAAAATAATTGTTAAAAACTTTCAGAACCTCACCAATAGGTTAGTTTCTTCTTTTCCATCTTGGCAAGTTACAACATCAGCTCTACTCCCAGTTGTGGGCATAAGATTTTTTGTTCAGCATCCAATTTTATGTCTGATTTGGAAGCAATTCTATACCTTAAAAATTGTTTTCTCCAAAGTGTCTAACTCTGTGGTCTGTTTCCCATCTCTGAAATTAATCTTCTTGGGAACACTGTTTGTGTTGTCATGTATTCTCAATGTGATCATTTATTGTCCTTGCTTGAAAAGCTGTTAACTTACTGCAGTTAGGCGGTAGTGTGGGGGTAAATAAAAAATAAATGAACAGGAGTGTCAGATATTCTGACACTCTAGAAGAAAAAGGAAACAAAATGAAAAGCTGTTAACTTTGCAGAAGTGACGATGCTGCTGATCTGGAGGGTTTTCCCATTGTTCTGTGGTCAAAATGGAGAACTGTCACCATCCACAAGGAAATGTATGATTCCCACTTTAAAGAGCAACCTTGATGATTCCTGCCATTTATGAATGAGACAGGGAATCTGTGACACAGGGTATCTGTGACACAAGGAATCTGTGACACAGGAAACCTGTGACACAGGGAAACTCTGAAACAGGGAATCTGTGACACAGGGAACCTGTGACACAGGGAACCTGTGACACAGGGAATCTGTGAACCAGGGAATCTGTGAACCAGGGAACCTGTGACACAGGGAATCTGTGAACCAGGGAACCTGTGAAATAGGGAATCTGTGAAATAGGGAAGCTGTGAAATAGGGACCTGTGACACAGGGAACCTGTGAACCAGGGAACCTGTGAACTAGGAAATCTGTGAACCAGGGAATCTGTGAAACAGGGAACCTGTGAAACAGTGAACCTGTGAACCAGGGAATCTGTGAAATAGGGAACCTGTGAACCAGGGAATCTGTGAACCAGGGAATCTGTGAAATAGGGAATCTGTGAACCAGGGAATCTGTGAACCAGGGAACCTGTGAAATAGGGAATCTGTGAAATAGGGAATCTGTGACACAGGGAATCTGTGAAATAGGGAATCTGTGAAATAGGGAATCTGTGAAAGAGGGAATCTGTGACACAGGGAATCTGTGAAAGAGGGAATCTGTGACACAGGGAATCTGTGAAATAGGGAATCTGTGAAAGAGGGAACCTGTGAAAGAGGGAACCTGTGACACAGGGAATCTGTGAAATAGGGAAGCTGTGAAACAGGGAATCTGTGAACCAGGGAACCTGTGAACCAGGGAATCTGTGAACCAGGGAATCTGTGATACAGGGAACCTGTGAACCAGGGAACCTGTGAACCAGGGAATCTGTGAAAGAGGGAATCTGTGAAAGAGGGAATCTGTGACACAGGGAATCTGTGAAATAGGGAAGCTGTGAACCAGGGAATCTGTGAACCAGGGAACCTGTGAACCAGGGAATCTGTGAACCAGGGAATCTGTGACACAGGGAATCTGTGAACCAGGGAATCTGTGACACAGGGAATCTGTGAAATAGGGAATCTGTGACACAGGGAATCTGTGAACCAGGGAATCTGTGAAACAGGGAATCTGTGACACAGGGAATCTGTGAAACAGGGAATCTGTGACACAGGGAATCTGTGAAATAGGGAACCTGTGACACAGGGAATCTATGAAGTAGGGAACCTGTGACACAGGGAATCTGTGAAACAGGGAATCTGAGAACCAGGGAATCTGTGAAATAGGGAATCTGTGAATCAGGGAATCTGTTAAATAGGGAATCTGTGACACAGGGAATCTGTGAACCAGGGAATCTGTGAAATAGGGAATCTGTGACACAGGGAATCTGTGCCTGTGGGCTTTCTCCATGAATCCCTCCAGTTGAGGCTGTAATGAGCAATTCCCAATTTTTTAAATGGCTTTGTTTAATGAACCCAGCTGCTTGTAGAGATGTTAATGTGGCCAAATTAATCCCACCCTCTGCAGCTCTATGTAATAATCCTTGTTACTTTCACAGTTTTTCTTTCTTGGATATGTGCAATTTAAATAAATGTCTTCTCCATTTACCAGAGTTTAAGTAATGGCTCTCAGGCCTTTTCTTCAGCCTCGATCATCTCATCACCATTCTTCTGTTAGAGTTTGTCTGCTTAGACTTTAAATTTGCATCTCTCTTGCATTAATTCTCTCTTTACACCATTCCCTGGTCTCCTGCCTCATTATAAATAACTTCTTTTGACCTTGATTTCCCGATCTGTTATTGAGCATTATGGTGTCTGTTTATTGTAGTGGTGATGTGTGATCTGAGCTATTAGTCCATTGCTTACTTCTAACTTCCCAAATATGTAAACTGAGTCATTGTTTAAAGTTATCCCCTTGCCCACCAGAGATTACTGCTTTAATCAGAACCTCTGATGTCCATTCACTCTCCAGCTGAACCTCAAATCCTACAGTTCACTGGCTAACAATGCAGTCTGGCCCTACCTTGTTGTAGCTGAAAATGTGTTGCTGGAAAAGCCCGAAACGTCGAATCTCCTGTTCCTTGGATGCTGCCTGACCTGCTGCGCTTTTCCAGTAACACATTTTCAGCTCTGATCTCCAGCATCTGCAGTCCTCACTTTCTCCTACCCTGACGTAGCCAGTGTTCCTCCTCAATAGGAGTTCCTAGCTGACATTCACTGGTGTGGTAAAAACAATGACTGCAGATGCTGGAAACCAGATTTGGATTAGTGATGCTGGAAGAACACAGCAGTTCAGGCAGCATCCAAGGAGCAGCGAAATCGACGTTTCGGGCAAAAGCCCTTCATCAGGAATAAAGGCAGTGAGCCTGAAGCGTGGAGAGATAAGCTAGAGGAGGGTGGGGGTGGGGAGAGAGTAGCATAGAGTACAATGGGTGAAGAGCTTCAGGGCAGAGGAAATGACCTGGGAGTTGCAGTGGGAGAGGGACTCCCAGAGATTCTTGTAGAGAGAGGAGGAAAACTTCTTCAAGGCAGGCATCCTTGCAAGAGGTTTCGCAGTAGGGTTAAAATCAACGAGGTAAAAACAATGACTGCAGAAGCTGGAAACCTCCTCTAGCTTATCTCTCCACGCTTCAGGCTCACTGCCTTTATTCCTGATGAAGGGCTTTTGCCCGAAACGTCGATTTTGCTGCTCCTTGGATGCTGCCTGAACTGCTGTGCTCTTCCAGCACCACTAATCCAGAATGACATTCACTGGTGCCAATCTATTACCAGATCTGAAATGCTATTTGCTATTAACTTAGATTCTGCCTTGATGCATATTGCCACAAAGTTCTTTTCTGTACACATCTTGAATGTTTAGCTCTTCCAGCTGCTTGTCTGCATGAACAGCCTTTTGAAAGATATATCCGACCAAATATTTTGCCCCCCACCCCTGCCAATATGTAGGAGACAGCTAAATCGAGCCCCCACCTTATTTTAAGATGAATCCTTCTCTTTCTTGAGCTAGTGTGGTAATGAGAAGGAGCTCTTGCCTGAAAATATAGGTTATTGCATGATAGCAATCCTGTACACATGACAGTGATACGATAGACACTGTCACAGAGACTGAGGAGATCAGGATGGTGGGTCTCACTCCTTTACAATCCTCAGCTATTCTTTCACCAGGCCATGTGACATCATGATTGTGGGGGATGCTTATGGCACTCGTCAGAATTAACGCTTTCAAGCTCTTACACAAGTATGCAACACTAGCCAAAGACAAGTTTTTGCAAACCACTGACAGTAGCAGAGTCCCAAGTGTTAGGTTCCAGTTTAATTAATACAGGCCAATGAACAGAAGTAAATAGCTACAGATCTACACATTGTGCATTTGCTTGGATACCAACATCAGCAGCACCTTCAGTGCCTTTCATTGCATTGGCAACACTTTAAAATATTTCTGAAATATGTTAAACTGCAAAATGGAGGGAGGTTTCATTTTTTTTAATGGCTGCTTTACCACAGAGAATGGCTAATCAAACGTTGCTACTTGAAGAGAGTGCTTTGTTCTCACCCACTGCCTCGCCTTCACTTCACCACTGACCCATCCAATAATAGTAACATAAAAATAACTGAGCAAGTCCCAGGTGAATAGTCCCATGTTTACATCAAAGCAATGGTTAACTCACATGTTGAGAATTCTGTATAATGATACAAATCTTAGCGTATCATGGGGAAGGGGATGCTATTAAGGGAGGTTAGTTTGCATACTGATCCTAGTTTGTTCCCTTTTTCACTCACTGGTGATTTATTTCCATCGTTTGTTTATTAGATTTATTTAACGTGGAAAGATTAGGGCTGAGTGAACAAGCATTTTGTGAATATCATCCACAGATATTTTAAATCCTCTCTGATATTTTAAAAGCAGACTGATTCCTGGTTTGCTCTGCTGTTTTTTTTATTGGTAACCTTTAATTTAAAACAATGAGGTGTTTGAAAATACCCTACAAAATGTCTCTTCAGCAGCTCACTGAACAAGTTTACTTATCAACACTGAAGCTACAAGGTTATTAAATTCAATTACCACAGTTGTCCCCATTGAACCAGCAAACTGTACAACATAACCTTTTCTCAAACTGTGGCCTAACTATGACCTTTAATTCAGAGTGGCTTTTGAGCATTTTCATATTTTGATCAGAGTTTTGAACTTTCTTTCAACACACTTCTCCAATCTGGGTTCGTTTTGATGTTGGTTTCCAGAAGCCTTATGCAAAAGAAATTTGGATTGAAGTGGAATAAACCAAGAACCATATATAACACAAGTTCCCATCTTCAGCCCCTACTCTGTGTTCTGTGTCATATGAGCAAGCTATAACTTTTATCTTACTGGATGGTTCTAAGATGCCTGTGTTCATACTGTAAAAAAATATTCAAATTGTTAACTTTGCAAAATGTACAAATGAGAAAACAAACAGAGAAAGTGATTTGTGTACATGACATAACATTCAGCCAATTGCAGCTCATAGTGAATGGTGTAAATGTGGAGGATAATTGGTGGACACCGATAGGCTGGAAATATTCACAAAGTGCTTCTTGCTCAGTATGAACTCAGTCAGTCACAAAAACAAGCTCCTTTATTAAACACTGAGACTGAAATCTTGATGGCAGGTTACACCCAAAACATTAACCTGTCTTTATGGAGAAATGTAACAATTTGTTTACTTTCAATCATATTCTTTATGTTTGCTGAGCTAGTGTTTGGAAAAGAACAGGTAATGATTTGACTTTATATTGCCAGTATATTTAGTGTTTCAGAGATTCAACTGGAAGTCTGTAAAAGTCTCTGCTTCCAATGAGCTGCATAACTTCATTAAAGCAAAAACTCAGTGCAACTCCAATTATTCACAGGAACTCAGGAAGAGGAGTAGGCTCCATCATTCAGTAAGGTCATGGTTAATCTATGGCCAGTCCATATGCCTGTCTTGGACTCAAATCCCTTGATACTCTTGCTTAACAAAAGTTTATCTATCTCAGATTTAAATTAGCAGTTGAATGAGCATCGACCGTGTTTGAGGAAGAGAGTTCCAGTGTAGAACTGCCTTCTAACATCTCTCCTGAATGGCTAGGCCCAAATTCTCAGACTATGCCCCGGATCTAGAACTTTCAAACAGTGGAAATAGTCTATCATTATCTACTTTGTCTTTCCTCATTAATATTCTGAATATTAGGTCACCTCTTAATTTTCCTTATTCTGGAGAATAAATGCCTAATTTGTCCAATCTCTCCTCAGAACATAAATCCTGAAGTTCAGGTAACATCCTTGTGAACCTGCGTTGAAGTATCTCAGGGCCAAAGCATCCATCCTAAGGTGTGGGTACCCAGATCTGCTCACAGTACTCTAAGTGGGGTCAAACTAGGGTTTGTATAACTGCAGCAAAACACCCTTTAGATATAAAAGCCAGTATTCCATTAGCCTTTTTGATGATGTTCTACACCTGTTTGTGGTATTTGAAAGAGCTATGCACTTGAACCCCCAAATCCTGTTAAGCATTCACTGTATTTAAACAGGAACCTTCTAAATAATACCTTGATGTATCCCTTGGTTATAGAGTCATAGAAATGTACAGCATGGAAACAGATCCTTCGGTCCAACCCATCCATGCCGACCAGATATCCCAACCTAATCTGGTCCCGTTTGCCAGCACCCGGCCCATATCCCTCCAAACCCTTCCTATTCATATACCCATCCAAATGCCTCTTGAATGTTGTAATTGTACCAGCCTCCACCACTTCCTCTGGCAACTCATTCCATACACGTACCACCCTCTGCGTGAAAAAGTTGCCCTTTAGGTCCCTTTTAAATCTTTCCCCTCTCACCCTAAACCTATGTCCTCTAGTTCTGGCCCCCCCACCCTGAGAAAATACCATGTCTATTTACCCTATCCATGCCCCTCATGATTATATGAACCCTATAAGGTCATCCCTTAGCATCTGACACCACAGCCTATTCAGCAACACCCTACAGCTCAAATCCTCCAACCCTGACAACATTCTTGTGAATCTTTTCAAGTTTAATAACATCTTTCCGATAGGAGGAGACCAGAATTGCTTACAGTATTCCAAAAGTGGCCTATCTAATGTCTTGCACAGATACAACATGACTTTCCAACTTCTATACTCAATCACTGACCAGTAAAGGAAAGCCACCCTCACGATCCTATCTACTTTCAAGGAACTATGAACCTGCATTCCAAGGTCTCTTTGTTCAGCAAGATTCCGCAGGACCTAACCATTAAGTGTCTACATCCTGCCCTGATTAGCTTTTCCAAAATGCAGCACCTCACATTTATCTAAATTAAACTCCATCTGCCACTCCTCAGCCCATAGCCCATCTGATGAAGATCCTGTTGTACTCTGAGGTAACCTTCTTCACTGTCCACTACACCTCCAATTTTGGTGTCATCTGTAAATTTACACCTCTTGTGTTCACATCCAAATTATTTGTATACATGACAAAAAGCAGTGGACCCAGCACCAATCCTTGTGGCACACCACTGGTCACAGGCCTCCAGTCTGAAAAACAACCCTCCACTACCACCCTCTGTCTTCTAGTTTTGAGGCAATTCTGCATCCAAATGGCTAATTCCCCCGTACCCATGTGAGCTAACTGTGCTCACCCGTCTACCATGAGGAACCTTGTTGAACACCTTACTGAAGTCCATTAGATCATGCCCACTGCTCTGCCCTCATCAATCCTCTTCTTACTTCTACAAAAAACTCAATTAACTTAGTGAAACATGATTTCTCATACACAAAGCCATGTTGACTTTCCATAATCAGTCCTTGCCTTTCCAAATAAAGTAAATCCTGTCCCTCAGAATTCCCTCCAACAACTTTCCTACCACTGATGTCAAGCTCATCAGTCTATAGTTCCCTGGCTTTTCCTTAGCAGTTTTCTTAAATAGTGGTGCCACATTAGCCAACCTCCAGTCTTCCAGCACCTCACCTGTGGCTATTGATGATACAAATATCTCAGCAAGGGGCCCTGCAATCACTTCTCTAGCTTCCCACAGAGTTCGAGGGTACACCTGATCAGGTCCTGGGGACTTATCCACCTTTATGCATTGTAAGACATCCAGCACCTCTGCCTTTGTAATGTGGACATTTTTCAAGATGTGGCAGGAGAAAGTGAGGACTGCAGATGCTGGAGACCAGAGTTGAAAAATGTGGTGCTAGAAAAACACAGCAGGCCAGGCAGCATCCGAGGAGATGGGGAATCAATGTTTCGGGCATAAGTCCTTCTTCATTCCTGAAGAAGGGCTTATGTCCGAAATGTCAATTCTCCTGCTCCTTGGATGCTGCCTGGCTTGCTGTGTTTTTCCAGTACCATATTTTTCAAGATGTTGCAATTTATTTCCCCACGTTCCATATCTTAGAGTAAGCACTAATGCAAAATACTCCTGTCCTGCAGTTCCACACGTAGGCGGCTTGTTGATCTTTAAGGGACCTCCCTAGTTATCGTTTTGTCCTTAATGTATTTATAAAAATTGGATAAATTTAGATTGCTTTTGCTGGAGTGTCAGAGGCTGAGGGGCAACCTGATAGAAGTTTATAAAATTATGAGAGGTGGATAGGTGGATAGTCAGGGTCTCTTTCCCAGGGTGGTAATGTCAAGTACCCAGCGGTATAGGCTTCAGGTGACAGAGAAAGGAGATGTTCGAGGCAAGTTTTTTTCCCTAGAGGGTGGTAGGTGCCTGGACTGTGCTGCCGGAGAGGTAGTAGAGCAGAGGCATTTTGACAGATACATGAACAAGCAGGGAATAGGGGAATATGTATCTCTCAGCAGGCAGATGGATTCGTTTAGAAAGGCATCATGGTCAGCACAGACATGGTGGGCCAATGGGCTTGTCCGTCTGCTGTCCTGATCTGTGTTCGACATTCTTTTGCAGGAGGAGAGAATGCTGCTTCCTGGTTGGCAGGTCAGTTCTGATTAGCTAAGGTGTTGTAAGATGTTTCAAAAAATAAACAAAGCCATGACGTAAGTTATCCATGGAAACACCTGTAAATCTGCAGAAAAGAATGTTGACTGAGATGACCTTGACATCAAGGAATGGAAAGAAAGATTAAAGAAATTAGCAAAACAAATCATGTGTAAATAACTTGAGAACAACAGGAAAGGCATATCCCAAAATACCAGCACGGCTCATGTTTCTATACAGGCTGTTTCAACACTCCCAGTTTGGGTTTGCTTTTTGTAAGAAAACATGTTGAGTTAACATTAATTCGAGGACCATTGGAACTCTTTGGGAATTTTCAGACAGTGACCATTCTGCACAAACCAGCAGCATTGTATCCTTAGACCCTGTTGTCATGCACTTGTTACTGAGCTGCACACTAATATGTGTTAATTTTGAGA
The DNA here is from genome assembly GCF_020745735.1 of Hemiscyllium ocellatum. Classification (NCBI taxonomy): domain Eukaryota; kingdom Metazoa; phylum Chordata; class Chondrichthyes; order Orectolobiformes; family Hemiscylliidae; genus Hemiscyllium; species Hemiscyllium ocellatum. The sequence goes on along the minus strand of NC_083403.1, from coordinate 144,821,496 downwards.
GAAAAGTTCACTCTCATCCTATTTTCCATGACTTTCAAAACACTTTCTTTGGAAACACTGTCGCTGGTTATCTTCATAGGGAATTCTGCTGTAACTTTTAATTAGGTACCATTGTGTTGAAACAGAAATTACAGTTTTTTAACTGTTGGGTTTGAATTTAAATTTTGTAATTGGCAAGAAATGTGTGATGATGTTATTAAACTTCTGTTCATAACTTGGCAAATTAACTATTTACCCCCACATATTGTCAGGAGCCTTCAACTGAAAGAGTAGTCTGTGGAGTCAAACTTGAACTAAATATTTACTTGATGACCAAGCTACTGAGCAGGTGCCATTTGTAGCTCTGTCACAGAGACGTCAGATCACCTGGAACTAGAGTCGGACACATTCAAATTCCAGAAGATGTCCTCTCTTCCCATCTTCTTAAGATAGTTGTGTTTAATAAAGCCAGTCAGTGTTCACTCTCAACTGAGCGCAAGGTGAAAGTGAAGACTGCAAATGCTGGAGATTAGAGTCAAGAGTTCAGTGCTGGAAAAGCACAGCAGGTCAGGTAGCATCCGAGGGACAAGAGAGTCAATATTTCGGGCAAAAAACCCTTCATCAGGAATCTTGATATATCACAAATCAGTGATAAGATATGCTGCAGAGTATTTCATTTGAATCATTCTCTAACTCCCACCTACACAATGCTTAGGGATATGTTTTTGTGATTGTTACACTTGTGAAAGAATGCTGGTGAGTTGCCTTTTGGTGTAATGTAGTGGCCAGTCTATATGTTTTCCATCATAATTAGAACGTTATGAATCACGTAATCCCCTTCCCATTCTAAGAAAGATGCTGTAACATCTGTTTCTTTTCCCTCCTGCTGGGCTGTTCTTTCATTGAAATGTTTCTTTAGGTAGGTTCAGACTGCCAATCAATTCAGTAACATGTCTAATTGGGGGCAGAACACCAAATATACTCAAAACGAAGCTGATTAAATTAAATATTCAATAATGTTTTCACTTTTGGAAATATTTGGATTTATATTTCTTTTCATAATTAATATCTTTGCTATAGCAGTAAAGCCAACCCTGGTATTATACCATATATCATTCCATGAAAAGTTATCATATGCAGATAATATTACTCTCATTGCTGTTTACAGATGAGTTAATTTATAAGATAATATTTTAAATATGAGTTGAGAAGTGTGGCACTGGAAAAGCACAGCCGATCAGGCAGTACTGTGCTTTTCGTCTCTGACTCTCCAGCATCTTCAGTCATCATTTTCTCCCAATGTTTCAAATAAACTGACTAACCCTTCCATTAAACAACAAGCTGTGACAGTTGGAGCAGGTAGGTTACACCAAGTCTAATAGCCTCAATCTTCCAGCCTCTGGTTGGTTGGAGACTGTACACCTGACAGATGAAACACAAGGACCTTGTGGAAATCCTGGTGTGTGTACTGACATAGGAATTGCCCAGGAAGTTAAACTTTGCTCAAACGTCTCCAACTCTGAGCTAGAGTCAGGGACTTGGGGACAGATCTATGAAACTTATCTGGAGAGATACCCAAGAATTGTTGAAAATCACACAACGCCAGGTTATAGTCCAACAGGTTTATTTGGAAGCACTAGCTTTCGAAGCGCTACTCCTTCATCAGGTGGTTGTGGAACAGGATCATAAGACAGAATTTATAGCAAAGATGACAGTGTCATGCAACTAAAATTATATATTGAAAGAACCTAAATTACTGTTAAGTATTTCATCTTTTAGAATGTGTTGCACATTTCAGTTCGTGAATATGTAAATCCCAGAACCAATTTTTACTCACATTCTTGAGATAACTTAAGTTATCCTCCACATCAGGAATTGGTGGACAGTTTGAAATTTGGTATAACTCCTGTGTAATTCCACAAATGAACCGACCAATCAACACACCTCCCCCAAACTGACATTGTCTGACTACTTCTCAACCACCTGAATATCACATCTAGTTACCTCCACAACCCAACTCCCCAGCCTGGCCACTCAACTGACCCATACCTGCCTCTCCAGCTTGACTATCCACACACCCAACTCTTCCACCAATTCACCTTGACCGCTTCACCCACCAAGCCACTCAGCCATCTGACCACTGACCCACCTACGGACATAACCCACACACCCACCTACTCACTCACCCACTGACCCTCACCAACTCCATACTCACAATCATGACGTGTCATCCATCTGACCCATCTACCCACTCATATTCACAATCTCAGCCACTTATCTACAAACTCATTCATCCACTGACCTAGTTCATCCCCCAATCTCATCCATCTACTGATATACCCATTTCATCCAACTACCCTCTCACCCATCCACTCTCTACCATTCTTCAAAAGACTGGATCTTAAAGACTTACGAAAAGACAGTAGATTGTACCTTTAAAAGGGACAGGTCCTGAATATATCCTGAGGGGTGCTTTGACAGAAGATTTGGAAGTTACTGGGCAGAGATGTTCAGCAGCTTCAGTTGGAAAAGTCTGCATACCCAGCCCCTTCTCGTACTCTTGAGGCCAATGTCTATGTGAGAAAATGCCGTAAGTGGCTGTTCCTTTTGTGTGAGCCTTCATTGCTGGTGTCACAGAATTTCTTTTAGCTGCAAAGGCCATGAGAGTCACGCAAATCCATATCCTTCCCTGGTGTTTGCACTTTTAATGAGAGTCACACCGGAAGGCAATCACAAGTGATGCTTGTTTCCTGCTCATTGATTCAGACAGAGTGACATTAGTGGATGCCTGCCGAGAGTCACTTCAGCTTAGGACAGAGATGTATCCCATTTAAACTCATATTGCGATAAACCAAGTGCCACAATTAGTCGGGTTCATAGTCATTGCCAGTTTGTCTTTTCATTGTTTATTTCTCACTCAATTGAACTTCACTGACAGTGAGAAATATGTCAGGATTATGAAAGGATTACAAACTAACAAACTGAAGCATTTACGGAAAAAAATAAAGTGTAGTGCTTTTGAAGAGGAGCCACAATCTGCTCTAGGCGACAATGGGAACTCAAACCAAGGAAATTAAATATTGTTCAGAAAGCCACTTGCTTCAGTTGCAAACTGCTTCCAGCAATTCAGGAATCTCCATGATCGGTGGAATAACTGATCAACCAACTTTCATCATTTTTAATCGAGACTTTTGTTTTGAAGAAATGAATTCATATGTATCAGCCAGTTTGGTTTGGTGAACATGTAAATCAAATCTCCTAGATTCAGTCTTTATTTAAGTTTGTTAATGATTTATCCGTGTCCTACATTCTGTATTTTCAGTCTAAGTCAAATCATTAGCTCAAGAAGCATTGAGAGGCAAAAATCCTGGTCAGTCAACTTTTTTCAAATTCCTCTGTAAGTTGGCAAGGCCACACTGCCCTGATAATGCTATCTCAGCTTTCAGTCTTCCACCAGGTTCATGATGGAGCATGATGAGTTTCCTTTATTGCTATGGCATCAGGATTCACAATGGGAGTGTGCAGGTGTGAACAGAGTATATTATTTTAAAATGGTCACCATCAGGTTACGTTCCACTTCCCTTGTCCATGAATCACATTCCATCAAAAACTAGATGCATCCTCGACTCCCTGAGTTGGAATGTTCTGGTCCCGTGGAGTTGGAATGTTCTGGTACCCTGGAGTTGGAATGTTCTGGTCCCGTGGAGTTGGAATGTTCCGGTCCCCTGGAGTTGGAATGTTCCAGTCCCGTGGAGTTGGAATGTTCCGGTCCCGTGGAGTTGGAATGTTCTTGTCCCCTGGAGTTGGAATGTTCTGGTACCCTGGAGTTGGAATGTTCAGGTCCCATGGAGTTGGAATGTTCTGGTCCCCTGGAGTTGGAATGTTCCGGTCCTGTGGTGTTGGAATGTTCCGGTCCCGTGGAGTTGGAATGTTCTTGTCCCCTGGAGTTGGAATGTTCCGGTCCCATGGAGTTGGAATGTTCTGGTCCCATGGAGTTGGAATGTTCCGGTCCCATGGAGTTGGAATGTTCTGGTCCCCTGGAGTTGGAATGTTCCGGTCCTGTGGTGTTGGAATGTTCCGGTCCCGTGGAGTTGGAATGTTCTTGTCCCCTGGAGTTGGAATGTTCCGGTCCCGTGGAGTTGGAATGTTCCGGTCCCGTGGAGTTGGAATGTTCTTGTCCCCTGGAGTTGGAATGTTCTTGTCCCCTGGAGTTGGAATGTTCAGGTCCCATGGAGTTGGAATGTTCTGGTCCCCTGGAGTTGGAATGTTCCGGTCCTGTGGTGTTGGAATGTTCCGGTCCCCTGGAGTTGGAATGTTCCGGTCCCCTGGAGTTGGAATGTTCCGGTCCTGTGGTGTTGGAATGTTCCGGTCCCGTGGAGTTGGAATGTTCTTGTCCCCTGGAGTTGGAATGTTCCAGTCCCGTGGAGTTGGAATGTTCTTGTCCCCTGGAGTTGGAATGTTCAGGTCCCATGGAGTTGGAATGTTCCGGTCCCCTGGAGTTGGAATGTTCCGGTCCTGTGGTGTTGGAATGTTCCGGTCCCGTGGAGTTGGAATGTTCTTGTCCCCTGGAGTTGGAATGTTCCGGTCCCATGGAGTTGGAATGTTCCGGTCCCATGGAGTTGGAATGTTCTGGTCCCATGGAGTTGGAATGTTCCGGTCCCGCGGAGTTGGAATGTTCTTGTCCCCTGGAGTTGGAATGTTCTGGTCCCATGGAGTTGGAATGTTCCGGTCCCCTGGAGTTGGAATGTTCTGGTCCCCTGGAGTTGGAATGTTCCGGTCCCGTGGAGTTGGAATATTCTGGTCCCCTGGAGTTGGAATGTTCTTGTCCCCTGGAGTTGGAATGTTCCGGTCCTGTGGAGTTGGAATGTTCCGGTCCTGTGGTGTTGGAATGTTCCGGTCCCGTGGAGTTGGAATGTTCCGGTCCCGTGGTGTTGGAATGTTCCGGTCCCGTGGAGTTGGAATGTTCTTGTCCCCTGGAGTTGGAATGTTCCGGTCCCATGGAGTTGGAATGTTCTGGTCCCATGGAGTTGGAATGTTCTGGTCCCATGGAGTTGGAATGTTCTGGTCCCCTGGAGTTGGAATGTTCCGGTCCTGTGGTGTTGGAATGTTCCGGTCCCGTGGAGTTGGAATGTTCTTGTCCCCTGGAGTTGGAATGTTCCAGTCCCGTGGAGTTGGAATGTTCTTGTCCCCTGGAGTTGGAATGTTCAGGTCCCATGGAGTTGGAATGTTCTGGTCCCCTGGAGTTGGAATGTTCCGGTCCTGTGGTGTTGGAATGTTCCGGTCCCCTGGAGTTGGAATGTTCCGGTCCTGTGGTGTTGGAATGTTCCGGTCCCGTGGAGTTGGAATGTTCTTGTCCCCTGGAGTTGGAATGTTCCGGTCCTGTGGTGTTGGAATGTTCCGGTCCCGTGGAGTTGGAATGTTCTTGTCCCCTGGAGTTGGAATGTTCCAGTCCCGTGGAGTTGGAATGTTCTTGTCCCCTGGAGTTGGAATGTTCAGGTCCCATGGAGTTGGAATGTTCTGGTCCCCTGGAGTTGGAATGTTCCGGTCCTGTGGTGTTGGAATGTTCCGGTCCCGTGGAGTTGGAATGTTCTTGTCCCCTGGAGTTGGAATGTTCCGGTCCCATGGAGTTGGAATGTTCCGGTCCCATGGAGTTGGAATGTTCTGGTCCCATGGAGTTGGAATGTTCCGGTCCCCTGGAGTTGGAATGTTCTGGTCCCCTGGAGTTGGAATGTTCCGGTCCCGTGGAGTTGGAATATTCTGGTCCCCTGGAGTTGGAATGTTCTTGTCCCCTGGAGTTGGAATGTTCCGGTCCTGTGGAGTTGGAATGTTCCGGTCCTGTGGTGTTGGAATGTTCCGGTCCCGTGGAGTTGGAATGTTCTTGTCCCCTGGAGTTGGAATGTTCCGGTCCCATGGAGTTGGAATGTTCTTGTCCCATGGAGTTGGAATGTTCCGGTCCCATGGAGTTGGAATGTTCTGGTCCCATGGAGTTGGAATGTTCCGGTCCCGTGGAGTTGGAATGTTCTTGTCCCCTGGAGTTGGAATGTTCTGGTCCCATGGAGTTGGAATGTTCCGGTCCCGTGGAGTTGGAATGTTCTGGTCCCCTGGAGTTGGAATGTTCTGGTCCCCTGGAGTTGGAATGTTCCGGTCCCGTGGAGTTGGAATATTCTGGTCCCCTGGAGTTGGAATGTTCTTGTCCCCTGGAGTTGGAATGTTCCGGTCCTGTGGAGTTGGAATGTTCCGGTCCCGTGGAGTTGGAATGTTCTGGTACCCTGGAGTTGGAATGTTCTTGTCCCCTGGAGTTGGAATATTCTGGTTCCGTGGAGTTGGAATGTTCTGGTACCCTGGAGTTGGAATGTTCTGGTCCCGTGGAGTTGGAATGTTCTTGTCCCCTGGAGTTGGAATGTTCTTGTCCCCTGGAGTTGGAATATTCTGGTTCCGTGGAGTTGGAATGTTCTGGTCCCCTGGAGTTGGAATGTTCTGGTCCCCTGGAGTTGGAATATTCTGGTTCCGTGGAGTTGGAATGTTCTGGTCCCCTGGAGTTGGAATGTTCTGGTCCCATGGAGTTGGAATGTTCTGGTACCCTGGAGTTGGAATGTTCTGGTCCCATGGAGTTGGAATGTTCTGGTCCCGTGGAGTTGGAATGTTCCGGTTCCGTGGAGTTGGAATGTTCGGGTACTCTGGAGTTGGAATGTTCTGGTCCCATGGAGTTGGAATGTTCTGGTACCCTGGAGTTGGAATGTTCTGGTCCCGTGGAGTTGGAATGTTCTGGATCCGTGGAGTTGGAATGTTCTGGTCCCATGGTGTTGGAATGTTCTGGTCCCCTGGAGTTGGAATGTTCTGGTCCCGTGGTGTTGGAATGTTCTGGTCCCGTGGAGTTGGAATGTTCTGGTCCCATGGAGTTGGATTTGCAGATGAGAAGAAGCTGGGAAAATAAATTATGCCCACGCACTTTCTGCCTCTGAAGGAATCTCTCAGAATCTGGTTAGGCACAAACATAGCAGCCCCGTGTATCGAGCCTGGTTGTTAAATTCACAGCTGATTTTCCAAGCTCAAGGCAGCTGGCCAGGAGCGTACCACAGCCAGATGTTCATTCCCCAAGGAAGGGATTGCCTTGTTGAAAGCTGTGGCCAAAATCCTGTGAAAGAGTTGAGAACATAGAACATAAGACAGTACAGCAAAGCTACTGGCCCTTCAGCCCACAATGTTTTTGTTGCCTATAATGCCATTTTAAACTGATCCCATCTTTCTGCAGCGTCCATGTCTCTCTATTCCCTGTCTGTTCATGTTTTTGTCTAAATGTCTCAAACATTACTATTGTATTTGGTTCTATCATCTCCCCTGACCGTGTGTTCCAGGCTCACTTTAGGCTTCTTGCTGAAGGAACACAACGGGATGATGACAACTGTGGAGCTGGCTAAATAGAAGATCACCTGTTGTTGTGGTTCTGTTCGCCGAGCTGGGAATTTGTGTTGCAGACGTTTCATCCCCTGCCTAGGTGACATCCTCAGTGCTTGGGAGCCTCCTGTGAAGCGCTTCTGTGATCTTTCCTCCGGCATTTACAGTGGCTTGTCTCTGCCGCTTCCAGTTGTCACGAAACGACACGACCAGCTATCCTTAGTAGCCACACACGCAGATGACAAGCAACATGAATTCGACTGGGACAACACTACTATTATAGGGCAAGCCAAACACAGAACAGCCAGGGAATTCCTAGAGGCATGGCACTCATCCACAGATTCAATCAATAAGCACATCGACCTGGAGCCAATACATTGACCACTGCATCGGACAGCTGGAACTGACAACCGGGAGCACTGAGGATGTCACCTAGACAGGGGACGAAACGTCTGCAACACAAACTCCCAGCTCAGCAAACAGAACCACAACAACAAGCACCCGAGCTACAAATCTTCTCCCAAACTTAGAAGATCACCTCTTGAGGTGTTGTATTAGTCAGTGCCCTGATGACAGGCAAGGGGTCACTGATCCAACCGAGGAGAGCCACGCACACGGGAGAATCAGCTTCCTCACTCCGAACTCAAACATCATGAGTAATTTGGAAAAAGACGTGTGTCTACCTTGGTTCAATTGCTTTGTTCTTTATTCCTACCTAAATTGAGGGCAACATGTTGGAATCAACTAGTAACTATATAAAACATGTGCAGCTGCTCCTACTGCCATGGCCAATTTGTATACTCACATGTCTGATGGGAGCTGCCAATGTAAACGTATATTTCTGCTAATACAATCCTGCAGGAGTTGTCAAATAAAATACATCACTGTACCCACTCAGTTTATGCCTCTCTCTCTACTTCCTGAAAATTGCATTTGTTTTCTCTTTCTTCTGAGCATTACTATGAGAGGTCAACATAAATTAATTCTTAACAAATAGCAGCAGTCTTTAAAAATCGTTATTTCACCCACCCGAAGGACAGTTAGGGTGCCGTGAATCTTGGGAAGTGTGTTTTGTGTTGCAGCTGACTGAATCAGATTGAGGCAGCAAAAGCCATCGTCCAGAACGGCTCCTGGGGTAATTTAACAGCAGATTTAAATGTGATGCCTTGGGTGAAATTGCACAAAGGTCCCAAGGAAAATATTGCAAGCATTATCCATGTTAATATTTGCTGGTTACTCTAAACTGTTCATCTTACAATCATTGTTGTGATCTATTCAATCACCCATGATTTATTAATAACAGAAACCAGTAGGCTGTAGGAATAATAACGATGAAAAACTAATGGCACACATTTCTGAATCTAAGTCTTAAGAAATGCTTCATTATAACGAGGGCAGCCGCTACTCATAAATAGAAGGCCAAGACAAAGAAGCAGCAAAGCTCATCCAATATTCATGACACTGGGGATGCTGTTAGTGAGGTCATCATAATCTCCCATGTCCTGGGTTTTCAGGAAGACCTGAATTGGACTGGGGCTTTGAATATTAAGCATCACACAAACTAATGTTTTGATGGAAATGCAAGGATATCAGTTGGTTTAGGATACTGCCAGTAAAATTAAAGCTGCATAAAAACTAATCACTGTAGTAAATGTTTTTATTTACTTTATTCGTGAAACTTACTAATGAACTATTTTGTAACTTTAACATGGGCTTATAAATGAAGGATTTTGCTTCATAAAGGGAAGAATTTCTCCAAGCTACATATGTGAAAAACTGGGGGATTGAGAACAAGGAATTCTATCAGCTGGAGAGAGAGAATTACACTTCTGTTTAGCCTTGAATGAAAGGTGTAGACCTAAGACCATGTTTGCTGTCTTGGCCCACAGTGACGTGGGAAAGTGAACAGTTAGCAGATAACAGGCTTGGTATTAGTCAGGCAGACCTCCACCATGAACGATTTGACATGTGTCTCCATGACTACTCTGCTGAAGCTTTACCTTGGCTTTGCACTCAACAACAAGAAACATGATGTGCACATGGTCTCATTTTACTGTTTGTCAAACTTCTAAATCCTTTAACACTCAAATAAATCACTTAGAGCACCCTGAAAAAAGATGTTGTACCTGTTGTAAACTTATCAAAGCTGCAGAAGCAATAATCAGATTGAAGTCATCCAGGAGTGATTGGGCAGCTACTCAGCAACAGATGGCAAACCTGCGTTGCCCACAGCAGGATTTTTCCTTTGTTCTCTTCAGTATCAGAGCCGTCCTAGGACAAGCCAAACAGAGACGTGCATGAGAATTCCTAGAAGCATGTCATTCCAACCAGAACTCTATCAACAAACACATCGACTTGGAACCAATTTAACACCCTCTGAGAAAAAGAACCGGAAATGACATCACCACAAGAAATGACATCACCAACACAAGGAAACCTAAACACATAAATAGAAAGCACGTCACTAACATCATTGCTTCACCAGAGGCTCACTGATGATGTTACCTAGCATGGTGATGAAACGTCTAAAAATGAACCTTATAGCTCAGTGAGCAACTTGCATCCATTTAAACAGAAGTCCATCATAGACATTCAATGCAGGAATGAAAACAAATTTTAAAAAATGCCCCTTGTTTAGCTGGTTCAGTGATATTTGATGACATGAATGTGAAGAAGCAAAGTGAGCACCATTTTGATCAATTGATCTCATATGGCAGGACTCAAGGGTCTGCGTAACAGAGAGAAGTTGGACAAGCGAGGACATCTTTCTTTAGAGCATAGGAGACAAGGGGTGATCTTATGGAGGTGTATAAGATCATGAGAGGCATGGATAGGGTGAATGCACTCAGTCTTTTTCACAGGGGTGGGGAATTGAGGACTAGAGGGCATCAGTTTAAGATTAGAGGGGAAAGAATAAAAGGGAACCGGAGGGGCAAAGTTTTTACACAAAGGGTGGTACGCACATGGAATGAGCTGCCAACAGAAGTGTTTGATGAGGGTACATTAACAACATTTAAAAGGCATTTGGACAAATACATGAATTGGAAAGGATTAAAAGAATATGGGCCAAGTGCAGGGAAATGGCGTTAGTGTGGACGGACATTTTGATAGGCATGGCCCAGTTTGGGTTGAAGAGCCTGTCTCCATGCTGTGGGACTCTATGACTCTATACAGAAATTATTCTAATTATTATTCAATTTTTAAAAATTCTGCCATCAAAGAGTGCCATTAATTTCCTCTCACATTTTCTGTGAACAATCTGTGGGGTTGTATCTAATGAGCCACTGACCATGTGTGACCCTTCCACCAGAAGAGTCACTGAATGCACTATCTCAGTCACATACTGACAGGATTATACGTATGAAAGAGGCCATTTGATGCACCACCAAGTGCCTTTCCCAGTTAATCAATGAGAGCTCCTGGCTCTGATCCCATTTCCTGCCCTTTCCTCTCATGTTGATGGAATTTCAGCTACAGAAGCAGGCACTGTGCTGGTTCTTTACATAAACCATGTCTCTTTTCCCACTCCCTTTTAATTTTTTTTCAAATATTAGTCATTTTCCTCAAGGATTCTGTATCTAGCGTTATTTATAGGAATAGTTGCAGTTTGGAATATGCTCTGAACTTTTACATTATGAAGTAGATTGGGGCAGTAGAAGAAATAAAAGATGTTCATAATAATGACAGTTTATCTGACATCTTTATATAATGACATCTTTATCAAATTGAGGAATTAGAAGCAGCTTAAGTGTTCATGTTATCTCCACAAAATTCCTGTGCCACCCTGTCAGCCTGGCCTCAACCCATATCCCCACCCAACCTCACTCCCAGCATCCCAGCCAGAGAGCTGCAATGGGCTGCCCCCTTGGTGTGAGCAGCCCACTGGTCACATTGGATTTAAGCCTGAGCTTTAACTGAAAATCGAGACTCAACCTTACTGCAATGTAGGCCTCTGACAGAGTACACCACTGGAAGGAATAGGTGCAGCCACCATATAACAAGCTGCAGTGTGACTGTCTTGTTGATGCTGGTGAAGAAATGTTTCCTTTTTTGCAATGTTGGTTGTGTTGATGGGCAATCGGTATACAGCTAACTTAGGGTTTTTGGCCAAACAGGTTGTATCAATATCCCAATTAATCCGCTATCTTTTTCCAATATTACAAACAGGCATTGAGAAACCTGCAATCTCCATCGCTTGGAGTCAACTCATGCAGTAGAGATTATTCCTGGTGTCATTCTATCATTTGAATAATGACAGACCTTGAAAATTGTTCCTCTAACCTTTTCTCGTCAGATACTTTTTATTCATGGATATTCTTAATATTTCTTGCTGTAGGAATTTCTAAAAGATAGTTGAGTGATTCTATGATGTATAGTAAATGGATCTTTCTCGATATTTTCTCCAGGCGATGGAAAGCAAGCTGCTCATTGGAGGCAAGAACATCATGGATCATACGAATGAACAGCAAAAAATGCTAGAGCAGAAGAGACAAGAAATTGCAGAGCAGGTAAATTCCTCATTTATTGGCCTTTCTGTTGTAATAAAGGCATTCTTGCTCAATTACCTTGGTTAGTAATGAAGGAATTGTACAATACATTAACTAGGGCAAGATTAACCAAACCACACAAGATGCCATTTACTTAAATAATATGAATTCTCCTGCATATAGTCATTTCATGCAAGTTTTTTAAAACATATAGAACAACATTTCCAATGCCCTTTTGAGTAAAGGGAATGCCTGATGTAATATTCAGACAAAAAGAACAGAAAGTCCTAAGTTTCATGTGGCTCTGTAGCAAGTAATTTATCACTAAAATGGAATATTGTTTTTATCACATGCTCCATTGGCTTCTAATGCTGGGTTAGGTTAGAATCAAGACAGATTTCCTGAAAACACTTTTAAGTTAAAATGAGATTTGTCTGAGCAGAGCTGTAATATTTTGGCTTGGTAAAATGAGATAAGGAAGGGATATTGAAGCACAGATTGGGGCTATGAGATTAAAACAATTGTTAACATTTAATAATTTAAATGGACAAATTTCAGAAGTCAGTGTAAACCATGAATCAACAGCACATACTAAATAGGATGATGTAACCTGCTAACACCATGTGACGATCTGTTTTGTGCTGGTGTGTTACAGTTTGCTGCAGTGGTTGAGGACTCTGAGTTTGTTCACTGTGGTGTTTATGAGGATGAGATGGGAGGATATTTCTACTCGTCAGAGAGATTAGTCCCTGAGGGCACAGCGTCAGAGTGAAGGGACAACCCTTTAGAACTGAGATGAGAAGGAATTTCTTCAGCCAGAGGGTGGTGTGTCAGTGGAATTCATTGCTGCAGAGGGCTGTGGAGGCCAGGTTATTTAAGACAGAGGTAGATAAACTCTTGATTGGTAAGGCGATCAAGGATTACAGAGTGAAAGCAGACGAATGGGGTTGAGAAACATATCAGCCATGATTGAAAGGTGGAGGAGACCCGATGGACCCAAAGACCTAATTCTGCTTCTGTATCTATGGTCATATGGTCTTGCTGTTCCAACATGTCTATTGTTCCCTCATGTTGGATGATAATGTTGAGAAGCTTCAGCTTTCTTTCCATCAGGTTGCTGATGGTGCCATGAGTCTTTCCGCTAGCATTCATTGGAAGAATATGCAAATTGAATTTCAATCTGTTTGGCCACAGATTGGGCTCATCGTCTTTGGTATCAAATCATGGAGCAGTTCTCAAATCCAAATGTCTCACTCAGATATTGGGTCACGACCCATCTCCAAGACCTCCCAAGCCTGTTGTGTTCTAAACCAAATCAGTAAATATAGATACTGCATAATTTAACCAGGCAGAACATTTCCTTAGATCCTTGACTGTAAAATAAGCACAGATTTTGATAGTAGGACAGATTTACCACTGATGGAATTTATCCAGTTAATGTGGAATTCCCATTTGATGTTTGGTATTTGATATATCCGATCCAGGTACATCACAGCTTGATATGGTAACTACTTGATATGTGCGGAAGAGTGCAAGATAATTGTAAATGCAGCCCAGTCTGGCATGAAAACCAACCTTCCTTCCATTGACTCTGTCTACAGTTCCCACTGTCTCAGGAATGCAGCCAACATTATCAAAGACCCTTCCTATCCTATTATATTCTCTTTAACCGTCTTCCATCAGACAGAAGATACTAAAGTTTCAAAACACGTACCAACAGATTCAAGAACAGCTTCTTATCAGACTTATGAATGGACATCTCATGTATTAGGGTTGCTATTTCTCTGGACATTCTCTGTAGCTGTAACACTACATTCTGCATTCTGTTCCATTACCCTGATGTACTTATGCAAGGTGTGATTTGTCTGGACAGCACACAAAATAATGATTGTCACTGTTTCTTGGTAATTTGTGACAATAATAAATCAAATCAAGTCGATACTTTATGCAACTAAGTATTTATTTATGGGATGTTGGCTTTGCTGGTGAGGCAAGCATTTATTATTCAACCCAATGGCCTAGAAAGCAGATAAAAATCAACGAGTCTGCAATTGTTATGGACAAAACCAGCAAAAAGCAGAGCGAGCCAAATGGAATTTTACAACAGTAAATAGTTCTTATTCCAGATATTTTTATTGAATTCAAATTTCACCATCTGCCACCATGGGTTTCAAACCCATATCCTCAGAACATTAGGCTGGGTTTGGGATTACAGTCCAAGAACACTACCATGATGACAATTCTTTTCCTAATGGTCTCAAAAATAATTTCCAATCTGTTTAAAATGCTAACCCATCTGGAATGAAACAAATGGCAAGCTTACATTAAATGATAAAGTCCTGGGGAGTGTTGCTGAACAAAGAGACCTTAGAGTGCAGGTTCATAGCTCCTTGAAAGTGGAGTCGCAGGTAGATAGGATAGTGAAGAAGGCGTTTGGTATGTTTTCATTTATTGGTCAGAGTATTGAGCACAGGAGTTGGGAGGTCATGTTGCGGCTGTACAGGACATTGGTTGCGGCTGTACAGGACATTGGTTAGGCCACTTTTAGAATATTGCGTGCAATTCTGGTCTCCTTCCTATCGGAAAGATGTTGTGAAACTTGAAAGGGTTCAGAAAAGATTTACAAGGATGTTGCCAGGGTTGGAGGATTTGAGGCTGAACAGGCTGGGACTGTTTTCCCAGGAGCGTCGGAGGCTGAGAGGTGACTTTATAGAGGTTTATAAAATCATGAGTGGCATGGATAGGGTAAATAGACAAAGTCTTTTCCCTGGAGTCGGGAAGTCCAGAACTAGAGGGCATAGGTTTAGGGTGAGAGGCAAACATTTTAAAGGGACCTAAGGGGCAATGCTTTCAGTCAGAGGGTGGTGCGTGTATGGAATGAGCTGCCAGAGGATGTGGTGGAGGCTGGTACAATTGCAACATTTAAGAGGCATTTGGATGGGTATAAGAATAGGAAGAGTTTATAGGGATATGGGCCAGGTGCTGGCAAATGGGACTAGATTGGGTTGGGATATCTGGTACATATGGACTAATTGGACCGAAGGATCAGCTTCTGTGCTGTACATCTCTATGTCTCTGTAAGAAAGGCAAGTCTGTGTATGAAATAACTCTTAAAGAGGCAGAGGTTTCCTTAGAACATAGAACATAGAAGGATACAGCGCAGTACAGGCCCTTCGGCCCTCGATGTTGCGCCGACCGAATCCTACCTAACCTATACGAGCCCAATAACTTCCAAATGCCTATCCAATGCCCGCTTAAATGACCATAAAGAAGGAGAGTTCACCACTGATACGGGCAGGGCATTCCATGAACTCACAACCCGCTGTGTGAAGAATCTACCCCTAACATCTGTCCTATACCTACCACCCCTTAATTTAAAGCTATGTCCCCTAGTAACACCTGACTCCATTAGCGGTAAAAGGTTCTTAATATCTACCCTATCTAAACCCTTAATCATCTTATACACTTCTATCAGATCTCCCCTAAACCTTCTCTTCTCCAATGAGAACAGCCCCAAGTGCCTCAGCCTTTCCTCATAAGATTTTCCTACCATTCCAGGCAACATCCTGGTAAACCTCCTCTGCACTCGTTCTAAAGCTTCCACATCCTTCCTATAGTATGGCGACCAAAACTGCACACAATACTCCAGATGAGGCCTCACCAGAGTCTTATACAACTGCAACATGACCTCAGGACTCCGGAACTCAATTCCTCTGCCAATAAAGCCCAGTACACCATATGCCTTCCTCACAGCACTATTTACCTGGGTGGCAACTTTCAGAGATCTGTGTACATAGACACCAAGATCCCTCTGCTCATCCACACGACCAAGTAGCCTACCATTAGCCCAGTAATCCATCATCTTGTTATTCCTACCAAAGTGAACGACTTCACACTTAGCTACATTGAATTCCATTTGCCACATTTCCGCCCAGCTCTGCAACTTATCTATATCCCGCTGTAACCTACCACTTCCTTCCTCACTATCCACAACTCCACCGACTTTTGTGTCATCCGCAAACTTGCTTACCCAGCTTTCAAGTCCTTCCTCTAGATCATTTATAAAGATAACAAAAAGCAATGGTCCCAAAACAGATCCTTGTGGTACACCGCTAGTAACTGCGCTCCAAGATGAACATAATCCATCAACTACTACCCTCTGTCTCCTTCCAGCCAGCCAATTCCTAATCCAAACCTCTAATGTATCCTCAATGCCATACCTCCGAAGTTTTAGCATTAGCCTACCATGGGGAACCTTATCGAACGCCTTACTAAAATCCATATACATATTCCTTCTCAAACTTTTTTTCAAAACTTTTTATTCTCTCATCCCTCTTTTTTTTGTTGATTAGCATTTCCTAATTTTTTGGAAGGGTGGAGTTTTGTTACCCTCAAATTTGTTGGCATCAATGTGTGAAGTTACTTCTTATGTCGAAACAGAACAGCTGCACATGGTGTCCGGAATGGCGATTGATGTATTCACATATTTCCCTTTAAATAGAAACGGAGAGAGAGAGAAATACAACAGCAGATGTTGCTGCGAGATGAGGAGACAATGGAACTAAAAGACACCTACACCTCGCTCCAACAAGAAGTTGAAATTAAAACCAAGAAGCTGAAAAAGGTGAGAAAAAAAGTAAGAAATGACTTCCTACTTTATTACTCTGACCTATTTCTTCAAATTAAATGCTGTTGATTTTTGCCCTATGTTGGAAATAGCAGTTTAAAATAATTTTAGTTTCCTTCAATAAAACACGTTTAAAAACTAGCTTGTAGAATTGTAACATTCAATAAGCCTGCACCTCCCTCCTGTTAACATAAGCAGAATATATCTAAGATGAAGGAATCCCTTGCTTTGCTCTTCATTGCTGACCATGAACTGTGTTTGAAGATACTAACACAATGTCTTGAGCAAGGAGCACAGCTAGAGAACACGTGAAGTTCTCCTGGACATAATGTTTGGGCAGGTCTACCTCGAAGGTCAGAACTGGAGTAGACTGGGCATCTTTTACAATGCTTAACAACACAACAGTGAAAGGATTGCTCAAGTAAAAGCACTCCACTTCCCACTGAGGCTGTCCATTTGTTGAGGTTCCAAAATGTTGGTGAAAGAAACTAGATGAGCAAAGCACATTCCATGAAAAAGTAAACCTTAAGAAATAAACTATTTAATTGTTTTTTTGGAATACATTTTAAAATTAAAGACTTTTGGTTATATTTCCTTCGATAACAGCCTGAAAAAAAGCATATTGTTCCTTTTGTTTCCAGCATCCTTTACCTCTCTTTTAGCCTTAATCCAGTGTTTTTTTGCCTCTTATCTAGGGTGTGCAGGTAGGAGGATTAGCTATGGGAAGTGCAAGGTTACAGGAATAGGTTAAGGGGGTGCGTCTGGGTGGGGTGCTCTTCAGAGGGTCAGTTTGGACTCAATGGGCTAAATGACCTGCTTCCACATTGCTGAGATTCTATGAAACTTTATATTACTATTCTAATCAGATTTGACAGGGTATTTATTAGGTAAAAACAATGACTGCAGATGCTGGAAACCAGATTCTGGATCAGTGGTGCTGGAAGAGCACAGCAGTTCAGGCAGCATCCAAGGAGCAGCTAAATCAATGTTTCGGGCAAAAGCCCTTCATCAGGAATAAAGGCAGTGAGCCTGAAGGGTGGAGAGATAAATGAGAGGAGGGTGGGGGTGGGGAGAATGTAGCACAGAGTACAATGGGTGAGTAGGGGAGGGGATGAAGGTGATAGGTTGGGGGCGGCGGGAGGGTGGAGTGGATAGGTGGAAAAGAAGATAGGCAGGTAGGACAAGTCATGGGGACAGTGCTGAGCTGGAAGTTTGGAACTAGGGTGAGGTGGGGGAAGGGGAAATGAGGAAACTGTTGAAGTCCACATTGATGCCCTGGGGTTGAAGTGTTCCGAGGCGGAAGATGAGGCGTTCTTCCTCCAGGCGTCTGGTGGTGAGGGAGCGGTGGCAAAGGAGGACCAGGACCTCCATATCCTTGGCAGAATGGGAGGGGGAGTTGAAATGTTGGGCCACAGGGCGGTGTGGTTGATTGGTGCGGGCGTCCCGGAGATGTTCCCTAAAGCACTCTGCTAGGAGGCGTCCACTCTCCCCAATATAGAGGAGACCGCATCGGGAGCAACGGATACAATAAATGATATTGGTGGATATGCAGGTAAAACTTTGATGGATGTGGAAGGCTCCTTTGGGGCCTTGGATAGAGGTGAAGGAGGAGGTATGGGCACAGGTTTAGCAATTCCTGTGGTGGCAGGGGAAGGTGCCAGGATGGGACGATGGGTTGTTGGGGGGCGTGGACCTGACCAGGTAGTTATGGAGGGAACGGTCTTTGCGGAAGGCGGAAAGGGGTGGGGAGGGAAATACATCCCTGGTGGTGGGGTCTTTTTGGAGGTGGCGGAAATGTCGGCGGATGATTTGGCTTATGCGAAAGTTGGTAGGGTGGAAGGTGAGCACCAGGGGCGTTCTGTCCTTGTTACGGTTAGAGGGGTGGGGTCTGAGGGCGAAGGTGCGAGATGTGGACGAGATGTGTTGGAGGGCATCTTTAACCACGTGGGAAGGGAAAATACAGTCTTTAAAGAAGGAGGCCATCTGGTGTGTTCTGTGGTAGAACTGCTCCTCCTGGGAGCAGATACGACGGAGGCGGAGGAATTGGGAATATGGGATGGCATTTTTGCAGAAGGTAGGGTGGGAAGAGGTGTAATCCAGGTAGTTGTGGGAGTCGGTGGGTTTGTACAAAATGTCGGTATCAAGTCGGTCATCATTAATGGAGATGGAGAGGTCCAGGAAGGAGAGGGAGGTGTCAGAGTTGGTCCAGGTAAATTTAAGGTCAGGGTGGAATGTGTTGGTGAAGTTGATGAATTGCTCAACCTCCTCGCAGGAGCATGAGGTGGCGCCAATGCAGTCATCAATGTAGCAGAGGGAGAGGTGGAGAGTAGTGCCGGTGTAATTACGGAAGATCGACTGTTCTATGTAGCCAACAAAGAGACAGGCATAGCTGGGGCCCATACGTGTGCCCATGGCTACCCTTTTGGTCTGGAGGAAGTGGGAGGATTCGAAGGAGAAATTGTTAAGGGTGAGGACCAGTTCGGCCAAACGAATGAGAGTGTTGGTGGAAGGGTACTGTTGGGGACGTCGGGAGAGGAAGAAACGGAGGGCTTGGAGGCCCTGGTCATGGCGGATGGAGGTGTAGAGGGATTGGCTATCCATGGTGAAGATGAGGCGTTGGGGGCTGGGGAAACGGAAGTCTTGGAAGAGGTGGAGGGCATGGGTGGTGTCTCGAACGTATGTGGGGAGTTCCTGGACTAGAGGGGATAGGACAGTGTCGAGATAAGTAGAAATGGATTCAGTGGGGCAGGAGCATGCTGAGACAATGGGTCGGCCAGGGTGGTCAGGCTTGTGGATCTTGGGAAGGAGGTAGAACCGGGCAGTGCGGGTTCCCGGACTATGAGGTTGGAAGCTGTGGGTGGGAGATCTCCTGAGGTGATGAGATTCTGTATGGTCTGGGAGATGATGGTTTTGGTGATGGGGTGTTGGGCTATGGTCGAGGGGGCGGTAGGAAGAGGTGTCCTCGAGTTGGCGTTTGGCTTCAGCGGTGTAGAGATCAGTGCGCCAGACTACCACTGCGCCCCCTTTATCTGCTAGCTTGATGGTGAGGTCAGGGTTGGAGCAGAGGGATTGGAGGGCGCAAGTGATGTCACATGTGGTGCATGAGGAATTGTGAGGGGTGGAAGTGGTTGTGGGAGTGGCCATGATGGGGGGCGGACGTGACATCATCAATCACTGTGGGGGTGGCAGCTGCGCCAGCCGCATGGCTAATGGCATCCGAGCAGTTCCAGAGGCCAGGGGCATCTACTGGAATGTTTGAGGAGCACTGGTTATAGAGGTGGTGAGATAAAAGTTTGTTGTACTTACAGTTTTTGATGTTTGAGTGGAGATTGGGTTGGTGGGGGTTGTGGACCTGACGAGGGAGTCGCGGAGGGAGTGCTGATAGGGGAGGGAGTGCTGATAGGGGAGGGGAGGGAAATATATCCTTGGTGGTGGGGTCTGTTTGGAGGTGGCGGAAATTTATTATCCAAGTTTATACTTCCTGACTCTATCCATGCTAATATGCAATCCCCAACACCATGGGCTCTGAGGAACATCAAACCGGGAGTAGACCATTCCAGTCTGGTCTTTTTGAGTACAATCATGACTGTAGCCTAATTCTATTTTCCTGCATTAGGCCTATATCCCGTGGTATTCTTAATAAAAAAATGTCCTTCACAAATTTGAGGCAGAGAGTTCCAAACCTCCATTAATCTTTGCTTTCTAACATCTCTCCTGAATGGCTTAAATCTAATTTTCAGTCCTTGTCCGTGGATCTCGAATCTCCAACCAGTAGAACTAGTTTATCTTTCGCTACCCTGTCTTTGCCTGTTAATATTCTGAAGACTTCCATTTGATCAGCCCTTAACCTTCTAAATTCTCAAGAACAAAGTCCTAATTTGTCTAATCTCTCCTCAGAACAGAACCCCTGAAGTCCAGGTACATCCTTGTGTGAACCTGTGTTGAACTCCCTCCAGTGCCAAAACTAGCTTCCTAAGGTGTGGTGCCTAGATGTACTCACAGTATTCCAAGTGCGGTCTGACTAGGGTTTTGAATACCTATAGCATTATGTCTGCCTCGTTATACTCCAGCTCTTCAGATTTGAAGGCCAGCTTTCTGTTAGCTTTTTTATCTAATTAAATAGTCTAACATGTGGTACCTCTTTGAATATTGTCTGGAAATGTAAATATATTATATCCATAACTTCCCTTTTATCTATCCTGCTTTTTACTCCCTCAAAGAATTCTAATTAATTTGTCATATAGGGTTTCCTCTTCATAAAGCCATGATGACTCTGCCTGATTATAATACATATTTATAAATGCTTTGCTATTTATCTTTTATAATAGACACCAACATTTTCTCAACAAAAGATGTTAGCAAACTGCCCTATCGTTTCTTGTTTGTTTTTGTCCCTTTCCTTTTTAAATAAAGGTGTAACGCGGGCAGTATTCCAATCCTCTGGCATTTTTCCAGAATCTAAGAATTCCTGGAATATTACTCCCACAATCTCTTCAGCCACTTCATTTAATATCCTAGGATGCATTCCATCAAGTCCCATGGACATTTTAGTCTTTAACCCCGTGTGAATAAAAATGGAAATTTATTATCACGTGTACTTTTTCAATGAAAAATACAATGAAAAGTTTTATTAGTCGCCACACCACAGTGTCTACATCAATGACAAAAGTCATATACAATTTTAACAATTAAATTAAGACAAAGTTCATCACAGATCAGTTAATGGTTTCTGGGCGGAGGGAAAACCTTTAGGAACAGTGGAATACCCTGAAGATGCAGCCAGGATGAGACTGCCTGCAACCACTCAAGGAGATCAGCCCTCTCCTCCTCCAGGTGCCCGGGTCTAGCCTGTGAGTCTGGGCCAGGGGAGTTAACCCGGGGCCTACTCCTCGGTTGCAGGGAGACCCCGGGCTCCAGTGGAGCCATGTCCTGTTGCTGCTTCCTTCACCCGTCACTTCCCTGGCTTAAAATAAAAGGTAATGAAGAAAGAAGGAAGGTAAAGGAAAAGAGCAAAAGGAAAAAGAAGAGATAAGGTGAAAGAAAGCCAGTAGGAGCAGGCAAGCCCCGTTCCACCACCATCTTGCAAAAGTTAACCCAAGTACTTTATCTCTAGCGATAGATATTATTTCCTAATTTTGAGGCAGTGATAGTGACTTGTACTTCAAAGACTGGTACAAAGTATTTATTCCGATTTAGTTATTCCTCTGTAATTTCCTAGTCCTTCATTATTACTTCCACAACCTCATTCTTTAAGGGGCCTGAGTTTTTTTTAGCTCCTCTCTTCCTTTATACGAAGCTCTTGCTGTCCATCTTGACATTTCCTTCAAGTTTTTTAGAAAAGTTTATTTTCTTCTTTGCACACTCACAAAGCCTTTGAAGTACATTTGCCTTTTGGCCAAATCCCGACTCTCACAGCTGCGATAGATCACTGCCACACAATGCAGTCTGTATTTGTTTTGGAGTCACTTGCTTGGATGAATGTGGCTCCAATAACATTCAAGAAGTTTCGCACCATCCAGGACAAAACAGAATGAGGCCTGTTTGCCACCACACGACCATAAGCTATGGAGCAGAATCAGACCATTGGGCCCATTGAGTCTCCTCTGCCATTCGATCATGGTGCTATGTTTCTCAATCCCAAACTTTTGGCTTCTCCCTGTAACTTTTGATCCCCTTACTAATCGAAAACTTGTCTGTCTCTGTCTTACATACATAAAATGATCTGGTGTCCACAGCCCTCTGTGGCAATGAGCTCTGCATATTAACCTCCCTCTGGTTATTAAACAACATCCACAAACATTCAACCCTCCATACCCCCGCCTGGACTTGCATAAGAGTGTATTATCTACAAGGTTGTAATGCCACAACACACCAAAGCTCCTTAGATAGTACCTTCCAAATGCACAATCCCTACTGTGTGAAAGAACAAGGGCATAAGGTCCATGAACCATGACTGCCAGTAAGTTCACCTCCAAGCCACTCAGCAGGCTGATGTAGAAATGTATCCTTCAGTGTTGCTGTGTTAAATTCCTGGAATTCCCTCCCTGACAGCACCTTGGGTTACTTGGTTCAAAAGATAACTCACCCCCACTTTCTCAAGGGCAATTAGGGACATGCAATAAATGCTGGCCCAGTCAGCGATGCCCCATCCCATGAATGAATATAAATCATTCTGCTTTTCCAAGCAGTTCCTCACTCTCATACTGCAGCACTACCTACCATTGACTGGAGATCCTTGCTTGTTGAATGTTACCACAAGGGGTTTTGTGTAAGGTTTTTAAATGCTCTGCTCTTCCTTGCTGCTGACCATCTGCATGACTTAAAGCTGAGTGCAGAGATGTTAAGAGATGTTCAGACCTAGCGAGTTTTGAGAAAATGTGTAGCTCAGGTTGAGCTTCTGGATGTTCGCGCTTCATCTGAAGGCTCACTGAAGATGTTATCTAGTATGGTGACGAAACATCTGAAAATGAGCCTTCCACTCAGTGAGCAAACCTACATGCAGAATGTTCAGACCTGCACTCCTGAAACCGTTATATGAAGCAGGTACTTGAAATCTGTAGCAGTGAGATGGAGTCTTTACCTTGGTAAAAACAATGTCTGCAGATTCTGGAAACCAGAATCTACATTAGATTGGTGCTGGAAAAGCACAGCAGTTCAGGCTGCAGCCGAGGAGCAGGAAAATCAATGTTTCGGGCAAAAGCCCTTCATCAGGAATACAGGCAGAGTGCCTGAAGGGTGGAGAGACAAGTTTATCTCTCCACCCTGCAGGCACGGAGTCTTTCCCTTCCCATGTGATAGTTTCACTGCCATCATTCAGGCATCTACAGGGCCTTTGGGTCAGATGTGACTGAGGTAAACTACTTACTGGTCCCACTAGAAAGGCCTTTGTATTGAAAAAAATACAATAAAATCCAAAAGAACTTCAAATGCTGAAAATCAGAAATAAAGTCACAACTGACAAAGGATCTCTGGACCAGAAAAATGTACTCTGATTTCTCTACAGACAGGTTACATGGATGTGACAGATAATGGAACAGAGAGTTTGTGCTGGAGCAGGTGTTTCTTCTCTGAGATAATAAAGTATTCTGCTGACAAATCCAGAAATCATCATCATCAGCAGCAGCAGCATAGACGGTGCTACTGGTATTTCTCAGTATTAATCCTGAAAGAATCTTGCAACTCCTTAGAGAATAGAAACAAGAAGCAAATAAATTGCATCTGTCTTTGTAGTAGGAGACACAGAAAACGTAATGGAAACAATAAGGAATCAAGGTTCAAATGAGAGTGAGAAATTTAAAGTAATTAGCATGAGTTAAGAAAAATAAATACACTGGAAAAAGGAATGTGACTGAATGCCACCAAATCCCCTCGACCTGATTGTTTATAATCTTGGTTTGAAAAAGGAAAGCCTGTAGATACATTGGTTTTGATCATCCAAACTTCCCTTCATTCTGGTACCATGCCAATGGATTGAAAGGTAGCAAATTTGTAGACATTCTTCAAGAAAAGGAGGGAGAGAGAAAGCAGGAAAGTATAACTGGCCTGGTATTGATCATCAGGAAAATGCTGGAATCCATTATTAAAGAATTTGCAATGGGGTACTTTGCAAACTATTAGAATTATGATTAGTCAGGCTCCTTTTGTTAAATATTTGTCAAACTTTTTTTTATTAAAGTCTTAAGGACGTAACTGGCAAGGAAGAGAAAAGGAAATCTATGTACAGAACTTAGTTTGGATTTCTAAAGTATTTGGCAAGATTCCACAGAAAAGGTTGTTTGCTAAGATCAGAGCTTATTGGGTTAGAGATAATAAATCAACTTCATTGAGGTTTGGTTAATGGACAGAAAATAGAGAGGAAAAATAAATGGACCATTTTCAGATTGGCAGTGAGGTAGTCTCAAAGACTGGTACTGTGGCCTCAGCTATTTACAATCAATATTAATAACTGAGAGGATAGGGTGATGTATAATGGATCCAATTTTGCTGATGATGCAAGGCTCAGTGAGAAAGTCACGAGGCCAATTCATTCATGTAGCACCACTTCCAACCTTTGGCAGTGCTACACACATTTACTTCAATTTCACTGAAACAGACATTGCTATCAGTCACGGGAGTGACAGCTGTTGGTGCTTCCTTGTAAGTCTACTTGGGAGCATGACTACAAAAACAAAAACAAAACCTACAAATTTTGTGATATCTTTCCCCCAAATTTCTCTGCAAAGTGATACACAATGTAGTGAATGACCAGGAATGTCACAAATGAAATAAGAAATATGACGTTAGTCATTTTAGTAGGAAAAATTTAAAGAAAATATTTAAATGCTGTAAAGCTATTAAGATGGTGGTGTTTGGAGGGATTTGGGTATTCTTGTACAAGAGACACAAAGTTACGTATTAGGAAGAAAGATGGTGTTTTGGCAATGGTTGTTTGAGAGGGTAGGGAATACATAAGAATGAAGATGCCATGTGGTAATTGGTGAGACCCCACATGGAGCACAGCGGACAGTTCTGATCTCCATATCCGGGGAAGGATCTACTGCTCTTTGTGAGGGTGTAACAAAGCTTCACCAGATTGAATAGCTCTCTCATCCCAGAAATCTATGAGGAAAGAGTGAGCAGAATAGGTCCATTCTCTCTGGCTAAATGAGATGTGATTTTAAAGAGACATTTTAGATTAGATTCCCTACAGTATGAGAACAGGCCCTTTGGCCCAACAAGTCCAGACTGACCCTCCGAAGAGTAACCCACCCATACCCATTCCTGTACCCTGTATTTACCCTTGACTAATGCACCTAACACTATGGGCAATTTAGCATGGCCAATTCACCTGACCTGCACATCTTTGGACTGCGGGAGGAAACCGGAGCACCCAGAGGAAACCCACACAGACACGGGGAGAATGTGCAAACTCCACACAGACAGTCGCCTGAGGTGGGAATCGAATCAGGGTCCCTAGCGCTGTGAGACAGCAGTGCTAACCACTGAGCCACCGTGCTGCAGAGTATAACTCTGAGACATCTTGACAAGGTGGATTCTGTGAAGCTGTTTTCTATAGAGCATCATACAGTCACACAGCCCACCCTGTCTATGCCAACCAACAAACACCAAACTGTAGGAATCCCATTTACCTGCACTTGGATGTGCACTTCAAATGCCTCCTATGTCCCGGCATTTTAAGTGCACATCTAGACTTTTTGCTTTAAGGTGTGTTCACAAAAGCAAAATAACTCCAGGGTCACATTAGCTATTATTACAAGAAAGAAGGACAGGAAAAGTTCATATAGCCACAGACTGCTCCTTCATTCAATAAATTCACAGCTGAACTTTGAAATAATCTCTACCTCAATATCCCGTAAATCCCCAAATCCATCAATCTACGTTTTTCTTGAACCTGCTCAAAATCAACATGTAAAGCCCCCGGGTAAAGAATTCCAAAGGTTCACACTGCAGTGAAGAAATGTCACATCTCTGTCCTGGCTGCTACCTTTCCCCAAGACCATGGTCCTTAGCTCAAAACTCTTCAACCAGAGAACACTTGTATTCCAAACTTTCAACATGTTAAGTATTCCTATGAAATTGTCTCTCATTCTTCACACCTCCTATATAGCACCTACTCAATTCCATCACAAGAATCATTTTACCAATCTTTCACTCCAGGAGGTCTGAACTGGACAATAATGTCCAAATATCATGTCAATCACGTTTGGTTGAATATTTTTGAGCAGGTGACTAGATGTGTGGATGAAGGTCACACTGATGGATACAGTCTGTGACAGTACTGTGCCTTTAAAAGTGATGTGATCTGTGCTGTTTCTGTTGCAGAGGGTTTCCACAGTGGCGCCAGGATATCTGCATCTGACAGGCAGTTGGTAAATAATGTGGGGGCATCCCTGGGTAGTTTTTTAAATGAGACAAAAGAATCGTGAGTGGACAGGGTCAAGGCTCATACACACCCAGGAAGGTTTTCAGTTTTGCTTTCAGTTAGTGAGACAGTTTCTGCTGTTGCTGAGTGAACCTCAGCAACAGAAGTTCTCTGCTGCTAGAGTCTTAGACAAGAGGCTTTCTCTGAGAAATGAAATAAAGGCAGACTGTTTCAGGATTTCATTCTGCTGCACTGGAGAGAGGCAGCACGTGAGAACCATAACTGTTTTGCTGAGCTGCCTTGCCAAGGGTGTGTTTATGGGATGCTGCCTACATTGGAACAGTTGATGTTTAGTGGATAATTAATGCATTATATTGTTAAGCATTTCAATAGAGTTAAAATCAGAATTCTTCCTTTTTGTGTCTTGTAACTGTGTTGTAAGAATAGAGTGTGTTTTGCTTAAAGCCTTGTGATGGACCAATCGAATCATGTCTGGAATGCAGTACCTCACACTTGCCTTTAAATAAATAGAAAAGTTAGGATCAAGCTATCTTTGTATTATATTTTGGGAAGGCCTGGTCTGATCCATATAAAAACTGAGGGCTCTTGTCCGGGATCAGAATCTATTATTCAAGGTTGGGTTTCGGGTTATTAGACTCGGAGACAGTGAGTGGTGAGTGTTGGTGTTCTTTCAGTGGCTAAGAGATTCCTGGGGGTGGAAGCAGTCACTCACGGTGGTTTCTAAAAGGTGAGGAAGGCATAGCTTGTGGAATTTGCAGACCATCTGGAGTTAGGGTTGCCTTTGTCTGTGAGGAAAGGGGCGATAATTGCAGCAATAGTTCAGCAGTTACAATCAGAATCGTTGGAAATGGCTGGAATTCAATTGCAAATGAAGCAGCTTGAAAAGGAGGTAAAAAAGAGAGAGAGAGATAATTGCATTGGAACAAAGAGCAGAGGAATTAAAACATCTTGAATATGAAAAGGAAGTGAAACAGTTTGAAAACAGGGATTGAAGATATTTGCATAATTCTGCCAAAAAAAATTCTACGATAATTTTATAAATTCATCAATGGTTAAGAGTTTGCATACATAAAGGAAATAGATTAGATTACTTACAGTGTGGAAACAGGCCCTTCGGCCCAACAAGTCCACACCGACCCGCAACCCACCCATACACCTTACCTAACACTAGGGGCAATTTAGCATGGGCAATTCACCTGGCCCGCACATCTCTGGACTGTGGGAGGAAACCGGAGCACCCGGAGGAAACCCACACAGACACGGGGAGAACGTGCAAACTCCACACAGTCAGTCACCTGAGGCGGGAATTGAACCCGGGTCTCTGGCGCTGTGAGGCAGCAGTGCTAACCACTGTGCCACCATGCCACCCACAAATAATAAGAAGGCTTACTGTAGATACGAAGCATGATTTGAAATGGATGTGTGATCATATACTTTGTAGTCTGTAAAAAGATTAAAAATTTGATGAATCATAGATTTTAGCTTGTACCTCACTTTTGTAGCATTTTACTTCATAACCTCCACCCCCGGCACCTTCCCCTGCAACCGCAGGAAATGTAAAACTTGCGCCCACACCTCCACACTCACTTCCCTCCAAGACCCCAAGGGATCCTTCCATATCCGCCACAAGTTCACCTGTACCTCCACACACATCATCTATTGCATCCGCTGCACCCGATGTGGCCTCCTCTATATTGGGGAGACAGGCCGCTTACTTGCGGAACGCTTCAGAGAACACCTCAGGGCCGCCTGGACCAACCAACCCAACCACCCCGTGGCTCAACACTTTAACTCTCCCTCCCACTCCACCGAGGACATGCAGGTCCTTGGACTCCTCCACCGGCAGAACATAACAACACGACGGCTGGAGGAGGAGCGCCTCATCTTCCGCCTGGGAACCCTCCAACCACAAGGTATGAATTCAGATTTCTCCAGTTTCCTCATTTCCCCTCCCCCCACCTTGTCTCAGTCGGTTCCCTCAACTCAGCACCGCCCTCCTAACCTGCAATCCTCTTCCTGACCTCTCCGCCCCCACCCCACTCCGGCCTATCACCCTCACCTTGACCTCCTTCCACCTATCCCACCTCCATCGCCCCTCCCCCAAGTCCCTCCTCCCTACCTTTTATCTTAGCCTGCTTGGCTACTCTCTCTCATTCCTGATGAAGGGCTTATGCTCGAAACGTCGAATTCTCTATTCCTGAGATGCTGCCTGGCCTGCTGTGCTTTGACCAGCAACACATTTTCAGCTGTGATCTCCAGCATCTGCACACCTCATTTTTTATTCATAAAATATGGTCAAAATTATAATTTTTTTTAGATTAATACGAATGAGAAATGATTCCCATCTCTCTTACGCTTATTGTACTACAGCTCTTTGCAAAACTTCAGGCGGTGAAGACTGAGATTCAGGATCTACATGATGAACATGTGAGGGAGCGACAGGATCTGGAACACACACAGAACGAACTGACACGAGAACTTAAACTCAAGTAAGTTCCAAGATTTTTGGGGCTTTCATCCCTTCAGATGCAGGCTTCTTTCACAACACTGGGGAGGAGGAGGAATGGTTGTACTAGCTTCAGGATATTTTCTAACATTACCCAAGATCTGTGCAGTACAGTATTTTCTTGTTGAGACCCATAACAACAATAATGTTGCTGTTTGAATAACTTCAGCAGTAATTACTGGCTTTTACTGATTTTCTGATTTTAAAATTGCTTTGATGGTAATGAACTTGATGACTTTGATGTTAATGACCTTCATGAGTTCAATTGTAAAGACCTGGACTGCAGTATTCAGTTGTATTCCAACCCTGTTATTTCAGCGCTAACTGGAGTTCCATTACAAAATGGTATCTGTGCATTTGGGGAGAATGATACCATACAATGTGGAGAGACACAAACTGCACCGACAGTCAGGAGGAAGAGTAGACCATTTACAGACAGGGTCTTCAGTAAGAACTTCTCTTACCTCAACCTGAGCAGTAAACAGTTTGTTCACGGACTGAGTTATAACCCTTTGTAGCTGGCACATGCAAATTCAGAGCTGTACCCCAAATGGAAGGGGATCTACTCTGTCATTGTCCAGTGGGGCTATGTGGCTATACTCTGTGTTTCATGCAGGTCAATGCCCAAATGGACTAGCAACAGTCACAATGTATTTACTTGGCAAAAATCTGCTACAACCTCAGCTTTGAACCACCCTGAGAAACCAAAGTCAGGTGCTTGGGCACATGGCCTGTCTACTGACTATTGTGTTCCCACACATACATGGACAATATCCATTGAATAAAGGCTACATTGGTATATAGTTGAGCAGGCCATCAGGCCGCTAATTAGGTTTTCTGATCTCTGGAGGAGCCCTCTAGTACATGGCAATTCTTCACATATTGCTGCATCCCATACAGCTTCACCATCAGGAGATGATATCCCTTGCCAGGATACATACTGTGAGCAACTGAGAAAGTGGAGAAGGAGAAAGAAGAGCAAGAGGAGGGAGCAGCAGAAAGGCAAGCAACATCTCCCCTCTACCACCAACTTTCTGACATTGGCTTCACTGACTGTGGTAGCAGGGAACACAAACTAATTCCCTGTGCGACAACAGTCACTCACTACACCTTCCATCGCAAGTTACTGACCATTGCAACAGTGTCTTCGCTACTATGCTGAAATGCATCACCACAAAACAAATATTCTAAACCAAGTGTGTACATCGTCATCCAATATTCAATATAAATATTAACTAATCATTGTTTAGCATTCCCTCAGTACCTGACTTTGTAGCCTCAGTGACTGGAGCATTACTGGTGGAAGATTGCTAATTTTCATTGAGGGAGACTGTGGAGGTAATTGCAGGAATCAGGACTGGCAAAGGGCACTGGGTGAGTGTCATTGATGGGAGGAAAAATGCTATCATCCTGATTGAGAATTCCATGTCTTTACTCTACAGGCTGCAATCAATCCTCTGTGTTAATGCTTCAACAATCCTAACAAAATGCTGAGGATTCTACAAGCCTTTTGGAAGCCCCAGCCAAGACAGCAGTGATCTGACTTTGTGAGTCAACACACTGAAGTTCCAGAACCCACAGATTGGGTTATTTCTGAAGAGAGTGATATCGGACTCAAACCATTAACTCTGTTTCTCTCTTCACAGATGTTACCAGACATGCTGAGTTTCTCCAGCCTTCTCCTTATATGGTTGGGTGATTTCTGTCTGTGCTGCAGTGGAAACTTAGCAACTATTGGATGCTTTATAATGGTTGAGTGTATGAGTGTGTTAATGGGTTTAGCCACCTCCACATGGGAAAAAATAGTCTATAAGCTGTATATAAAGTCTATAATAGTATATAATAGTCTATAAGCTGTATATAAAGCCCTCCACTGAGCTGAATGCAGATCCCATCATACTCCTTGATCTTGATAGTTGGCTTTCTGGCAGGTCTGACATTGCACCCAAGTCATTCCATATGTATACCCCTGCTATGAAGGTGTAGGTGTGTACTGTACCTTTAA
This sequence comes from Hemiscyllium ocellatum, assembly GCF_020745735.1. NCBI lineage: Eukaryota > Metazoa > Chordata > Chondrichthyes > Orectolobiformes > Hemiscylliidae > Hemiscyllium > Hemiscyllium ocellatum. The sequence continues at coordinate 144,790,614 of NC_083403.1, read as the reverse complement.
GAGAGAATAGAGGCTGGCACGGACCTAGAGAGCACAGAGTGTGCTGAAAAATGTACAAATGTAACGTTCAGTTATGGAACAAATAGCTGGAGCTGAGTTGCCATGGTACACAACAAATTTGAATTCAGCCAATCAGTTTAAATTATGTCCCAAGATACAAAAATCCAATTAAATTTTAATGTTAATGTTTTGATGACATCAAACCAATGAGACGGGTCGATGTTGTAGGGTATATAAAATCGGGAATGTTGAACAGTCAGAGCGGCAGAGAGCACCCACAGATCCAGACGGCCTGCAGAGCTTCTCTCTGAAAGGTACCTCTTCATATCAGATTTGGGAAACAGAAGACCGAAGAAAAGACCCAGTAAAGTACAGACCAAGGGAAAAGTGACAACTGGCTGGTTTTGAAATTTGATTTTTTTTGTTCAACTTAATCAGGGGATTTTATTGGATCAGTATATTGTTGTAGAGTGGGAGGTAGACAAATCGATTAGACAAAGGAGGATTACTGTGTCGGTAGATGTTGTTTAATGTTCATGTGTTTGTTGGAATTAAAGAATAGATTGCTAATTTTTCTTTACATTGATGGATTTTGGTACTTCTTTGTCACTCGTACTTTAGCAGATTTTGAGGCGAGGTGACCTTTTCTGTGTGTATGGTTTAAGTTAGCAGAAAGATTTACCCCGTGTCTTAACAAACCCCATCAAACTTTTCTCATTCATTGTCTTAATGAAATTTCCCTGAGTACACTGCAGAAACTTCGAATGTGACCTTGTCTTCTGGCAAGATAATAGGAGAAAGTGAGGACTGCAGATGCTGGAGCTCAGAGCTGAAAATGTGTTGCTGGAAAAGCACAGTAGGTCAGGCAGCATCCAAGGAGCAGGAGAAGGGCTCATACCCGAAACGTCGATTCTCCTGCTCCTTGGATGCTGCCTGACCTGCTGCGCTTTTCCAGCAACACATTTTCAGTTCTGGCAAGATGATGCTTATGTTGTCCTTTTCAATGTCCTGATTACAGGCCACTCATGCAGTGTTTGCAGAGTATCAATAACTGAGTTAGTGACAGCAAGTTGTCTGATCAAGTGATGGTGTTTCTTCATCATCAATCTCTTCTGCTTCCTCCATGTCTTGCTCCTACATCACTGTTTGGCCTGGGTTCAGTTCTGGACATCTGAAAGGAGAAAACATCTTCAAGTAGAGAAGGCCTGGGAGGTGGGGTGGAAAACACGAGGTGCCTGCTTAGACCATCTGCAACTGTAAATCAGAAGGTCTTGTGGATGAAGGGGGTATTAGGTCTGAGTATATTGTCAACTTCAGTGGTTTTTGTTTTAATGCTGGCTGTAGGTCTCAGTCATTGTTACTCGAATGAATCCAATGTCCTCGATCAGGTTGGAGGGTCCTCTGCCCAGTTCCTGCTGTTATGGTTGAGTTTCACTGGTCTGTAAAGTGAAACTGTCAGTGAGCGTGGTGCAGTGTGTTTGTTAATGTGTCTGTCATTGGCAGAAACAGCACAGACTGTTTGATACAGATGTGAGGCTTGCTGTAGTGCTAGGTATGGGGTGAAGTTATGAATGCCAGTATGAACTGAGCAACATTTGTGGTTGCAGGAGTGCACGGGAGTTTCAGACTCATTACCTTACAGTCACAACATGGATAAAAATACCAGTTAATGATATGCTCAGGTAAATACTTGGCCAGCTTTTAAATGAAAAGATCTATCAGCCAGGTTTCTTTAATAAGTGCAGTAATTGATTCATTAAGGGGAGGTGATGTCTTAGTGATATTATCATTAGACTATTAATCCAGCGACCAGGGAATGTCCTGGGTACCCAGGTTTGAATTATGCCACAGCAGATGGTGGAAGGTGAATTTGATAAAAGCAATCTGGAATTATGAATCTACTGATGACCATGAAACCATTGTCATTTGTCAGAAAAAAACCCATTTGGTTCACTAATGTCCTTCAGGGAAGGAAACTGCCATCCTGACCTGGTCTGGCCTATATATCACTCCAGACTCACAGCAATGTGGTTGACTTGTAAACTGCCCTCTGGGTAATTAGGGATAGGCAATAAATGCTGAACTTGTCCGTGATGACCACATCTTGTAATGAATGTAAAAAAATTAATAAAGCAGTATTTATATAATGAAGATTAAATAACTGGTTAATGTATACAATCAGTAAAATGGAAAGACATACACACATGCACACACTACCCTCACACATCACCCTCTCCCCCCCCCCCCCAACACACGTGTGCACACACACACACACACACACACACACACATATATACACACAAAGTTCAGGAAAAGAAGTTAAAAACAGACTTCCCTCTGCAAAGATTCACTTTTAAAAACAAACAAAAAACTTTCTGACAGTTAGGGTTATTCTGGAAGACAAAAACAGAAGGCACAGAATGTTGTAAAGTCTACCATTTGGATATTCTGGCCTATATGGTCAAGGCACTAATTCCACATGGTCATCTCTCAAATCTCAGCAGTTCCTGGAAATGGAAGAGTCAGATGGGAAGCCCTTCCTCACAAGCTTTCTTTTCCCAAGCTAATCCCAAAAGGCAAAGCTCTCTCACCCAGCCACTGTTCAGACTGCCTCTACAGTAGAACCAGTCAGGTGACACCTGGAAACTTTGTCAAAATAGCTCTCCAATGTCCACAGAGACTTTCAATAATGTCTTCCATTGAAATCATTCCAGGTGTTTCCACACTCCCTGAAATATATACATTTTCCCACAATTCTTCAAAAGTTACATCCTCCAAGGAATGTTAAATATGAAACATGTTTTAACAGTTGTAATTGATGAATTATTGGTGGTGAGTTTCTGAGCATGATACATTCGCTGTGACACTGGTTGTGCATTGGGTGGTATATAGATTTTGAAGATGTATTCACTGCCATTGATCTCATTTGTGTGAGGTCATTGAATCTTTAGCAGCTCATGAATCCAGATCCTTGAAGTGAGAGAGTTGGAATTGCCTGAGGCTGCTTTCTGGTCCAGATGGTTTTGTAGTTTTTGCTTGGAAGGCCTCCTGCCTGCGTTTGTATGTCTCTCCCATCCCTGTTCTTGTACCAATGCTTCCATTGCTGCTCCAGAGGACCATGGAGCACCATTACTGAGTAATGTTCTTGCTCTCTTCCCCAACCACCAGAAGTGGAACCTCCAGCTGGATACATAGCCCTTTAAAAGGTACAAGCTGGTTTTAAGCCGCAAGATAGGTTTAAGAAGTGCAGATTTTCACAATTCTGCAGGCATGTAGCAACTCAGCAATGATATAGCACTGACTGCAGCGAGAGATTATTTAGATGGACAGGTCATACAGATCTTGTATCTGAAGCAATACATTTGGGTTAATAACAGATCACAGCTGTCATATATATTGTTGAGTCTTATCAAATTTCACAACTGAAACAATTTTAATCAACCTCTCCTTGAAATGGTTGGAGTTCTGTCTTGACACCCAGGACTTCAGCAGTCTGATGTCATAGCAGTTGATAAATTTTAGTCTTTAAAAGGAAACCAACTGTTTACCCTCATATACCACCAACAACTTTAAATATCATCCAAACACATTTCAGAAAAGTGTCATACAACAAGTGAATACCCTGCTGAAGAAAAAGATGATAAGAGGGATGGACAAAGAACTTGGTGAAGAGGTTTAAAAGAGAAACTTAAAGAAGGGGTGGAGGGTAGGGGGTTTTGGAATGGGGAATTTCAGAGCATTGAACCCAGGCATTTGCAGGCAATGTTGGATTGGTAGGGCATCAGGGATTTGCACAAGAGACCAGAATTGGAAAGGAGAGTTCTGAGACTGGTGAAGGGAGTTTCAAAGCTGGAAAATGTTACAGATTAAGGAAAGACCAAGGGCGTAGTGTGACTTAAATAATGAACAACAATAATATAATAACAATAATGGACAACAGGCAGTGAAATTGTTTTAGGTCAGTGGGTAGAAAGCAATGGGCTTGTGTGATTTGGTGGGCAGTAGTAATTGAGCTGGAAGAATCTGTCTCATCCAAGAGAAAGTGTTGGATGAGTGCCACATTATGTATGTTCTATGGAAAGCGACTCTTGGTTGGATTTTACGATGTCCCAGCAGCAGGTTTGAGGGTTTAAAGTCCAAAGGCCTTCCCATTTCTTTCTGCCCAAAACAGTGTTTAGACATGCCCCAAGTAGTATTGGGGCAAAAATAATTGGTATACTTTAGAAACAACAGGAAGACATTAGAACCTGTCTGAAAGGAGAAGATGAAACATTACATGGCCAGGGTGATTGGTATTCACTTTGTGATCTAGCCACTGTATTTTTGTCTCCTATGTCTTACCTTATTTTCTCCACCTCTCCTAGATATTAACAACTACAGCAGCTTTTCTCATGACTCCTAAATGATGTGCCCCACACTGTGTCATATTTCTTTCTTTTCTTCTAGCTCAAGGATCTTCTCATTCTTGTTCCAACTAATTTTCAATCTGTGTCTGTAGCATCATAATTCAAATGCCTCGAGCCTTCTTACTTCAGGATTCAAGCTCTAGTTTTCACATCTGTATCATGTTGTTGAGCACATTTAACACTAACACATTCAACTTCTGACCACCAGCTCAATGTTACAAATGCACAGACACACTTCCATTCATTTCTTTCACAATTATTATTCTCTGTTTTACTTCTTTGTTGCTTCAGTCATCTGATATTATTAACCTGTTGAAGTATTTTGACCAGCTCTCTATCCATAATATTCACACCAAGGTCAGATTTTGAGGGTCCTATTTGTAATTTATGTTTGTTTTCCCCACATTTATTTTTGACACATGATGCAAGTTTTGCTGATGTATTTGCCAAAATACTTTGACTCCATTTTCAGTCCCTTTCCATCCACATCAATTATATTCCACAATAAATGCAATGACACTTATCCCAAAGTTTGATGCAGTATGACCTAAGGGGAAAATGTTCAGAGCATTCTTCAGCTCATACTATTCCTTTGTTTTGTTCAGGTACCTGATTATTGAGAATTTTATTCCACCTGAAGAGAAAAACAAGATAATGAACCGGCTATGTTTTGACTGTGATGAGGATCAGTGGAAATTCCTACCCCTAGTGCCTGCTGAAAGGTGAGTGGGGTTAGCTTCGTCGAAATGATGTGGCCTCAGAATACGTCCTTTTTCTGTTTAAAGATAAAATTCTAAACAAGGGACTTTGAAAAAAAGAAAGAGGAGAAAACACAACCTTCAATAGAGTAAATGTCGTTATTAACCTGAAGTGTAACTCCAATTTTATGACCTTGGAGCTAACTCTTATAAAAGACTTGGATGTGGAGGTTGAGGGGTGGGTTAGTAAATTTGCAGTTGACAGAAAGGTTGGAGGTGTCGAGAATAGTATAGAGAGCTATTGCAGGCTGCAATATAGACAGGATGCAGAGCTGGGCTGAGAAATGGCAGATGGAGTTCAACCTGGATAAATGCAATATGATACATTTTGAAAATGTATCAAATGCTCGAATGCTAAATATAGGATTAAAGACAGGATTCTTGGCAGTGTGGAAGAACAGAGGGATCCCTCAAAGTTGCCACCCAAGTGGATAGCTGAAAATGTGTTGCTGGTCAAAGCACAGCAGGCCAGGCAGCATCTCAGGAATAGGGAATTCGACATTTCGAGCATAAGCCCTTCATCAGGAATCATTCCTGATGAAGGGCTTATGCTCGAAACGTCGAATTCCCTATTCCTGAGATGCTGCCTGGCCTGCTGTGCTTTGACCAGCAACACATTTTCAGATGTGATCTCCAGCATCTGCAGACCTCATTTTTTACCCAAGTGGATGGGGTTGTTAAGAAAGCATATGGTGTTTTGGCTTTCATTAACAGGGAGATCGAGTTTAAGAGCCGTGAGGTTTTGCTGCAGCTCTACAAGTCCCTGGTGAGACCACACTTGGAATATTGTGTCCAGTTCTGGTTGCCATACTATAGGAAAGATACAGAGGCTTTGGAGAGGGTGCAGAGAAGGTTTACCAGGATGTTGCCTGGACTGGAGGGCTTGCCTTATGAAGAAAGGTTGAATAAGCTCAGACTTTTCTCTCTGGAGAGGAGGAGGAAGAGAGGAAACCTGATTGAGGTATACAAAATAATGAGAGGAATAGGTAAGGTCAATAGCCAGAGACTTTTCTCCAGGGAAGGATTGACTGGTACGAGGAGTGATAGTTTGAAGATATTAGGAGGAAGGTATAAAGGAGACGTCAGAGGTAGGTTCTTTACACAGAGAGTTGTGAATGCATGGAATGCATTGCCTGCTGTGGTGGTGGAAGTAGAGTTATTGGGGACATTTAAGCGACTGCTGGGCATGCACATGGATAGCAGTGAGTTGAGGGGTGTGTAGGTTAAGTTACTATATTTTACATGAGAATTAAACCTTGGCACAACATCATGTTGTGTGCTGTAAGCTTCTATGTTCTATTAAGAAACTTCACTTAAGCTCACTCTCCAGATTTCAAAGATACCATCAGTTCACATCTGATTGTTACAGTGTCAACTGTATTGTGAAAGTCTTATATTGAACCTTCTTCATAAAATGCATAGAACCCAGGATTTCAGATATCAGCTTTTTTCAAGAACTGTCATTTGTCTTTCTTACTCTACTGTCATGTGATTTCTATGTTTTTTTATCAGTCACCAAATGAAGAAAAGGTCTACATCTGCTGTTGGTTACAAGCGACCAATCAGTCAGTATGCTAGAGTTGCTATGGCAATGGGTATTCATCCCAGATACCGGGTAAGTCATAAATCAGATTAACAGAACTGCTGGTACCATTAAAGTGACTCAGAAACAGTCTTTCCTATACCTCTTCAGGAACTGATAAACAAGACTTGCAAAACAGTTGGTTAATGAAGAAAATCTATTTCACAATGTATGTTAAGAGGATTCAATTGCCATTAGATAAAAATAGTTTTTTAATATATTACAAATATGAATATTACACATGGGCTTTCAAAATATAAGCTTTTCCAAAGGATTATTGTATTAACCAAGTAAGAAGCACTAGAAATACGGCATTAAGTAGTGTCTTAAACATGTGATTAAAGGAACAATTCCAAACATGTTCTATCCTTTAAGAGCAGCTTTACTGCAAATATTGTATCTATCGTATCCTGGCACTTTCATAATGGAGTATGCTCAGAGGAAGATTACCTGGTATTGTTGACTACCTATTACTCCGTTAATCTTCCTGTGTTATTTGTTGTTGTGAGTGATGAGTAAACCATTTCAATCTTCCTGCCTAAATCCCTCAGGCTGGAAAGACTTGTGCTAGTGTTCACTGGTTTGGGAGTATTCTCTGCAGCAACATTACCTTGGATGATGAAATTGCCCATCACATGGCAGAACCAGTCTGAAGATGCAGGAGGTACCTGTGGGCTTTAGAGGGAGCATGATGTTTGTCTCAAAACAAAGAAGAAAGTCTACCAAGATCCCATCACCTCTTGACAGCTAGAAGACATAGACACCCTTCATTGGCTTCACACCTTCACTGCTTAATATCTGTGAAAGCAATTGCAGAGGAAAATCCCTCATAAGGAAGTTCCTGCATACCCAGGTTTAGAGTGTGCTCATTGGAGCTCCACTTTGGTGGGTCAGTCACATGGGTCATATTGAGTTAAAAATCACACAATGCCAGGTTATAGTCCAACAGGTTATTTGGAAGCACTAGCTTTCGGAGCGCTGCTCCTTCATTAGGTGCTTGTGGAGTGTAAGATCATAAGACACAGAATTTATAACAGAAGATTACAGTGTGATGCAACTGAAATGATATATTGAAAAAAGACATGGTTTGTTTGTTAAGTCTCTCATCTTTTAGAATGACCATGTTGGTTTCAGTTCTTTCATATATAAATCTCAGAACTTTTTTTAAAGTTACATTCTCAAATGAACTTTAACAACAGGTGCCATGTCAGCCCAGATAATGCATTGAAGATGTGTGATTAAAGTCTGTCTGTCTGTGCCCCAATGTTCAGACTGATTCTATTTTTAAAAAAGGGATTTATAGAATCTTACATGGATTCATGCAGTTTTTAAACAAACTAAAATGTAATTCTGCAAGTACAAATTTACCCCACAAACTTATATGTATGTGTGTGTGTGTGTGTGTGTATCTGTGAGAGAGTATGTGTGTGAGGGTAAACGTGTATAAGCCTGTAACAGGGTGCGTGTGTGGGTGTGAGCGTGGGGTGTGTGTTTGTGTGAGCATATAAGAGAGGGCTTGTGTATGAGAGAGGGTCTGCGTGAGTGTATGAGCCTGTAGGGGTGGGTGTGTGTGTGTGTGTGTGTGTGTGTGTGTGTGTGTGTGTGTGTGTGTGTGTGTGTGTGTGTGTGTGTGTGTGTGTGTGTGTGTTGCAGTGGGGTCACCGGAAGTGTGACATGAACCCAAGGTCACAGTTCAGCCCATCCCCATGGGTACCGACTTGGCTATCAGCCTCTGCTTGGCCACTTGGCATTGTTGCCTGTCCCAAAGTCCACCTTGGAGGATGATTAGCTGAAGGTCTGAGGCTGAATGTCCCTGACTGCTGATGTGTTCCCCAAATGGGTCATATGGAAACTTCCCACTTAGATACGAGGACATTTTAAAAGCCAACCTCAGAATCTGTCGGTAGGCCCCACTACAGATGTAAAAGCAATACCGATCTGATCCTAATGGAGAAGTCGCAGTCATGAAGCAGGAGAATGTGGTTCGGTTCCAACAGGACAGCATGCTACAAAGCTAACAGCTGCACCCTCCCTTCAGTAGTGACTCCGTGTGTAATAGTTGTTGTCAGATCGGCAAATCAAGATTTGAGATGCAACCGATCTAGGGGGAGAAAATCTTGCCACCTTCATCCATCAAAGTAATAAGAAAATCCATTGTTGTTCACTACAGCTGAACTGGGTTCTGTTTCCAGTGTCAGGAGGTAGTTAGCGCTCCATGACCATGTTGATTGGTGCTCCATGACCATGTGATTGGTGCTCCATGACCATGTTGATTGGTGCTCCATGACCATGTTGATTGGTGCTCCATGACCATGTTGATTGGTGCTCCATGACCATGTGATTGGTGCTCCATGACCATGCTGATTGGTGCTCCATGACCATGTTGATTGGTGCTCCATGACCACGTGATTGGTGCTCCATGACCATGTTGATTGGTGCTCCATGACCACGTGATTGGTGCTCCATGACCATGTTGATTGATGCTGTATGGCCATGTTTTGATAGAAACATCAGAAGATGCTGTGTAGGGGCTGAAATGCAAAGACCTATGGATTGCAGTATGCAAGCATGAATGAATACATAGAGAAAACTGCAGTGAATATATGGTACTGTTCCTGAGCTTTGGAAATGCCTCCATTTGCTCCATGATCTGCTCATACTGTCATGGGTGAATAAAATAAGGAGATGTTCTTCTAGTTATGGGCCTGCTCCTCCTCTATTATGTTACTTTGTCTGACATTATCCTATTAATCAAGTATCATTTCAGGATACTGTAGGTAGGTAGGCAAAAGCTTGAATGAAGCAGCGTATGGGCTCAGCAAAGAAAAGTGTTAAAAAGAGGTGATTAACATGTTGGTCATGTGAGAGGATCCCAGTTGAGGAAGCAGAGATTAGGTTGAACAAGACATTGATGTTGTGAACTATCTGGCTCAGCCTCAGACATTGGCCATGTAGGAGGCTGGGTTTTATATCAGGGACAGAAGGTAATCTTAACTATTGTTCATTTGGAATGTACGACCATAAAACCAAGGAATAAGAGTAGGCCACTTGGCCCTTCGATCCTCCTCTACCATTCAATAAGATCATGGCTAATTTGATTTAACCACAACTGTACATTCTTGCATATCCCTGATAATCTTTAATCCCCTTGGTCGTCAAGATTCTATCTACCTCTATCTTGAAAAGAATTAAAGATTCTGCACTAACTGCATTTTGAGGAAGGGAATTCCAAAGAATTACAACTCTGAGAGAAAAAAAAGTTTCTTCATCTTTATAATAAATGGATATGTGCATATATGGAAACTATGAATCCTCTGGAGTTCTAGATTCTCCCACAAGAAGAAACATCCTTATAGTCGTGCAATGCTGAATTACAGATAAGCTGTTGAGGGTGTTGAAGAGAAAACAGGGCCATTTGGTTTACTTGGGAAGAGAGGAAGCAGCAAAGCCAACTTTGGTGAAATTCAAGAGCTCTTGGCAATCGTTGGGTGGGGAGCTCGGGCATAGGACTGGTGTTTAAGCACGGGATCGTTACTTGTAAAACAAGGTGTGAGGTTATCTCTTCTCTCGGAATGATCCAAGGATTATGGGACTTCCTGGCAGAGCAAACCGAGGTATGATAAAGATAAATGTGGGCATACCCGGTTGGTGCTGAAAGAAGCAGATAACTGTGTGATCTAGTTGCTCTTTGTGGACTTGAGGGAATGAAGGTGAAGGTTATACCAAAGTGAAATACATGGAAAGGAGATGGTGAAAGTTTTAGTTGGTGTGAGGATATCAAACATGGATGCAAAGATGTGATCAAGCAAACTAGGCAGCTGCAGAGTTATTGTAATTAAAATGCCAAAGACTGAGCCGAAGTCAACAGCACATTTGGGAATGATTGAGGAGGATGGATCCAAAAAGACATTGGCTTAGAGGAGAGTTGGGGTTGGATGGGCGGTGGATACGCTGGAACTCTTTTTTTTACTGGATTTTTGGAGTGAGGGATGACCTTATCGAGGTTTATAAAATTATGAGAGGCACGGATCGAGTAAAAGCAAAGATCTTTTTCCTGCGGTAGGGAAGTTCAAAACTAGTGGTCACATTTTTAAAGTGAGAGGACAAAGATTTAGAAGGGACCTGAGGGGCAATCATTCTGTACAGAGAGTGGTTTGTGTGTGAAATGAATTCCAGGGGAAGTGGTAGATGCAGGTACAGTTACAGCATTTAAAAGGCATTTGGTCCATGTATAGGAAAGGTTTAAGGGGATATGGGCCAAATGCAGGCTAGTGGGACTAGTTTAATTTAGGAAACTTGGTCAGCATGAGCAAGTTGGGCTGAAAGGTCTGGTTTGTGTTATATGATTCTGTGACTTGATGAATACTGGAAGAAAATGGTCAGACATAGATTCATCATTATTTGTGACTCTGAGAGAAGAGAAGCTGCAGCAGATGGAAAGGTTGACAAAATACCCACAAAATAAATGTGTACTACTCAGGTTTGGCACATGTTTAGCTAGCTGTGGTGGTGATCTTTCCAAATGGTTCTAACCAAACAGAGATCTACGTGACTCAATTATATTGTTCAGAAACACTGATCTCGAGTAACTAATGGCTCCAATTAAACCAGTTTGTCCTGCTTTAATTAACAGACATTGTTACAGAGAATATGAGGAAGACCCACATAATCGGTCTTACTCTTTCACAATACTTAGCTTTTCACTCACAATATTGATATGTTTGATATTATCTAAGTGGGCAGGGCTTTAGGCACTCCATAGCATTAACTCTTTCAGACCCTCACACTTTCACACAATGTCATGCACTAGCTTTTTCCATGAGTTATATTTCTGCATTTGTGTAGATACTTACTTTACCCAATGCATTTCTACTAAAATCTCTGACTTCACAAATGGTGTAGATGTCACAACTCTGGCAGAGTACAGTATCTTTCGGCTTGGAAGGTTAATGGATCTTTGGATTAAAGATTGTTAACTTTGATCCTCTGCCTGATAAGCTAAGGCATGCATGTTCCTTTAAATGAACAAACCTTTAATCTCATCAGTTTCCTTCACATAGGACAGTTGTCCTGTTGAAACAGACACTTTCTTCTTGACAGTTTCCTCGATCACCAGAATAGGCAATTTCCTCTTGAATCTATCCTGAATCTTCAGATGTTGGTTGCCTTTCTCAGTGATGGCTTTCATGGAGGTCTTTATACTCAATGTGCCAGGAAATCTGTGCTGAAGCATGTAGATACTTCACTTTTACTGTTAATAAGGTTGAATGCTTTCATTTTTTCTTTGTGATTGTATTACCAGTGAGACTAGCATGCTGACTTCCTGAGTAATACACTTTGCGGTTTGGTTTTCCTTGGTACGACCGCTGTAACTGTGTTTGAAGCTTCATCTTCTGAGTCACCTCAGCATCTGGCTTCAGATTAAAGCTGCCCTCACTATTTGTTCGCCAAGCTATATCTCAGTCTGAATTAAGGCAGGTAACTTCCCCTCAATGGGTAATACTGCTGTCTGACTATCAGATTGCTTGTGTTTTCTCACAGACTTTGCTGATTCTTGCAATCTGAACTCTTTTCAGTGTTGAACACAGTGGAAAATGTTTCTGCCAATCCAGTATAGACACAGGTTACCATCTTACTAAGAGTGTGAAGTAATTTTTTTGTGCTGACATCGCTAACTTGATGAATACTGTCTTCTGTTTGGGTTCTGCTATGAGATAAGGAAGTCCAGTGAGTTCTTCTGTCAGCAGTCCTCTGATTGGTTGTTCCATTTCTTAATGTTCCTTGCCCAATTGGCTCTTGACTTTTACTAATTTGATCTCTTCTGCCATTTAAGGAAGATTCAAAACCTGTATCAAATTTAATGTTAATGAGATGCCCTTTGAAATAAATATCTTCTTGCCGGAGAGCTTTGTCTGGTGCATCTGTTTCCCCAAGGAATGCTTTTGACCTTTCTTCTATTGTAGCCTGTTCTTTATCATGAGCTTCATTGTCCGAGTAGCTATTTATATTCATTGTTGTTCAGTGATTGTGTCTTCCCTTGGCACACTTTATGAAAGTGTGATAAACAAAGCATTATACTTTAATAGCTGGACATTGCCTGTGTATGTGAGATATCCCTGCTCCACAGCAGTGACACTGAAATGCAGACTCTAGTGTCTTTTTGATGCTATTCTTGTCACACTTAGGTCTGCACAGGTTTTGTACCAAAATCGATTCAGCTGGTCTCCTGTGATAAAGTTGACCTTCTCCTGTTAGGAATGATTTGTCAGCTCACCCAGAGTCCCATCCAACAACACAAGTAAAAAGAGGGAGGGGACTTGCAAGCAATTACAGAGCTAGAAAGTAAATTGAAAAGTAGGACCTCAAAGGTAGTAATATCAACATTACTCCCGGTGCAATCAGAAATTGTAGAATGGGTGAAATGAATGCATTGCTGGTGAGACTGGGGGTGGGGGTGGGGGGGCGGAGTTGCGATTTAGATCCTTGAAGCATTGGGACTGATCCTGGGGAAGATGGGACCTATACAAGCTGGATGGGTTGCTCCCAGCAGATCTGGGACCAATATCCTCACGGGTACTATGGGCAAGGGTTTAAACTAGAGTGGTAGAGGAATCAAAATCAGAGTGAGGAGACAACCAAGGTGGAAATTAAAAATAGAAAATAGAAATCCAAAGTAGAAGGTAGAGAAAACAAAAGCAAATAGGGCTTGTGTACAAAAAAAAAGTAAAAATGTCAAAAAGAGTTTAAATGTCCTAGATCTAAATTACCCCCACAGCATTCACAATAAGATAAAATAATTAACAGCGCAGATGGATGTGATATGATTGTAATTAAGGAGACATGACTGTAGGGTGATCAAGGCTGCAAACCGAACATCCAAGGGCATTAAATCTTTAGGAAGGACAGACGAAACAGAAAAAAAACGAGGTGGTGTGATGTTGATATTGAGAAAGAATATTGGTGTAGAAAATCTAGATGTAGAATCAGTCTGGATGGAGCTAAAAAGCATGAAGAGACAGAAACCATGAGTGGGAGTTTTCTATAGACCTCTGAACAGTCGTGATAAGTTAGAGGATGACATGAGAAAGGAAATTAGAGATGCATGCTACAAGTATGCTACTTTAATCGTGGGTGACTTTAATTTATAAATAGACTAGTGAAACCACATTAGCAGTAAAACTGTAGCCGATGGTTTCTTGCAGTGTATACAAGATGAATATTTAACTTTGTACATGATAAACCAACTCTGTTTCCTAGATTTGGTTTCTGTCCTAGAAAGCAGTCATGAAAGTGAAGCAAACAAGAAGACAAATGGTATGTAGTCCTTCATTGCAAGAGGATTTTAGTACAGGAAGAAGGAAGTCTTACTACAGCTATACAGGGCCTGAGTGGGACCACACCTGAAGGACTGTGTGCAGTTTTTACCTCTTTACTTGAGAAAAGATACACTTGCCATAGAAGAAGAGCAGCAAAAGTTCACCAGATTGGTTTTGTCTTTCCTGTCATAAAAGGAGGGATAGGGTTGACTGGGTCAACATTCACTACACTTTAGAAGAATGTGAGGAGGTCTCATTGAAACATACTGACCTCTGGCAGTGGCTGGTCAGGCCAACTGCAGGATAATGTTTCCTTGATCAGGGGAACCAGAACAAAGAACAAAAGAACACAGAAAATTTACAGCCCAGGAACAGGCCCTTCAGCCCTCCAAGCCTGAGCCGATCCAAATCCACTGTTTAAACCTGGCATCCAATTCCTAAGCATTTGCTCCCCACCTACTCATGCATCTGTCCAGATGCATCTTAAATGAATCCACCGTGCCTGTCTCTACCACCTCTGCTGGTAACGCGTTCCAGACACCCACCACCCTCTGTGTGAAGTACTTGCTGCGTATATCCCGGTTAAACTTTCCACCTCTCACCTTGAAAGCGTGACCTCTCGTTATTGAATCCTTCATCCTGTGAAAAAGCTTGTCTCTATCCACTCTGTCTACACCCTTCATGATTTTATAAACCTCAATCAGGTCCCCCCTCAATCTCCTTTTTTCTAATGAAAATAAACCTAACCTACTCAACTTCTCTTCATAGCTAACACCTTCCATACCAGGCAACATCCTCGTAAATCTTCTCTGCACCCTCTCCAAAGCGCCCACATCCTTTTGGTAATGTGGAGACCAAAACTGTACACAATATTCTAAATGCGGCTGAACAAGGGGTCACTGGCTCAGGATACGGAGTAAACCATTTCAGACAGAGCTCAGGAGAAATGTCTTCATCCAGACAGATGGTGAGTCTGTGGAATTCTCTCCTCACAGAAGTCACTTGAACAAAAAAATAGATTTTTGGAAAATTAGCGTTAAGGGTATGGGGGAAAGAGCAGGAGTGTGGCACTGAGTTAGAGAAACATGATCATGTTGAATGGGCCAAATGGCCTTTCCTACATGGCTATGTTTACTGCTGTGTAAGTAATAGATCCCTGGCCCTTTCTGTGACCTCAATAGTCTCCTGGCTTTCTTCCATTAGATTATTGTCTGCATAGACTTCTAAATTGTCTCTGTACCACTTTAATTTTGGCTTTGTGACATTCCCAGATTTGCAACCTAGTTTTAAAGTGCCTTTGTGGTTCTCGATTCCCTTTGTTGTTGTCAGACTTTGCGGTGTCCATTGATTATAGCAGGAACTGTAAGCACTTCAGCTTCTCTAGCTTTGTCAGCCTGTACATTTCTCTGTTTTATTTCAGTTCTGCCCTGGCCCACCGGGGATTTACTCACAGTCTCACAGCGCTCACTCACTTTCCAACTGAACATTATTCTGGGATTGCTTCTGTACATTGTCAGCACACGATGCACTTGTCATGATATTGCTCAAATATGGGCAATCCATTTTTAACTTCTGCTATTTAATGATTAGATTCCCTACAGTATGGAAACAGTCCCTTTGGCCCAACAAGTCTACACCGACCCTCCAAAGAGTAACCCACCCAGACCCACTCCCCTACATTTGCACCTGATTAATGCACGAATAACTACGGGTAATTTAGCATGGCCACTTCACCTAACATGCACATCTTTGGAGTCTGGGAGAAAACTGGAGCACCCGGAGGAAACCCACGCAGACATGGGGAGAATGTGCAAACTCCACACAGACAGTCACCAGAGGCTGGGATCGAACTCTGGTCCCTAGCGCTGTGAGGCAGCAGTGCTGACCACTGAGCCACCGTGCCGCCCCCATGAGACTTCCCTGGACTAAAATAGTTTCTGAGAAAAGAGAAAATGCTGCAATAGTCACCTGACCAGCTTGAGCTAAGCTTATATAATCGATGTGAAATAGCCAAGACAGTCAGAGCCAAGATTAACATTTTGTCAAAAGAGACTAATCAGATATGAAGAAATCCTCGTCTCCCTTAATTTAAACTTTCAGTGTTTCATACATTGGGATGAAAGTTGCCTGCAGATCACTTCACTCAAAGAAAAAGGAGTGACAGACCCAGGAATGCTCCATAGAGCTGTATTTCAGGAAAACAGCTTTTGGCCAGAGCAGAGATAGAAAATGTATCTGTAACACCGAACTGGAAGAAGCTGTCTCTCCTAAGATCATTAGAACTGAGAGCAGGAGGAGGCCATTCAGCCCCTCGTGCCTACTCCACCATTTACTACGATCATGACTGATCTCATCTCGGCCTCAACTCCACTTTCTTGCCCACTTTCCATAGTCCTTCAATTTATTACTCTTTAAAAATCTGTCTCCTTAAATGTACTCAATATCCCACCAACTCTGAGGTAGTGAATTCATGACCCCTTGAGAGAAATAATTTTGCCTTACCTTGATTTTATTTCTGCTACCCTTTAGTCTAAAACTGTGACGTTGCATTCTTCATTCTTTAAACACTAGCAAAGTATTAGTCTAAACTGCTCAATCCCATTTCATAAAACACGCCTTTCACGGGCAGCATGGTGGCACAGTGGTTAGCACTGCTACCTCATAGCACCAGAGACCTGGGTTCAATTCCCGACTCAGGCGACTCTCTGTGTGGAGTTTGCACAATCTCCCCGTGTCTGTGTGGGCTTCCTCTGGGTGCTCCGGTTTCCTCCCACAGTTCAAAGATGTGCAGGTTATGTGAATTGGCCATGCTAAATTGCCCATAGTGTCAGGTGAAAGAGTTAATGTAGGGGAATGGGTCTGGGCCGATCGCCCTTCGGAGGGTCGGTGTGGACTTGTTGGGCCGAAGGGCCTGTTTAGTAATCTAATCTAATCTCTCGGACTATCCTAGTGAATCTTCTCTGAACTGCCTCCAATGTGATTACATCCCTCCTCTTGTAAGGTGACCAAAACTGTACACAGTGCTCCAGGTGCAGTCTTGCCAGTGCCTTGTACAATTGCAGTAACACTTCCCTACTGCTAAACTTCATTCCTTCAGCAATCAATGCCAACATTCGGTTTGCCTTCCTTTACTGCCTGCTGTTCCTGCAGACTAGGTTTCTGCCCAACGACACCCAGATCCTTCTGCCCCAAAACATTGAAGTTTCTCTCCATTTACATAACAATTGACCAAACCGGATAGCTTCACTCTTAGCCACATTAAACTCCAGCTGCCAAACTTTGGCTCATTTCCTTAAGTTTTCCATATCCATTTGTAAGTTTCTTATTTCTTCATTACAACTTGCTTTCTCACCTATTTTAGTGTGACTATAGACCACTTTACCCATGCATCCGAATCATTCACGGCAATTGTACATAGTTGGAGCCCAAGCACAACACCTTGTGGCACCTACTAGTTGTTTTAACAACCAGAAGAAGACCCATTTATACTGACTTCCTACTTACTGTTGGTTAGCCAATCCTCTACCTGAGCTAATAAATTACCCCCTAACCCCATGTGGTCTTACCTTTCTGTATTAACCTTTGAAGTGACAGCTTGTCAATGCCTTCTGGAAACTCAGGTATACCACATCTATAAGATCCCCATTATCCACCTTGCTTGTTACATCTTCAAAGAACTCTAGCAAATTCGTCAAACATGATACATCTTTCATAAAACCATACTGCATGATGGGATTGCATATTGACTTTTGAAATGCCTCCTTACTATTTCCTTAACAATAGATTTCAGCAACTTCTCAATGACAGATGTCAAATTAACCGATCTGTAGTTTCCTACTTTCTGCCTCCTTCCCTCCCTCGTCTCCTTGTCTGATTCCTTCAGCCTGTCCAAAAACAGCATCTAGTGATAGAGCAAACTGCAGATAAATCTATTAACCAATAATAGAAGGATACTTACACAGTTTGCCTCTGCTGAGGACACCACACTTCCATTAACAATTATGGTCTCGGGTTAAAATCGGACACCTCAAATACACTAAATCTTTCTTTTCCAATCCATGTTACTGAGCTTTATTTTTAACCAGTCTCTCATTAAAAAAATGTGCTTTTGTTCATATGTTTGATTTCATTATCATTTTAAGGATTAGTAAAGAATAAAATTATTCTTTTTTTCACTGATATAGCTGCTTCCTAAACAACATTAAAAATATTTGCCTAACTAACTGAGACGGCTACAAAGGACTGAGACCCTCTCCTCATCTGATCATTCCTCAGTCTGTAACTACCTTGATATGACTAGTGCTTCTGCCCACTCTTGCTGCTGCACATCTCTTAACCAGATCTGAATTTTTTTTTTGCCATTGACTATAGATTCAACAATGGTGAACCTTGCTACGAGATTCTCTTCTGTTCAGTTCTCAAATATCCGGCTCTTCCAGTTACCATGTGTCTGCAAGAGCAGCATTTACCCAGTTTCTGAGAAAATCTTCAGATTTTTGAGATTTGTAGCTCAGGTTGAGGTTCTGGATGTAGGTTTGCTCGCTGAGCTGGAAGGTTCATTTCCAGACGTTTCGTCACCATACTAGTTAACGTCTTAGATGGGGTCTAACTCAATGTATTTGTTGATAGAGTTCCAGTTGGAATGCCATGCTTCTCGGAATTCTCGTGCATGTCTCTGTTTAGCTTGTTATAGGATGGATGTGTTGTCCCAGTCGAAGTGGTGTCCTTCCTCATCCGTATGTGAGGATACTAATGAGAGAGGGTCATGTCTTTTGTGGCTAGTTGGTGTTCATGTATCCTGATGTCTAGTTTTCTGCCTGTTGTGTTTGTTACCAATGTAGTGCTTGCACGGTATTTTGTAAATGACATTACAGCACATCCATCCTAGGACAAGCCAAACAAAGACACGCCAAGAATTCCTAGAAGCATGGCATTCCAGCCAGAACTCTATCAACAAGCACATTGACCTAGACCCCATCTACCATCCCTGAGAAAAAGAACAGCAAGTGACTTCACACAAGAAATGACATCACCAACCCAAAGAAACCCAAACATATAAATAGAAAGTAGGACTTATCAGCAGTGCGCCACCTGAGGCCCACTGAAAATGTTACCTGGTATGGTGATGAAACATCTGAAAACGAACCTTCCAACTCAGCGAGCAAATCTACATCAAAATCTTCAGATCTCCACCACTGCCAGTGGGAGGCAGCTAAATAGACCTCCCTGATTTTACAAAATTAATTCTCACCCCCTGCTCATCGTGTTGTATGCACCATCTGGTCAAATTGCTCCCATCACCACCTTCTTTGTAGGACTTTGTAGGGTCTGCTTGGTGTAATGTGATTGAGTAAAACCATGTAGTCTAATGAATAGAGGCTCTTGTTTTAAACAAGCTGTAGTTTATTGCAAGTTACATCGGGATTAGAGACATCATAACAGAGACTATGAGGAAGGCACAGATGGTAGGACTTTCTTATCCCACAAGCCGCCACATACTGGGTACTTAAAGCACTCCTCAGCTTTAACCCTTTCAGACCCTTATGCAACAGCTTCCAGGTTGACTCAATTCTTTCTGCTAGGAATTGAAAATACCTGCCTTCACTGGACATCTAGTCATTGGAAAAAGCCTCAGAAGCACAGAAAATCCTATTCTGGAAGCCCCTTCCCAAATCATTCCCCTTTGATCTGATGTCTAGGCTAAATGAAAATTCCACATTTAATAATTCCCAGAGATTGAGATCTGGCAGACCTGCACCTTAACCTAATCTTTCTGGGTAATGTCTGGTGGGAATGCTTTGGGAAATTTGTGAATTTTGGATCTACAACTGTAATTGTTTGTCATTAATGTTAATGATAACTGTAAGGAGGTTTTCCCTGAGATGTATTGAGTTCCAAAATGTGTCATTGTTTTTAATCAATTCCCTCTCTGACCACTAGATGGTTCTATTCAACCTTGAAATTAATTTTGAAAAACAGCCAAATTTTGGTTTTTCAATACTCAGTGAATCATTCCATCGTGGATATTGATGTAGCAGGATATTGATGTAGCAGTGACAAATGATGAGAAAAACAAGCTGGAAAAATTGTGAATTTTGGTAACTTTGTTAAAGGTGTAGCTAGATTTTTATCAAACCTTGAGCTGATTGTTCAAGTTGAAAGAGATGTTGATGTGGGTGCATATGGAACAGACAGATACTTTTCTCAAATAGTTGAACAAGTTGCCATTTATGGATCCTATTATATTCCTGAAACATATGTGCTCTAAGTAATATTAAGCAACTTACCTTCCTTGTAAAGAGAACTGACAGATGATTGAACCGATCTTACCCGAGACCATTCTGGTTGTTTCCAGGAGACCTATGCTGTAATTACTCATGTTCTGTAAGGTAATTATCGCAACACATGTTTTGGACCATTTGCCTTTCTAGTATGAGGATCAGCATCGGGGGAATTCCAGTTCTGTCTTAATGGTGGAGGAGCCCTTCCTGTTAGACATAAAATCAGCAAACACCACCACCGCCAGGGATTTTTGCATTGTGATTAGTGGTGTGAACCTCATTGGCCCTTTCTCCTTATATCTGATAACAGGGAATAAATGACTGATGTCACAGTTAGTGACTGGAAACAGTGAGAGCTCTTGTGTGGCTTTGTTTATCTTGGAGACTTCTTCCTTGGGCAGTTCATTGGAAAGTAGAATGAGATCACCCTTCGTTTTACTGTTATAGTGTACCATGGTGGTTTTCTTTGATTCAGTCAAATTACATCATAATAATTAATTTTGGGTCTGGATAAGATAACAAGGGAGAATGATTCTGCTGAGTTTGGACGTTATTGTTTTTGATCAGATAATGATGCATTTACAGAACCTAACACTAAAATCCCAATGAGTCAAATCCAAGGCTGGAGTTTCCCAATGGCCACAGTGGCCCCATTCCCACAATAACTCAGCTCAATGCTGGCTACACACCTACACGCCCAGTCTGCATCAAAAGCAACACATTCAAATACTAAACACAAACACAGTAAAGCAGTAAATGTATGAAAAATTCCTTATTCAGTTTATTCACATCTGTCAATCCAGACATTTCACATTGAAAATGCTGAGAGATTGTTCTGGAAAATCTCTGTGATATTTTTCCACTCAGTATGCTGCTTTGGGGTGAGTGTGGTTTGGTCTATCTCATTATCAGTGCTGTCACACATTTTCCATGTTTTTGTGCTGCCTTTGCAGCTACAGTTATGGAAACAGATGGGAAATGGGTGGATATTCATCAGATTATTCCGGACCATTGGGCTTTTGGCCACAGACTGTACTGCACCAATAATTACCTCATTGATCAGTTTCATTTGGCAGCAGACAATGTCACCCACCACAGCGTCGGATTCTATGCTGGTCTCTGCTGGAATTTCCATGTTGATGGATTCTTTAGTCAGAAAGGACATTTACAGGTGTTGCAGCTGCGTCAATGTGAAATGGACCAACTGATGCGTATCCAAAGTACCAGCCTCTTTCAGACAGTATGCTCACTGCCAGATGTTAATCAAGATCTACTCATCCTGGGGTGATGAAGCAGAGGAAGAGAGGCCAACAGGAGTGTGAAATTGTTACCTGTAATGCTCAGAGGAGCAGCAAGCTGTGGAACCTGACTTCCTTCATGATTTGTGACTGTATTGTAGGTACTTGGGCCAACCTTAATCCAGACAACTGCATCAGCTCCTTGTTTGGGTTCTCGTCTCCCTGCATTGAACATTAGTCCCAATACCAACCCAAGATTCCATTTCTTTGATATTGTCAGATTCCAGAGTTCCCTTTTGTTAGACACAGATTCCATGTTCTTGTCCCAATCTTCATGTCACCTTGAAGACCCGTCGCACAGCACCCTAACCTCTGGAAGCCATCCCAGGTATTTGCAGAACACAAGATACCTTCACTGATATTCAGCATCCTTTAAAAAGCCCTTCCCATTGCTTCTAAGTTTATAATGTGTTTGAATTCTCTGCAGATGCCCAGACCCTCCTCCTCAGCTCCAGGAACTCCCTCTCCTGTGTTCTCACACGTTTCAACTCACTCCCTGAGGTCTCTAATTGCTGTTTTTTTCCTCTAATTGCTGAGTTCTCTAACAGCTGTCATGGTACACATAGGCCCCAATCATATCGGTAAACAATGGGATGAAGCCCTACAAGCTGAATTTAGGGAGTTAGGAATTAAAAGTAGGACCTCAAAGGTAGTAATCTCGCGATTGCTTCCATGACCATGTGCTGCTCAGAGTAGGAATGGCAGGGTAGCCAAGATGAATATGTGGCTTGAAGGATGATGCAAGAGGGAGGGACTCAAATTCCTGGGACATTGGAATTGGTTCTGGGGGAGGTGAGACCAGTACAAACCGCACGGTCTGCACCTGAGCAGGACTGGAACCAATGTCCTAGTGGAGAGTGTTTATTAGTGCTGTTAGAGGGGGTTTAAACTAATATGGCAGGGGGATGGGAACCAATGCAGGAAGTCAGAGGGAAATGAAATGGAGACATGAAGTGGCCCCCCAATAGCAGCAGAGATGTGGAGAAACAGATTGGGAAACAGATTTTGGAAAGGTGCAGAAGCCACAGGGTCGTAGACATGGGCGACTTCAACTTCCCAAATATTGATTGGAAGCTCTTTAGATCAAGTAGATTGGATGGGGCGGTGTTTGTGCAGTGTGTCCAGGAAGCTTTTCTAACTCAGTATGTAGATTGTCCAACCAGAGGGGAGGCCATATTGGATTTGGTACTCGGTAATGAGCCGGGACAAGTGATGGGCTTGTTAGTGGGTGAACATTTTGGTGATGGTGACCACAATTCTGTGACTTTCACCTTGGTTATGGAGAGAGATAGGTGCGCACAACAGGGTAGATTTTACAATTGGGGGAAGGGAAATTACGATGCTGTAAGACAGGATTTGAGGAGCATAAATTGGGAGCATAGGCTGTCAGAGAAGGATGTGGTGGAAATGTGGAACTTTTTCAAGGAGCAGATACGACGTGTCCTTGATATGTATGTACCTATCAGGCAGGAAAGAAATGGTCGTGTGAGGGAGCCTTGGTTGACGAGGGAGGTTGAATGTCTAGTAAAGAGGAAGAAGGAGGCTTACATAAGGTTGAGGAAACAGGGTTCAGACAGAGCAGTGGAGGGATACAGGATAGCCAGAAGGGACCTGAAGAAAGGGATTAGGAGAGCTAAGAGAGGGCATGAAAAATCCTTGGCGGATAGGATCAAGGATAACCCCAAGGCATTTTATGCGTATGTGAGAAACATGAGAATGACGAGAACGAGGGTAGGTCCGATCAAGGACAGTAGTGGGAGATTGTGTATTGAGTCGGAAGAGATAGGAGAGGTCTTGAATGAGCACTTTTCTTCAGTATTTAAGAACGAGAGGGACCGTATTGTTGAAGAGGAGAGTGTGAAACGGACTGGTAAGCTAGAAGAGATACTTGTTAGGAAGGAAGATGTGTTGGACATTTTGAACAACTTGAGGATAGACAAGTCCCCCGGGCCTGATGGGATATATCCTAGGATTATGTGGGAAGCAAGAGAGGAAATTGCAGTACCGTTGGCAATGATCTTTTCGTCTTCACTGTCAACGGGGGTGGTACCAGGGGACTGGAGAGTAGCGAATGTTGTGCCCCTGTTCAAAAAAGGGAATAGGGATAACCCCGGGAATTACAGGCCAGTTAGTCTTACTTCTGTGGTAGGCAAAGTAATGGAAAGGGTACTGAGGGATAGGATTTATGAGTATCTGGAAAGACACTGCTTGATTAGGGACAGCCAGCACGGATTTGTGAAGGGTAGGTCTAGCCTTACAAGTCTTATTGAATTCTTTGAGGAGGTGACCAAGCATGTGGGTGAGGGTAGAGTAGTGGATGTAGTGTACATGGATTTTAGTAAGGCATTTGATAAGGTTCCCCATGGTAGGCTTATGCGGAAAGTCAGGAGGCATGGGATAGAGGGAAATTTGGCCAATTGGATAGAAAACTGGCTAACTGGTCGAAGTCAGAGAGTGGTGGTAGATTGCAAATATTCAGCCTGGAGCCCAGTTACAAGTGGAGTTCCGCAGGGATCAGTTCTGGATCCTCTGCTGTTTGTAATTTTTATTAATGACTTGGATGAGGGAGTCGAAGGGTGGGTCAGTAAATTTGCAGATGATACGAAGATTGGTGGAGTTGTGGACAATGAGGAGGGCTGTTGTCGGCTGCAAAGGGACTTAGATATAATGCAGAGCTGGGCTGAGGAGTGGCAGATAGAGTTCAACCCTGCCAAGTGTGAGGTTGTCCATTTTGGAAGAACAAATAAGAATGCGGAATACAGGGTTAACGGTAGAGTTCTTAGTCAGGTGGAGGAACAGAGGGATCTTGGGGTCTATGTACATAGATCTTTGAAAGTTGCCACTCAGGTGGATAGAGCTTGTAAGAAGGCCTATGGTGTATTAGCATTCATTAGCAGAGGGATTGAATTCAAGAGTCGTGAGGTGATGTTGCAGCTGTACAGGACTTTGGTTAGGCCACATTTGGAGTACTGTGTGCAGTTCTGGTCGTCTCACTTTAGGAAAGATGTGGAAGCTTTGGAGAGGGTGCAGAGAAGATTTACCCGGATGTTGCCTGGAATGGAGAATAGGTCGTACGAGGATAGGTTGAGAGTTCTCGGCCTTTTCTCGTTGGAACGGCGATAGAGGTTTATAAGATGATCAGAGGAATAGATAGAGTAGACAGTCAGAAACTTTTTCCCCGGGTACAACAGAGTGTTACAAGGGGACATAAATTTAAGGTGAAGGGTGGAAGGTATAGGGGAGATGTCAGGGGTGGGTTCTTTACCCAGAGAGTGGTGGGGGCATGGAATGCACTGCCCGTGGGAGTGGTAGAGTCAGAATCATTGACGACCTTTAAGCGGCAATTGGATAGGTACATGGATGGGTGCTTAATCTAGGATAGATGTTCGGCACAACATCGTGGGCTGAAGGGCCTGTTCTGTGCTGTATTGTTCTATGTTCTATGTCTATGTTCTATAAAAGACATTAAGGGGCAAAGTGAAAGAGGAAGGCAGAGAAACGAAAGACAATGATTCTAAAAGGGCAATAAATGTCAAAATGTACAAAGCCTGAAGGCTCTGTGTCTCAGTGTGAGGAGCATTTGTGATAAGGTGGATGAATTAACTGCACAGACAATGATTAATGGATTTGATGTAATTGGGATCACAGAGTCCTGTCTCCAGGGTGACCAAGGATGGGTACTCAACATCCAGGACTATTTAATGTTGTGGAAATACAGACAGAAAGGAAAAGGAGGTAGGGAAGTGTTGCTGGTTAAAGAGGAGATTAACATAATAGTAAGGGAAGACATTAGCATGGACAATATGGAATCTGTATGGGAGGAGCTGCAGAACACCAAGGGGAAAAAGACATCAGTGGGAGTTGTGTACAGACCACTAAACAGTAGGTGTGATGTTGGGGACTGTACCAAACAGGAAGTTAGAGATACATGCAGTAAGGATACAGCAATTATTATGAGTGACTTCAATCTACATACTGATTGGACTAATCAAACTGGTAGCAGTGCCATGGAGGAGGATTTCCTGGAATGGTTTCCTTGACTAATATGTTAGGGAACCAACTAGAGAGTAGGCCATCTGAGACTGAGTATTGTGTAATGAGGGAGGGTTCATTAGCAACATCGTGCTATGGGATTCTTTGAGGAAAAGTGACCGGAATATGGTAGAATTCTTCATTAAAGTGGAGAGTGACACAATTTAATCTGAAACTAGGGTCCTGAACTTAAAGAAACCGAACTTTGATGGTATGAGGCATTGGCTAGGATAAGCTGGCCAAGAATATTGAAAGGGTTGATGGTGCATAGGCAAAGACAGTCATTGAAAGAACACATGGATGAACTTCAACAATTGTACATCCCTGTCTGACGTAAGAGTAAAACAGGGACAGTGGCTCAACCATCGCTGACAAGGGAAATCAGGGACAGCGTTACAGCCAAAAAAGGAAGCATTTAAATTGGCCAGAAAAAAGCAGCAACCTGAGGACTGGAAGAAATTTAAAATTTAGCACAGGATGACAAAGGTCTTAATTCGGAAGGGAAAAATAGAATATGAAAGTAAACTTGTAAAAAGAATAAAAGACTGGTGAAGATAAATGTAGATCCCTTGCAGTTAGAATCAGGTGAATTCATAATGGACAGCAAAGAGATGGCAAGCAGTTGAACAAATACTTTGGAGCTGTCCTCACTAAGGAGAATAAGAATCTTCAGGAAATGCTGGAGGACAGAGGTTCAAGCATGAAGGAGGACCTGAAGGAAAACCTTATTAGTCAGGAAATGGTTTTGGGGAAATTGATGGGATTAAAACCTGGTAAGTCCCCAGGGTCTGATGCTCTGCATCACGGAGTGTTTAAGGAAAACAGATGCATTGGTAATCCTTTTCCAGCATTCTGTAGATTCTGGAAGAGTTCCAATGGACTGGAGGTTGGCTAAGGTAACCCAGCTCTTCAAAAAGAAAAGGAGGGAGAGAGAAAATGGGAAATTATACGCCTGACATCGGTGGTGAGGAAAGTGCTGGAGTCAATTATGAAGGATGTAATAACTGAGCATTTGGAAAGCAGTGACAGAATCAGTCCTCGTCAGCATGGATTCACTAAAGGGAAATCATTCTTGTCAAATCTTCTGGAACCTTTTGAGGATGTGACCAGTTGAGTGGACAAGGGTGAATCAGTAGATACTTTGTATCTGGAGTTTCAAAGGCTTTTGACACGGTTCCAATTAGTAAACAACATTAAAGTTCATAGTATTGGAGGTAAAGTATAACACAGGTAGTGAAATGGTTGGCAGAAAGGAAGCAGAGAGTAGGAATAAGCTGGCTGGCAGTCTATGCTATGGGGAGGGTGCTGAGAAGTTGCAGGGTGACTTGTTGAGGGGGCCAGTACTTGCCAAATACAATACAATGTAGATAAATGTGAGGTTTTCACTTTGATTGCAAACACAGGAAGGCAGATTACTATCTGAATGGTGGCAGTTGAGGAAAAAGGTGAGGTGCAATGAAACGTGGGTGTCATGGTGGAACAGTGGTTAGCACTGCTGCCTCACAGCGCCAGAGACCCGGGTTCAATTCCTGCCTCAGGCAACTGTCTGTGTGGAGTTTGCACGTTTTCTCCGTGTCTGCGTGGGTTTCCTCCAGATGCTCCGGTTTCCTCCCACTATCCAAAGATGTGCCAGTTAAGTGAATTGGCCATGCTAAATTGCCCGTAGTGTTAGGTGAAGGGGTAAATATAAGAGAATGGGTCTGGGTGGGTAGCTCTTTGGAGGGTCAGTGTGGACTAGTTGGGCCGAAGGGCCTGTTTCCACACTGTAAGTAATCTAATCATGGTGGAACAGTCACTGAAGGTTGGCATGCAGATGCAGCAGACAGTGAGGAAAGCTAATGGCATGCTGGCCTTCAGGCAAGAGGATGAGAGTATCAGAGTAAGGATGCCTTCCTGCGTTATACAGGACCTTGGTGAGGCTACTCCTTGAGTATTGTGTGCAGTTTTGGTCTCCTGGTCTGGGGAAGGACATTCCTGTTATTGAGGGAGTCCAGCGAAAATTCACCAGACTGATTCCCGGGATGGCAGGACTGAGATATGAGGAAAGACTGGATTGACTGGGCTTGTACTCGCTGGAATTTAGAAGAGTGAGGTGGGATCTCATAGAAACATCTAAAATGGGAATGGACAGGCTCGATGCAGAAAGAATGTTCCTGATGTTGGGTATGTCCAGAACTAGGGGTCATGGTCCTATAATAAGAATAAGGGTTAAGCCATTCAGGACTGAGATGAGGGAGAATTTCTTCCCTCAGAGCGTGGTGAACCTGTGGAACTCTCTCCCACAGGAAGCTGTTGGGGTCAGTTCATTCAATAGATTAAAGAGGAAGCTAGGTGTGGTCATTGTGGCTAAAGGGATCAGGGGTATGGAGAGAAAGTGTGAATGGGATACTGAGATTGCATGATCATATATGATCATATTGAATGGTGGGGCAGATTTGAAGGGCCAAATGGCCTACTCCTGCACCTATTTTCTATGTTTCTATATTTCACCTGGTCCATCTGTGACTCCTCCATTTCCTTCCTCAACATTTCTGTTTCCCTTTCTGGGGATAGGCTAGCCACCAATATCCATTACAGATACCTGGACTATCTATCTTCAACCCTGCTTCTTGAAAAGATTCTATTCCATTCTCTCAGTTTCTTCATCTCCCTCACATTTGTTCTGATAATGTCACCTTCCACAGGGGACCTCCAAAACGTCCACCTTCTTCCTCAGTTGAGGATTCTCCAGCACCATTGTTGACAGACCCTCAGCAGTGTCTGACCCATCTCCTGGAATTCGTCCCTCACCCCCTTTCTCCCTCCCACACAGTGATAGGATCCCCTTTGTCCTCACCTACCATCCCATCAGGCTCCACATCCAGAGGATCATTAGCCACCATTAGCAACACCTGCAGCGAGATGCCACCATCAGACTCATATTCCCCTTCCCTTCCTTGTCCACCTTCCGCAGGGACCGTTCCTTCTGGGACATCCTAGTCCATTCCTGCTTCACTCCCCAACACATCCCCAAAGTCCCTTGGCACATTTCCCTGCAACAGCAGAAGGTGAACATTTGTCCATTTACCTCCTCACTCCTTAATATCCAAGGCCACAGTCACACTTCCCATGTGAAGCAGCACTTTACCAGAACTAGTCACAATCTAGTCTATTGCGTTTGCTGCTGACAATATGGTCTCCTCTGCACTGGGCAGATGAAACCCAGACTGGGTGACTGCTTGGCAGCGCATCTATGTTCTGTCTGTGAAGACCATCCTGAGCTGCCACTTGAACAGCCCACCCTGTTTCCAGGCCAACAGCTCTGCCTCAGGCTTGCTGCAGTGCTGTAGCAAAATGCAACACAAGCTGGAAGAACAGTGCTTCATTTTCCACTTGGGGACCCTGCAGCCCTCCAGATTCGATATTGAGTTCAATAACCTGAACATCTTCCCATGTGTCCTTCCACCAGCCCCTCACTCTAACCCTGCCATGATACGGGCTGCTTTCAGCACAACCAACCCATTCTCATTTACTTATGGTTCCCATTGCCTGCTTTCCTGTCGCCGGTACACTCTAATATCACTTTGCCTCCTTAACTGTCATTCTATCTCTCTCAGCTCCACCTTTGCTCATCTCCTTACTCCCTTCCCCTGTCTTTAACATTTATACCACCTTTTCTGAACTACTGTCCGTTCTGAAGAAGGGTCACTGGACTAAAACATTAACTCTGCTTTCTCTCCACAGTATTACCAGACCTGCTGAGTTTCTCCAGCAATTTGTTTTGTTGTAAATGTGACCTTGCCTTGTGCTGATGGGGTTCGGGGCTCTCCTTTCTCCCAGATTTGGCTGCAGTCCTGGCAGTCTCTGCTGACTGACCCCGTGCTGTTTGTGAATCTGTTTCTTGGAAGGACTGCAGCATGTGAGAGCTGGTGATGATGCATCTTCAGACCCTGATTTGGTGCTCCCCTCTCCCTTCCTTCTCAGACAGCTGTGCCTGGGTAGCTCCAGTTCGTATATCTGCAAGCACACATGCTGAAGGAAAGAGGGAAGGTGGGAAGGAAGGCAAAAAAACTTCATGGTCATACCATCAGCCATTTCACTTCATCCCAGAGAGCAGGACATGAGGAAGAAGAAACATGAAACAGGAACATACCACCATGTATTGTGAGGAGAATGTGGAGACGTGCGCTGGATGGACTGTAATAAAGAGAAGTATATTTTCAAGGAAGGAATGGGAAGGAACAACATAGACTAAATGGCACCAGGTGTAAAGAGTGTACAAGAACTGATGGCCCTGGGGCTGTGTTCACATCGACCTTGGAATCAATTAATTCAGAAAGGAAATGGATGGAAGTTTGAAGAAAAGAAATTCACAGGATCGTAGGCATCAGGGGGTGGTGAAAGGCTGGTGGGAAAGCTCCTCACTTAGCCAGCATTGAGTCACTGCACAGAATGGCCTTCTATTGTAAATAACTCTGTGACATAATCTGGAACATACTCCAATCATACTGAATACAGTGGGTTCTGTCATTACCATTCCCATGGTGTGAAGTAGCCGAGCTTCCAGGGGGTTATGGAAATGCAGGAATGTCACCTCGCTGTGGTTCTGCTCGGCTCCCTCCTCTCATTGGCTACCTGCTCTTACATGGAGAGATGAAGAATGGGTCTCAGTGTGATCTTATTGACTGGGGCAGGAGCTGGATAGCTGGAGGTGTGTGGAAGCTGGGGGAGGTGATTGTGATGCTCGCAGCACTGATAGATGCAGAGGATGAGATGAAGCATCTGAATATTAGGACCTGATGGTATATTTGCAGAGAAAAATGACAGAATCCAGGTTTGGTTTCAGATAACTGATTGCAGTAATATGTTTATTGAAATTCCCAGATTTCACTGAGATTGTTCTCACAGGGGACTAGACTCAGGGGTTATTCCAAAATATACCAAGTTCATAAAAACAATACAAATGCAAGATTCTGCAGCTGCTGGAAGTCTGAAATAAAAGCATAAAATGCTGGTACAAAAACAGAACTTGCTGGAGAAACTGATGGAGATAAGTAACGGATGGAGATACAGTTCATTAAGTACTGTTAGAGGTTGCTGCTGTGATCTGTATGAGAGGTCACTGTATGAGGTCACTGACCTTTTCCAGCCAAATCCTTGGGGTCAGACTCTAGGAACTGACCTCTTTGGCCATTTGCTGGCTTTGTCTTTGCAAGGAGCTGTAATGCTCCATGTCATCTCCTCTTTAGCTGCATCACTAAAACCTCCAGTGATCTATGACTCTATATCTGGAGAACCTTCTACCATTAATTATCCTGAGCTGAAAAATGTGTTGCTGGAAAAGCACAGCAGGTCAGGCAGCATCAAATCGCCCGAAACGTTGATTCTCCTGCTCCTTAGATGCTGCCTGACTTGCTGTGCTTTTCCAGCAACACATTTTGATCTGATCTCCAGTACTCACTTTCTCCTCGTTAATTATCCTGTTGCTTATAGCAAGTGCTCCAAAGGCCGATGGACGCTGAATGATACTCCCTTTAAGAGGGCAAGCTGCTTTATGAAGGACGGGCTAGTCGGTAGATTATATTACTTAGTGTAATATAATAGTGTATTATATTACTTACTTACCGACCCACTGAAGTGCAACCCACCCAGACCCATTCCCCTACACCTAACACTACAGGCAATTTAGCGTGGCCAATTCACCTAACCTGCACATTGGGAGGAAACCCACACAGACACGGGGAGAATGTGCAAACTCCACACAGTCAGTCACCTGAGGCGGGAATTGAACCCAGGCCTACTGGTGCTGTGAGGCAGCAGTGCTAACCACTGTGCCACTGTGCTGCTCACACTCTGCAGGGCCACACAGTCAGTAGCGAGTATGCACAGGGCTGCACAGTCCACAGTGTGTCTGCATTGGGCTGCACAGACCACAGTGTGTCTGCACAGGGCTGCACAGTCCACAGTGTGTCTGCACTGGGCTGCACAGTTCACGGTGTGTCTGCATTGGGCTGCACAGTCCACAGTGTGTCTGCATTGGGCTGCACAGACCACAGTGTGTCTGCACTGGGCTGCACAGTTCACGGTGTGTCTGCATTGGGCTGCACAGTCCACAGTGTGTCTGCACTGGGCTGCACAGACCACAGTGTGTCTGCACTGGGCTGCACAGTCCACAGTGTGTTTGCATTGGTCTGCACAGTCCACAGTGTGTCTGCATAGGGCTGCACAGACCACAGTGTGTCTGCATTGGGCTGCACAGTCCACAGTGTGTCTGCGTTGGGCTGCACAGTCCACAGTGTGTCTGTGTTGGGCTGCACAGTCCACAGTGTGTCTGCACTGGGCTGCACAGTCCACAGTGTGTCTGCGTTGGGCTGCACAGTCCACAGTGTGTCTGCGTTGGGCTGCACAGTCCACAGTGTGTCTGCACTGGGCTGCACAGTCCACAGTGTGTCTGCACTGGGCTGCACAGACCACAGTGTGTCTGCACTGGGCTGCACAGTCCACAGTGTGTCTGCACTGGGCTGCACAGACCACAGTGTGTCTGCGTTGGGCTGCACAGTGAGCAGTGTGTCTGAGTTGGTCTGCATTGGACTGCACCCAGCAGTCCTGTTGATAAGCCAGCTCCACAATTGTCTGCATGCTGTGTGTCTCAGTTGGTCAGGGTGTGGATTAATTGCACAATTCAATACACCTTGATCCGATGTCAGAGAAAGCCAAATTCCAGTATTAGACAACAGAATTTAGAACTGGAGACACTAAAATCGGAAACAAAAACAGAAATTGCTTGAAAAACTCAGCAGGCCTGGCAACATCTATGGAGAGAAAGCAGTTAATATTTCAAAGCTTGCAATGTCTGTAGAAGGATCACTTGACTCAGCACGTTGGCTCTGTTTTCTCTCTGTGTAGATGCTGCCAGACCTGTTGAGTTTCTCCATCAAGTTTTGTTTTTGTTCCAGCATTTTATGTTTTTCTTTCAGACTTCCGGCATCTGCAGAATCTTCCATTTGTATTGTCTTTATGAACCTGGTGTACTTTGGAATAACCCCTGAGACTAGTCCCCTGTGAGAGCAATCTCAGTGAAATCTGGGAATTACAATAGACATATTACTGCAATCAGTTATCTGAAACCAAACCAGGATTCTGTCATTTCTCTCCGAAAATACTGATCTATACTTTCACTTTTAGCAAAATAAATTGTCTGCTGTTTTCTTCCTACCTCACAATAAAATGAAAACATTCGCATTGCTGTACCTCACAACTTACAATGCTTTGTTCCATTTTTCCAGCAGTTCACATTATGACGATTAACAATCTGACACTTCAGTCACACAAAGATGTTGTATGAGATTTGAAACAAAATTGAACAGTGACTTGCTGAGATGAAATTTTGGCTTGTTTCAAAAAATCCTATTCTGCAAACAATGAATCATTCAAGTGGCCCAGGAACAGTGTGTTGCTACACCGGAGTACAGAGGCTTTATACACATCCCAGCTGGTAAAGGCTGGGTACCATGGGCAGAGCTCACAGGCTCGCGGTGATGTCTCTCACAGGCTCGCGGTGATGTCTCTCACGGGCTCGCGGTGATGTCTCTCACAGGCTCGCGGTGATGTCTCTCACGGGTTCGCGGTGATGTCTCTGACAGGCTCGCGGTGATGTTTCTCACAGGCTCGCGGTGATGTCTCTCACGGGTTCGCGGTGATGTCTCTCACGGGCTCGCGGTGATGTCTCTCACGGACTCGCGGTGATGTCTCTGACAGGTTCGTGGTGATGTCTCTGACGGGCTCGTGGTGATGTCTCTCACGGGCTCGCGGTGATGTCTCTGACAGGCTCGCGGTGATGTCTCTCACGGGCTCGCGGTGATGTCTCTCACGGGTTCGCGGTGATGTCTCTGACAGGCTCGCGGTGATGTCTCTCACAGGCTCGCGGTGATGTTTCTCACGGGTTCGCGGTGATGTCTGTCACGGGTTCGCGGTGATGTCTCTCACGGGTTCGCGGTGATGTCTCTCACAGGCTCGCGGTGATGTCTCTCACAGGCTCGCGGTGATGTCTCTCACGGGCTCGCGGTGATGTTTCTCACGGGTTCGCGGTGATGTCTGTCACGGGTTCGTGGTGATGTTTCTCACAGGCTCGCGGTGATGTCTCTCACAGGCTCGCGGTGATGTCTCTGACAGGCTCGCGGTGATGTCTCTGACAGGCTCGCGGTGATGTCTCTGACAGGCTCGCGGTGATGTCTCTCACAGGTTCGCGGTGATGTCTCTCACGGGTTCGCGGTGATGGCTCTCACGGGCTCGCGGTGATGTCTCTGACAGGCTCGTGGTGATGTCTCTCACGGGTTCGCGATGATGTCTCTCACGGGCTCGCGGTGATGTCTCTGACAGGCTCGCGGTGATGTCTCTCACGGGTTCGCGGTGATGTCTCTGACAGGCTCGCGGTGATGTCTGTCACAGGCTCGCGGTGATGTCTGGGTCAAGGACACAAATTGATTGTAAACCTTGCAGCTTTTGAAAATGGTTGACATCCCTATTATTATTATTTTACTTTTTAAAGACTGTGTTAAGCAGCAATAACTGTATTATTTGCAAATGATCACAGCATTTGAAAAGAAAAGTGATAGATTTTGTCAGAGCTAAAGATGGGAAGTTTAGATTACTAACAGTGTAGAAACAGGCCCTTTGGCCCAACCAGTCCACACTGACCCACCACCTACATCTAACACTACGGGCAATTTAGCATGGCCAATTCACCTGACCTGTGCATTTTTGGATTGTGGGAGGAGCATCCGGAGGAAACCCAAGCAGACACGGGGAGAATGTGCAAACTCCACACAGAGAGTCACCTGAGGCGGGAATTGAACCCAGGTCTCTGACACTATGAGGCAGCAGTGCTCACCTCCGTGTCACCCATCGTATACCAAACAGCTAATGAATGAGGTGTATTGACCTTTGCACCCAGATTTCTACAATGCTGTCCCAATGTGTAAAGTTCCACACTCTTGAGAAATATATTCTGTTCACATTTACAATGTAAATTTCCAAGCGGTATTTATTAATGTCTGAGCTCCCTCTAATGTATGACATGAGTATAACAGTTCAAAAAGATTGCTCTCATTAAGAGAAATAAAAGATGAGAGGCCTTCCCTGCACCGCCACTGCTCACCTTTAAACAACTGCCAAACCTCAAACAGATCGTTGTTCGTATCAAACTGCCCGGCTCTCAGGACAACTCCATACAACCCTGTCACGGTGGACACTGCAAGACGTGTCAGAGTGTGGACATGGATACCACCATTACGCGTGGGAACACCTCCCACCTTGTACTTGGCAGGTACTCATGTGACTCAGCCAACGTTGTCTATCTTATGTGCTGCAGTCAAGGATGCCCGGAGGCCTGGTACATTGGAGAGGGTGCAGAGAAGGTTTACGAGGATGTTGCCTGGTATGGAAGGTGCTAGCTATGAAGAGAGTTGAGTAGGTTAGGATTGTTTCCATTAGAAAAGAGATTGGGGGGGGGGGAAACCTGATTGAGGTTTACAAAATCATGAAGGGTATAGACAGGGTGAATAGAGACAAGCTTTTTCTCAGGGTGAGGGATTCAATAATGAGAGGTCACACTTTCAAGGTGAGAGGTGGAAAGTTTAAGGGGAATACATGCGGCAAGTACTTCACACAGAGGGTGGTAGATGCCTGGAGTGCGTTGCCAGCAGATGTAGTAGAGGCAGGGACGGCAGATGCGTCTA
Source organism: Hemiscyllium ocellatum (assembly GCF_020745735.1). NCBI lineage: Eukaryota > Metazoa > Chordata > Chondrichthyes > Orectolobiformes > Hemiscylliidae > Hemiscyllium > Hemiscyllium ocellatum. The sequence continues at coordinate 144,755,225 of NC_083403.1, read as the reverse complement.
CCATGAGTAGGTGGGGAGCAGAGGGATACAGATGCTGAGGAATTGTCCGCCAGGTTTAGACAGTACATTTGGATCGACTCAGGCTTGGAGGGCCGAAGGGCCTGTTCCTGAGCTGTAAATTTTCTTAGTTCTTTGTTCTTTATGTAAAAATAGTTTCCAGTATTTACTTTTTTGTTACTAGATATATAATGTTCATAGTGTCCTATTGCTAATATTTTTAAAATCTTAACATTTGTTTCATTTCCCTTTCCCTAACCACCTGGAAATGTATAATGTATTTGTGCTAATTATTGGAACTATCTTATTCACTTGTGGGACATGGGCATCACTGGTTTAGCCCAGCATTTATTACCTGTCCCTAGTTGCCCCCTTGAGAAGTTGGGGGTGAGCTGCCTTCTTGACCCGCTGCTGTCCATGTGCTGTGGGTTGACCTACAATGCCCTTAGGGACAGAATTTCAGGATTTTGACCCAGCGACAATGACGGAACGGCAATATATTTCCAAGTCAGGATGGTGAGTGGCTTGGAGGGGAGATTTCAGTGGATGGTGTATCTGCTGGCCTTGTCCTTTGAGATGGAAGTGTTTGTGGCTTTGGCAGCTGCTGTCTCAGAATCTTTAATGAATTTCTGAACATCTCTGAGCATCAGTGGTGAACGGAGTGAATGTTTGTAGATGTGTTGCCAATCAAGTGGGCTGCTGTGTCCTAGAGGATGTCAAACATTTTGAATGTTATTGGAACACTTCTGTTGTGCTATAGGTTTCCAATAAAAATGAGATGAGTTGGGTCCGTTTGTACATGCAGTACTGTTGGAGAAGTCAATGTCATTTTAAAGTGTTTTAATAGTCTACAAGTACAAGAACATTTGCATGTCTGGCTGATGGTACTAATCCAAAAGACAACAAACACTGTCAACGCCGAAACAAAATCGGAAATTGCCGCAAAATCTCTAGCAGCATCTGTGGAGAGAAATCAGAGTTAATGTTCCAGATCGAATGACCCTTCGTCAGAACAGTAAATGCTATATCTTACCTGTATTTTTCATTGTAGGTTGAAATAGGAAAATGTGTATTTGCAAATCTAAGGATGTTGAAAGTTTAGTGCACGTTTTAAAAGCAAGTTACCTGACACTCACTCCCTCATTTAAAGTGCTATTTACATAGCTGTTGGTTCAAGCAGTGGGGAAGTTATTTACAGATGATCTGGAGCCAGGAGTGTGTGGACGAATGGAGATTTGACTGGATACGAATAGCTGATCGATCTATGGGCTAGTGACAAGTTATTAATGACAAAGTCAATGTGCCTGCCAACAAAGTCAATGTGCCTGCCAACAACTGTATGATTGACTGACAGGTAACTGAATGGTTCAGGAGTGTCAATGTTTAGGTGAGAAACTATTGGCACCTCTCCCCCGACCACTCCAGAAGAGGAGTTATTAGTGCTCTGTGATAAAAATCATGTTGGTCTAAAAGTAACCAATTAATGTTTCTGATCTCATCTTGCCTACTGCAAGCTAGTGAACATATCTGGAGGAGGACATTTGAGAGACAATGTTCTGATCAGAGAAAGGATCATCTCAGCAAACCAAATGGACACAGGCCAGTGAACTGTCTTGCCATCTCTCCCTCTGCCCACAACATGGTCACACAACACCCAGCTTCACCAGGGCCACTGCTCATTCTGGAGCCCATTCTTAAAAACAATAGCCAGGTTTTCGTGTTTTCCGGGTCCTTAAGGGGGAGGGGGAGCAGCCCCAGATCGTGGTCCACGTTGGCACCAACGATATAGGTAGGAAGAAGGGTGAGGATGTCAGACAGGCTTTCAGGGAGCTAGGATGGAAGCTCAGAGTTAGAACAAACAGAGTTGTAGTCTCTGGTTTGTTACCCGTGCCACGTGATAGAGTGTCGAGGAATAGGGAGAGAGAGCAGTTAAATGCGTGGCTACAGGGATGGTGCAGGAGGGAGGGATTCCGGTTTCTGGACAACTGGGGTCCTTTCTGGGGAAGGTGGGACCTCTATAAAAAGGATGGGCTACACCTGAACCTGAGGGGCACCAGTGTCCTTGGGGGGAGGTTTGCTAGTGCTCTTTGGGAGGGTTTAAACTAACTCCGCGGGGGCATGGGAACCAGGACTGTAGCTTTAGGGTACAGGACCTTGAGTGTAGGGAGGTTAGGAATAATGCAGCGATCTCTAAGGAGGGTGCCTGTAACCAGAAAGGTGGATTGAAGTGTGTATACTTCAATGCCAGAAGTATAAGGAATAAGGTAGGTGAACTTGCAGCGTGGGTTGGTACCTGGGACTTCGATGTTGTGGCCATTACAGAGACGTGGGTAGAACAGGGACAAGAATGGCTATTGCACGTTCCAGGGTTCAAATGTTTTAGTAGGATCAGACATGGGGGTAAAAAAGGGGGAGGCGTGGCATTACTTGTCAAAGACAGTATCACAGCAGTGGAATGGACGATGGAAGAGGACTTGCCATCTGAGGTAGTTTGGGCTGAGGTTAGAAATAGGAAAGGTGAGGTCACCCTGTTAGGTGTTTTCTACAGGCCTCCTAATAGTCCTAGAGAAGTAGAGGATAATATTGCGAGGATGATTCAGGAAAAGAGTGAAGGTAGCAGGGTGGTTGTTATGGGGGACTTTAACTTCCCAGATATTGACTGGGAGAGCTATAGCTCGAGTTCATTAGATGGGTCGGTGTTTGTACAATGTGTGCAGGAGGGTTTCCTGACACAATATGTCGACAGGCCAACAAGAGGGGAGGCTATATTGGATTTGGTTCTAGGTAATGAACCAGGCCAGGTGTTAGACTTGGAGGTAGGTGAGCACTTCGGGGACAGTGACCACAACTCGGTGACTTTTACTTTAGTGATGGAGAGGGATAATCGTGCGCCGCAGGGCAAGAGCTATAGCTGGGGGCAGGGAAATTATGATGCAGTGAGGCATGACTTAGGTTGTGTGGATTGGAAAAACAGGCTTCAAGAGAAGAACACTAATGAGATGTGGGGATTGTTCAAGGAGCAGCTACTGCGTGTCCTCGATAGGTATGTACCAGTCAGGCATGGTGTAAAGGGCCTTGTGAGGCAGCCGTGGTTTAGTAAGGAATTGGAGTCCCTTGTGAAAGGGAAGAAGGCGGCATATGTAAAGATGAGGCGTGAAGGTTCAGTAGGGGCGATTGAGAGTTATAAGGTAGCCAGGAAGGAGCTAAAGAGGGAGCTAAGAAAAGCGAGAAGGGGACATGAAAAGTCTTTAGCTGGTAGGATTAGGGAAAACCCAAAGGCTTTCTATAGGTATGTCAAGAATAAAAGGATGACTAGGGTAGGTATCGGTCCAGTCAAGGATAGTAGTGGGAAGTTGTGTGTGGAGGCGGAGGAGATTGGAGAGACATTAAATCAGTACTTTTCATCAGTATTCACTCAGGAACAGGACACTGTTGCTGATGTGAATATGGAATCACAAATAATTAGAATGGATGCCCTGGAAATATGCAGGGAAGAGGTTTTGGGAATATTGGAAAGGATGAATATAGATAAGTCTCCTGGGCCTGATGGCATTTACCCCAGGATCCTATGGGAAGCTAGGGAGGAGATAGCAGAGCCATTGGCCTGGATTTTTATGTCGTCATTGTCAACGGGAATAGTACCAGAGGACTGGAGGATAGCGAATGTGGTCCCATTGTTCAAGAAAGGGAGTAGGGATAGCCCTAGTAACTATAGGCCAGTGAGTCTGACTTCAGTGGTGGGCAAAGTCTTAGAGAGAATGGTAAGGGATAAGATTTATGAACATCTGGGTAGGAATAACGTGATCAGGGATAGCCAGCATGGTTTTGTGAAGGGCAGGTCGTGCCTCACAAACCTTATTGAGTTCTTTGAGAAGGTGACTATGGAAGTGGATGAGGGTAAAGCAGTAGATGTTGTGTATATGGATTTTAGTAAGGCGTTCGATAAGGTTCCCCATGGTAGGCTAATGCTAAAACTTCGGAGGTATGGCATTGAGGATACATTAGAGGTTTGGATTAGGAATTGGCTGGCTGGAAGGAGACAGAGGGTAGTAGTTGATGGATTATGTTCATCTTGGAGCGCAGTTACTAGCGGTGTACCACAAGGATCTGTTTTGGGACCATTGCTTTTTGTTATCTTTATAAATGATCTAGAGGAAGGACTTGAAAGCTGGGTAAGCAAGTTTGCGGATGACACGAAAGTCGGTGGAGTTGTGGATAGTGAGGAAGGAAGTGGTAGGTTACAGCGGGATATAGATAAGTTGCAGAGCTGGGCGGAAATGTGGCAAATGGAATTCAATGTAGCTAAGTGCGAAGTCGTTCACTTTGGTAGGAATAACAAGATGTTGGATTACTGGGCTAATGGTAGGCTACTTGGTAGTGTGGATGAGCAGAGGGATCTTGGTGTCTATGTACACAGATCTCTGAAAGTTGCCACCCAGGTAAATAGTGCTGTGAGGAAGGCATATGGTGTACTGGGCTTTATTGGCAGAGGAATTGAGTTCCGGAGTCCAGAGGTCATGTTGCAGTTGTATAAGACTCTGGTGAGGCCTCATCTGGAGTATTGTGTGCAGTTTTGGTCGCCATACTATAGGAAGGATGTGGAAGCTTTAGAACGTGTGCAGAGGAGGTTTACCAGGATGTTGCCTGGAATGGTAGGAAAATCTTATGAGGAAAGGCTGAGGCACTTGGGGCTGTTCTCATTGGAGAAGAGAAGGTTTAGGGGAGATCTGATAGAAGTGTATAAGATGATTAGGGGTTTAGATAGGGTAGATACTAAGAACCTTTTACCGCTAATGGAGTCAGGTGTTACTAGGGGACATAGCTTTAAATTAAGGGGTGGTAGGTATAGGACAGATGTTAGGGGTAGATTCTTCACACAGCGGGTTGTGAGTTCATGGAATGCCCTGCCCGTATCAGTGGTGAACTCTCCTTCTTTATGTTCATTTAAGCGGGCATTGGATAGGCATTTGGAAGTTATTGGGCTAGTATAGGTTAGGTAGGACTCGGTCGGCGCAACATCGAGGGCCGAAGGGCCTGTACTGCGCTGTATCCTTCTATGTTCTATGTTCTATGTTCTATGTTTTTGTTAGGACCCAAATGTCTTCAGCAGGTTCTTGTTATCCTGTGGGGGAAAGCACATTGGCTAAAGATTGTCATCAGTTGGTGCTGGGGCCCCTGGGAGGAGGTTGAGCTGGACCATGCTTTCGGCATTTCTGGTTGAAGATGTGAATTGTTTCGCTTTGTTAAAGGTGCTGGGCTCTCTCAGCACTGAAGATGAGCATATTTGTCAGGAGTCTCCTCCTCCTGTTCTAATTGCTCGCCACATTCCCAACTGGATGTAATAGGACTTTAATCTGATGCATTAACTGTGTGGGATTGCTTGTGTCGCTGCTTCTGCTGGTTAACATGTCGGTAGTCGTGTATTATACTTCACCAGGTTGCACCTTCACTGTTAGGGGTGTCTGGTGCTGCTCTGTGCATACCCACTTACATTCTTTGTTCTGATCATCGATTCAGGATTGATCCCACACTTTGATGGTCATTGTAATCGGAGAGTGGGGAACAGCTGGGGCACAAGGTCACAGATTGTGGTTGAATACAATTCTATGCTGCTGATAGCCCCCAGTGCATCATGGATGGCCAATTTTGTGTTGCAAGATCTGTTTAAAATGTACCCCATTTAGCACAGTGGCAACGGCACATATCTCAATTGAAGTCTTGATGTGTAGATTGATGTCTTCATCAGAAGTATACAGTATTAGCTCCAAGAAAGTGAGGACTGCAGATGCTGGAGATCAGAGCTGAAAAATGTGTTGCTGAAAAAGCGCAGCAGGTCAGGCAGCATCCAAGGAACAGGAGAATTGACGTTTTGGGCATAAGCCCTTCTTCAGCCCTTCTCCTGCTCCTCGGATGCTGCCTGACCTGCTGTGCTTTTCCAGCACCAAATTTTTCAGTATTAGCTCCGATCCAGATGCATCTGTAATAGTGAAACCGGTGAGAACGAGGTGTAAAGTCTTCTCCTTGATGATTGCCTCACCTCCTCCTGCAGGCGCATTGTGATAGATTGTCCTTTCAGATTCCACCAGCTCTGTTAGGAAAAGAACTGCTGAGCCAGTGTTGGTGAGAACGTCCCATGCCTTTTCTCTCCACAGTGCTTCCATCAGTGCTGATTCAACAGCTGAAGAAGGCTGTACGTAGTAATCAGTACGATTATATGTCTGAGCTGAAGACATGAGCTTTCATGGAAGCCAGAGTCAATAATGAGGCTTCCTAGTGCAAACTACGTGCCACATGGTCATTCACAGATCCCCAGCCTTCATGGTGATGACTTTATAAGAGGTAGATGGTTGTTATGCTCCAACAAGGCTTTCCTCGAAATCTTGTAGCTGTATGGGGTCCAGTGTATCAGAACCCAGACTAGTTTCCAGATATTTCAGCTTTTATCTGCCAAACGTGCCATGGGAATATAAAGAACAAAAAAGAACAAAGAAAATTTACAACCCTTTGGCCTTTCAAGCCTGAGCAGATCCAAATCCACTGTTTAAACCTGTGGCCCACTTCCTAAGCATCTGTATCCCTCTGCTCCCCACCTACTCATGCATCTAGGTGCACCTTAAATGAATCTACCGTGCCTGCCTCTACCACCCTCTGTGTGAAGTACTTGCCACGTGTATCCCCCTCAAACTTTCCACCTCTCACCTTGAAAATGTGACCTCACGTTATTGAATCCTGTACCTTGGGAAAAAGCTTGTCTCTACCCACCCTGTCTATACCCTTCATGATTTTGTAAACCTCAATCAGGTCCCCCCAATCTCCTCTTTTCTAATGAAAACAATCCTGACCTACTCAACCTCTTTTCATAACTTGCCCCTTCCGTACCAGGCAACATCCTCATAAACCTTCTCTGCATCCTCTCCAAAGTGTCCACATCCTTTTGGTAATGTGGCACCCAGAACTGTACACCGTATTCTACATGCGGCTGAACTGATGTCTTGTACAATGAGGACATGACCTGCCAGCTCTTATACTCAATACCCCGTCCGATGAAGGCAAACATACCATAAGCCTTCTTGATCATTCTCTCCACCTGGGCAGCAACCTTCAGGGTACAATGGACCTGCACTTCTCGATGTCTCTGCCCATCAACTTTTCACAAGGCTCTTCCGTTCAATGTATAATTCACTCTAGAATTAGACTTGCCTAAATGCGTCACCTCACATTTGTCTGGATTGAAATCCATCTTCCACTTTTCTGCCCAACTCTCCAGTCTATCTATATCCTCCTGTATTCTCTGACAGTCCCTTATGCTTTCTGCTACTCCATCAATCTTCGTGTCATCTGCAAACTTGCTGATCATACCAACAGTGCCCTCTTCCAGATCATTTATGTATATTACAAACAACAGTGACCCCAACACTGACCCCTGCGGAACACCACTGGTCACCTTTCTCCATTTCAAGAAACTCCCTTCAACTACTACTCTCTGTCTCCTGTTGCTCAAACAGATCTTTATCCACCTAGCTAGACCACCCTGCACACCATGTGACTTCACTTTCTCCATTAGTTTACCATGGGGAACCTTATCAAATGCCTTACCAAAGTCCATGTATATGAGTTCAACAGCCCTTCCTTCACTTGGAGGTTGCCACTGATGATGTTACCTAGCCAGGTAATGAAACGTCTCGATATCAAACTTACAGCTCAGTGAGCAAACCTATACCCTAAACCTCAACCTGAGCTACAAACCTTCACGATCTACCCCGATCTACATAGGAATATGCTGGAAATTTGTTGACGACACTAAGGTTGGTGGAGTTGTGGATAGTGATGAAGGATGTTGTAGTTTCCAGGGAGACATAGATAAGCTGCAGAGCTGGGCTGAGAGGTGGCAAATGCAGTTTAATGCGGTTAAGTTTGAGGTGATTCACTTTGGTCGGAGTAACTGGAATGCAAAGTACTGGGCTAATGGTAAGATTCTTGGTAGTGTAGATGAGCAGAGAGAGCTCGGTGTCCAGGTAACAGATCCTTGAAAGTTGCCACCCAGGTTGACAGGGCTGTTAAGAACTGAAAATGTGTTGCTGAAAAAGCGCAGCAGGTCAGGCAGCATCCAGGGAACAGGAAATTCGACGTTTCAGGCATAAGCCCTTCTTCATTCCTGATGAAGGGCTTATACCCAAAACGTTCGTTCTCCTGTTCCCTGGATGCTGCCTGACCTGCTGCGCTTTTTCAGCAACACATTTTCAGCTCTGATCTCCAGCATCTGCAGTCCTCACTTTCTCCTCGAGGGTTGTTAAAAAGGCATACAGTGTTTTAGCTTCTATTAATAGAGGGATCAAGTTCCAGAACCATGAGGTTATGCTACAGCTGTCCAAAACTCTGGTGCGGCCGCACCTGGAGTATTGTGTACAGTTCTGGTCACTGCATTATAAGAAGGATGTGGAAGCTTTGGAAAGGGTGCAGAGGAGATTTACTAGGATGTTGCCTAGTGTGGAGGAAAGGTCTTACAAGGAAAGGCTGAGGGACTTGAGGCTGTTTTTGTTAGAGAGAAGAAAGTTGAGAGGTGACTTAATAGATAGAGGTGACATATAAGATAATCAGAGGGTTAGATAGGGTGGACAGGGAGAGCCTTTTTCCAAGTATGGTGACAGCGAGCACAAGGGGGCATAGCTTTAAATTGAGGGGTGATAGATATAGAACAGATGTCAGAGGTAGTTTCTTTACTCAGAGAGTAGTAAGGGTATGGAATGCTTTGCCTGCAATGGTAGTAGATTCAGCAACTTTAAGTATATTTAAGTCATCATTGGACAAGCATATGGACGTACATGGAATAGTGTAGGTTAGATGGGCTTCAGATTGGTATGACAGGTCGGCACAACATCGAGGGCCGAAGGGCCTGTACTGCGCTGTAATGTTCTCTGTTCTATGTTCTAGAATTGGAGTAACTTTCTAATCTGTTTCCTGTCTGATTTAGGCTGAAAACATTCTTTTCTTGGAATTAGACATGGCAACACCCACAGTGTTTGAGCTGGACATTCCACGGTCACGGTCACTACAAGGAGCAACTGGAGGACAGCTACACCACAGCAGCTCTGTTCCCCCAGATCGGTCAGCCAGCACAAGAGTCAGGAAATCCCGATCATGGTGAGAATGTCTCAAGTATAAACAACTGTTCTAATCTGCAGAGTAAAATTCATTCAGCTCCTATAAACAAGGGTTTGCATGCACACACAAAAGACAGAGGACTTTAGCCACAATTATCATTACTTAAAAGTATATTTGTCATTCTTGACTGACCTGCCAGTACAACTTTGCCATTCTTGATAAAAGAAATAGTAATCCGGGAAATATTTTCACATGTTATGAGAAAATGAAATAAATTAGGAATTAGTAAAGAACATTTGGCTTATTTGATTTCAGAATCAATTGCCTACCTCCTCAGTGTGTCCTTCTGTTACCAGAGACATATTGGTTCTGATCTTTCAGCAATGTCTGTTCTTGTTTCTGATCTCCAGCATCCACGGGTTCTTTCAGTTTTTATTTAGTTCTGATCTTTCCTTCCTGGCTCTCTACCTCCGTGCCATCCCAGTTTGAAAAATATACAAATTGCCAGCTGCTGTTTTAAATCCCTTTGTTAGAGCTTTTCCCACACAGTATAAGATTTGTCCAATCTCATTACCATAAAACCAGAAGAAATAGGAGCACAAGTAGGCCATTCAGCCCATCATAGATGGGTTGGACAAAAGGGTCTGTTTCCATGCTGTAAATTTCTATGACTCTAAGTCTGCTCTCCCATTCAATGAGATCATAGCTGAAATAATCATCTTCACTTTCCTGCTTTATCTCCATAACCCTTGATTCTTTCTGCACTTGAATATACTTAATGACCTGCCATCTACAGCCCTCTGAAGTAAAGTATTCCACAGATTCACTACCCTCGAGAGAAGACACTTCACTTCATCTCTGTCCTAATTGGGTGACCCCCTTACTCTGAGATTATGCCTTCTGGTGCTGGACTCTCCAAAAAGGGAAATACTGTCTCCATATTTACCCTGTCATGCCTAAGAATCTTAAACAGAAATCACTGGAGAAACTCAGCAGGTCTGGCAGCATCTGTGGAGAGAAAGCAAAGTTAATGTTTTGGGTCCAGTAACCAGTGGATCCAAAACATAACTCTCTCTCCACAGATGCTATCAATCCTGCTGAGGTTTCCCAACAATTTCTCATTTTTGTTTTTTATTTCCATCATCCACACTTCTTTTTTTTTGTTTTCTCCTAAAAATCTTATATATTTTAATAAGGCCACCCATCATTGATCTAAATTTCAACGAGTCTCGGCCCAACCTACTCAACTTCTCCTCACAAGAAATTTCCTCCATACCTGGGATCAGCGTGATGAACTTTCCCTGAATGTCTCCAAAGCTAGTATATCTTTCCTTTAAAATTGGAACATAGCTGTTCACAGTATTCCAATTATGGTCTAGTTAGTTCCTTGTACAGTTTTAGCAAGATTTCCCTCTTTTTACATACTGTTCCCTTTGAAATAAAGGCCAACAGTCCTGTTGCCTTCCCTGTTACCCACTGAACTTAGATGCTAGCTATTTGTGATTCATAGTGGAGAACTCCAAATCCTTCTGTTCTGCTTTCTGTAGTCTTCCCACCAAAGTGTATAACTTTGCATTTTCTAATTTAATTTTTCTGCCAACCTTTTTGCTAACTCACTTAATTTGTTCATATTCCTCTGCAGACTCTGTGTCAACCTCACTACTTGCCTTCCCTATTTTTGTGTCATCCGTAAACATTGCTACAGTACATTTTGAAAATGTTCCCCTTATCACAACCCTCTGACTTCCATTAGTTAGCCAATCCTCTATCCATGCAAGTATACCAACCCAATACCATGGGCCTATCAGAAAACAAGGTTGAGGAGCAATGGCAGACATTTCAATAAATAGTTCATGATTCACAGCGATGGCATATTCCAGAGAGGACGAAGGATTTGAGGAAGGGGATAACCAACCATGGTTAACCAGGGAAGTTAAGGATAGCTTCAGATAGCAAGAAAGTAAACACACAATGTGGACAAGCTTAGTGGCAAACAGCATCTTATACTGACTCTGTTCGATTATATTTTTCTAAATACTCTGCTATTACACCCTTTACGACAGACTCTAACATTTTCTAATAATAAATGGTAAGTAATTGGCTTATATCTATTTTACCTTTCTTTGTTTACTTCCCTTTTTAAATAAGTATTCCTTTTGAATTTTCCAATTCTTTGGGACTTTTCCAGAGCCTAAGGATCCTTGGAAGATTACATCCAGCACACTCAATATCCCGATAAGTACTTAATTTAATATCCTAGAATGCATTCCACTTCAAAGAATAATCAGTCTTTAGCTCAATTTGTCCCTAGTACTTTTTCTGTCATGATAATTGTTGTATTTGTTCCCTGTCCCCTTTATTCTCCCTGAACATTTAGTCATTTTGGGATGCCTTTAGTGTTTCCATTGTGAAGACTGATAAAATGATAAGGAGTAGGAATAGGAGCAGGCTGTTTGACCCCTCGAACCTGCTGTTCCATTCATTAGGATCATGGCTAAACCGACATTCACTGTTCAAGGCTGTAGACCACTCCCACCAGTGTTTTCTTCCTCTTATTATCTTTAACCACCCACCCACATGGAATCTGTATCTTCTGAGCCAAGACTGTTTCTTGTTAATTTACTTATTCCATCACAATCTGATAAAACGACCAGCCTGGCCTTTCAATAAATCTCAAACTCGGAATATTTTGTTTTTATCTTTAATCCACTTATAACTATATCTCTGTGATGGGAATAGGATCATACCTATTAACGTCCTTTTGTGCTGTTAATACATTTCAAATACTAGGTGTCTTCAACTGGAACCATTACATTTCCTTTTTAGAATTGTTTCCTGTCTATATTTGATGCTGCGTTTCTATCTTTGTCCATTCTGTCCCTTCCTGTTGCCTCATCACCTGGTGCCAATGCCCATAAACAGAAATCCGTCCACTCACACCAATCACTGTGCTACTCATTTAACTCCTTGACTTTTATAACCTGATGCCAATTTGCCTGTCACTGAGGAAGTAATCTAAACATTAATTTGGAAATTTTGCATTTTAATTTAGCTCCTAACAGTTCATATTTTTTTCAACAGAATCTCCTTCCTAGTCCTGTCAGGGGCATTGTTTCAGTGTGTAGCACTGGATCTTTCCCCTCCCTCTCCAAGTTCCTCTCCAGCCCTGAAGAGATGTCTTTAGCCCTGACACCGGGTCAGCAGCACTGCCTTAGGGGCTCCTGCTCACAACTGCAGAGAACTGGATCACTCTCCATAATGTTACTGTCCCCTACCACCGCCACGTTCCTTTTATGTTCCCACACGTTAGAATGCCTCCCCTGTACCACAGTGCTGTTCACACATCATCCCTGAATCCTCACTCTCAACTGCACAAGAATCTTGTAATTGTTCGATGTTGGAGAGTTGTAGGGGCTGCCGCTCTTCATGGTCTCTGATCCTGCCTGATCTGCAGTCACACGTCTTTCATGATGTGGACAGTGTCTGAAGCTCAGACTCCAGCTCTTTAACTTGGATCTAAAATTCCTTCAGCAACAAACATACACTACCGAATAGTTTACACGAGACCCCCTTGGTGTCCAGCAGCTTCCACATGCTGCAGCAGCAACACATCACCCATCCTGCCAAAACTATGGTGTTTGATTTTATTTATTAAGTACTTCTTCTGAATTCCTTGCTTTTTACACTTTACTACTGTTACCTTTTTAAAAATGTGCTAATATCAGTCTTAAACTTAACTAGCTATTTTAAAATAAGGGAGAAGATAAATATTAGACACCTAGACACAAACTGATGATATCATTCTTACTTTAAAGACTAGAAATATTCACCAATCCTACTGACTGCAACTCGTGTCACACTGTTTGTGATCACTGCTGGTTTCATTGCAGCTCAGCTTTTCCATCCACATCTTTTATCATCTCCCACCCACCTTGCATTCTGGAGAGTTTACTTCTTGCTGTAAACCTTAGTTAAAACACTCAAAAGCAAAATACTACAGATGCTGGAAATCGGAAATAAAAACAGAAAGTGTTGGAGAAATTTAGCGGATCTGGTAGCATCTGTGGAGAGAGAAACAGAATTAACGTTTCAAGTCTGATGTGACTTTTCTTCAGAGCTCAGGTGTTAAAACACCTCTGTACCAATTCCTCACTTTGAGACAAATTCCGAGTTTCACTCACTCAGCCTTTGTCTCACTCAGCTGATCTCACCTGCACACAGACTGTGCTCCTTTCTTGTGTGCTCAGGGATCCACTTGTTTGTCCATTCCAATAACCTTTCCTCATAACTGATTCCACAAATCCTGTCAGTTCTGTGTTTTTTGAAAACATGACCACAGAAGGGCAATGTTTTTAATCCAACTGAGCTGGTCCCTTTGCAGGAGAACACAGAGTCAGTAAAACTGGACAGCGTTATTAATAATCTTGAAAAGAAAGAACAAAACTACTTTCATTTGTAGGACCAGCTTCACAACCCACAGTGCTTTAGAGCAACCGAACTGTGGTCATTTCTCATGTAGGAAGTACAGCAGCTAATTTGCATACAGCAAGATCCCACAAGCATCAATGGGGTAATTTTTTTGAGATGTCAGTTCTGGAATGACTATTAGCCAGGACAGAGAAGATAATATCCCTGCTCTTCTCTGCAAACTGTCAATGGGACCTAATGTATCCACCTGCGAGGATCTGAGAACTGGGGGGCATCAGTTTAATATAACATCTGAAAATCACTTCCCTCAGTGCTGCACAGTTTAGATTGTGTACACACAGGATTTTTGCAAGTGTTTGGAATAAACTATTTTATTAAGATAATGCTGCATGCAGAAACGAAGGCTATATTAATGGTGATATTTTATATTCTAGGTCCAGGCCGGAGCGCAGAGTACCTTCCTCCTCCTCCTTCTCCTCATTAGTTTCAGGCTCACAACTGTTCTCTCATTCACATGGGGTGGTGCCACAATGAGGAATACTCTCTTAGCTTTGCCTGCTCTCACTTTCCCTTCCTTTCATCCCATCTCACTATATCTCTGTGTTAAAGGGGTTTGTCTCTCACCTTCACTGAATATCACTGGATTCAACAGTATCCCACCAGTCTGTCAGCTTGCTGCATATCCTTCATAATCTGATGCTCAGTATTGAAGAGACGTATTCTGAGACCTGTTGAAGGGATTGTTATTCCATTCAGGCATTATCGAAAGTTATAAAAAATGTTGTCTGCACTGCCAAGCCTTCAGATTGTTTCATAAGAGGATTAATGCTTGAATAATTGATTTTTTTTCCTTATTTTCTTTGCTGAGCCTTGAACTTCATTCCCATCTCACCTGTATGAAACACCCACATTTACTTTGAAATCCTGACCTGAAGGAAGATGTTGGTTCTGTAATGTAGCAGGTTGTCTGCTATGTTTGTTTCTACGAACAATAATGTTGCTTTGTGAGCTTGTTGGACTTTGTATCCTAATTAAATTGATGTTCCTATTACTCCAAAAAGAATTTCAAAATATTTACTCCCAGGTACTTGCTGTGACTGAAAACGAAGGAAGTTTACCTTATTGTGGATTAAAATAAATACAATGTACTCAAGGACTTAAACCAACATTTGCATGACTTCATCTTTTTTCCATGAAGACTGAGGTTGTGATATAATGAAATGGTACAGGTTGATCATGGAGATCCTATCTTGTGCATAGAATATTGCTGACAATGACCAATGACAAAGTAATATTCTTGTATTTGTCCCACGCTATGTAATAAGCAAATCCTAGCTGTCACCTCTTTAAACAATTAATGTTAATACATTTTGGTAAAGATAAGGAAACTGGTATAATCCTAAATATGAATGCAATCATGATATTATTGACATGCTTCGATGGTTGTCCGACAGTTTTAAATATTTAAGTATTACATTAATCTATTGCTGTTTATGGAAGTTCTTGTGCATTGAAGGCTAAAACACAATCAAGTCTATGGTGAGAACCTTATGGGCAGCGTTTTCTCTTTCCTGGGCTTGACAGGCAGGACATAGAACATACAACAATACAGGGCAGAACAGGCCCTTCCGCCCTCAATGTTGCACTGACCTGTGAACTAATCTAAGCCCATCCCCCTACACTATCCCATCATTACCCATGTGCTTAACCAAGGATTGTTTAAATCTCCCTAATGTGGCTGAGTTGACGACATTAGCAGGTAGGGCATTCCACACCCGTACCACTCTCTGAGTAAAGAACCTGCCTCTGACATCTGTCTTAAATCTATCACCCCTCAATTTGTAGTTATGCCCCCTTGTACACGCTGACATCATCATCCTCAGTCTACCCTCATTCACTGTCTACCCTCTCTAATCCTCTGATCATGATGAATGTTGGAAAGGGAAATGCTCATACCTTTCACATCATCACAGTGAGTCAGTGCGAGGCAAGTAGCTTCTTGAGCAACCTTCTCAATTCAGATCAGCTCCTTCGATTGTCAGAGACCCACTGAAGTGTTTCAATGAGCCACTGGTTTGGTCACTTGCCTTCCCAGCAGGTGAAAAAGAAATGGCTAGTTCCCTGACCAGGGGATCCGGGTAATTACCTGCTGGGTGGGGTGTGGCCCTCCATCATGCCTTAACTTGGGTGCATTTTGGGGTGGGGATGGTGTTGACAGCTAGCCTCCTGCCTTAGCCTCTGAGCCCCTTTTCCCTGTTTCCACACTGCAACACAAAAGAAACCACTTGTCACCATTACAACCCCTAATGCCTTCACAACCTGGGCTTCAGGTGAGTCAGGGAAATACTCACACCCAGAGTTACCCATCCCTGCACTGAATCTCAGTCTGTGTTTCTGGGATTTGGGAAGAAACACAAGGTTGAGGAGTAGCAGTAGTGGTACTGTGTCTGAGTATAAGGATAACATGGTCAAAGACAGCTTCACCATCTTTTTGATTCTCAATATCTGCGCAAAGTGTTCAAACTTAGAGTATTCCATTGAAAGGCAGAGAGAAATTTAACCATGACCATTTCAACTGTGACTTTGCCTGCCCCACCTTCACGGCTGTGAGGGTCAGAGTGCCAGGAAGGGAGGTAAAAATGGCAAATATATCGCAGTTAGTGAAACTAATGCAGAGGCAGTGGATTTTCTTTGAATCAGGCAGATTGAAGGCTTATGGGATTAAATTTGGTTTGCAATCTGCATACTTCTTGTCTTGAGAGCTTTGTTGCTGGGGCTTCCCAAGCTGAGATGGGTAGAATCGGATGAAGTCCTGGGCCATGGTCTCACTGACAGAGTGGGAGCAGAGAGATCACTGCAGGGGGATCACTGCAGGGGATCACTACAGAGAGATCACTGCAGAGGGATCACTGCAGGGGGATCACTACAGAGAGATCACTGCAGAGGGATCACTGCAGGGAGATCACTGCAGAGGGATCACTGCAGGGGGATCACTGCAGGGAGATCACTGCAGGGGGATCACTGCAGGGAGATCACTGCAGGGGGATCACTGCAGGGGGATCACTGCAGAGGGATCACTACAGAGAGATCACTGCAGAGGGATCACTGCAGGGAGATCACTGCAGGGAGATCACTGCAGGGGGATCACTGCAGAGGGATCACTGCAGGGGGATCACTACAGAGAGATCACTGCAGGGGGATCACTGCAGGGAGATCACTGCAGGGGGATCACTACAGAGAGATCACTGCAGAGGGATCACTGCAGGGGGATCACTGCAGAAGGATCACTGCAGGGGAATCACTGCAGAGGGATCACTGCAGGGAGATCACTGCAGAGGGATCACTGCAGGGGGATCACTGCAGGGGGATCACTGCAGGGAGATCACTGCAGGGGGATCACTGCAGGGGGATCACTGCAGAGGGATCACTGCAGGGAGATCACTGCAGGGGGATCACTGCAGAGGGATCACTGCAGGGGGATCACTGCAGGGGGATCACTGCAGAGGGATCACTGCAGGGAGATCACTGCAGGGGGATCACTGCAGGGGGATCACTGACTTTATGAAAATGAGGGAGGAAAAGGTAGTGATTAACAAGAAAAAAGGCATGTTTGATTCAATGAACTCCCAGTAGTTGCAGCTGTTTATTTTTGTATTTCCTTGGATATTTTTTCTTATATAATGCACATAAATCTCCTTTTCCTGTATCCTATGAAATAAGGAACATTATCTGTCAAAAATCTGCAAGCATTTTGCTTCCGTACATTGTCAGATTCTATAAGCAGTATATAGCATCCGTCATCATCTCCTTACATTACTTCAGGTCGAATGTGCAAAGCAACTGTGCAATGGATACAGTGTTATAATCTGCTGACTGTTTATACTCATTTGGTTCAATGTGGAAAACTACCAAAGATGAAGGATCATTTGGATTGTCCAGGTGAAGTAAATATTTTAGAAGATTCGAGGGCCAGGTAATCACTTCTGCAGTGCAGGTGGGAGCATTGCACATGGGAACCCAGTGGGATCTCCGTGTAGGAGACTGTGAAGGAGTTGTGTCGTCAATGGAATCATGGACCAGGCAGTTCCCCATCTCCTGGAACTATCTGAAAGTCACTATTGAAACCAGAGATTTCACAGGGTTCTACTGCAGGTCTGTAAATAATTACTCAGGAAACATTAGACAATCAAAACCTAGTCTAATTCCTGAGTAACTGGCGAATGGACCTCCCCAATTACACCTCCTCAGACCCTGACCCCAAACCTTGTTTAACTCCCAGGATCCAACACCCCCCTCTACCACAGGAATACTGTGTTGTCCTTCTACTACTGCCATCTGAAACCCAGCCCATGCCCTGCAGGATCTATTATCTCTACCTACTCTGAATATTCTATCACTTACCTTCCTCTCTTGTCACTGTGCCCTGATACCCTACTCACTGGTAGCTTATTGAACTGGCACTCTAATCCCTACCTACCCAGCACGCTGACGTCATTTACTGCACATACTTAACCTGTCAATGCAACTTTCAGTGTTACTGTCTGTAATGCTGTATCTCTAAATTACAGAGTACAGTAGCTGACTGCTGTGAAAAAAGCAGGCACGGTTTCCCTAGCCCTGACTGTTCTCCACAATAAGATGCCTGTGACTCCACATTTCGGAAGGAGGCTTGAATGAAAGTTCCTGTCGAGATGTGGAACTTGTCTCAGAAAACCTGGCCCTTGGTTTTAATTTTCTTGTAATAATGAGGAACAAAAACAGAAATTGCTGAAAAAGCTCAGCAGGTCTGGCAGTTTCTGTGGAGCAAAATCAGGATTAACGTTTCAGATCGGGTGACCCTTCCTTAGAAGCCTGATTTACGGCATCCACAGTTCTGTCAGTTTTTATGGAATAATGATGGTTTACAGAGTCATAGACGATTATTAGTGATAATTAATAAACATGTTAATCACATGGCATTCCTTCATTTAATTTGGAGAAGTTAGGTTAACAATTCCATCAAAATAGATGGGGAAGATCATTTCAACACAGTGCCTGATCATCTATTGTATTGGCTTTAATTCAATTTACAATCACAAGTGGATCATTTAATCTGGTAACAGAGAATGACCTTAAATGAATATTAATCCCTTTTGACATATTGTCCACTTCTTCTCCCATTTCAGCTGTTTTCACTTTCGGTTTGGTTAAATTGAAGATGTTTATTTATTGAGATCACTTAATTGCCAAGATATCACACCTTTGCAAGGAATATCAGAGACAGTGTATCAAAGACTCAGTTCCTATTAAAACTCAGCCCTAAAGCGTCCATATAGTTATTGAAATGAGTATGCATTGTACAGTTAGGCTGGGTTTTACACAGCAGGATTGTTGCTGTTATAGATCATCCTTGATTCTTGGTTAGCTGTCATAGCAGTTGAGCTGCCTAGCTATATGAAGACAACTAGAAATAACCAGAAGTAACAGATACAACTTCAGAGAGGTTTAGGGGGTGTTGGCTTGTGAAGGCCATACTTTCTTGGTGTTAAGTGTTTATCATTTTACGTACAAGAGTATTTTTACAGTCAGTCGAAGTTGATAACTTTCACTGGTTGAGCCATGGTGAGTTTGTTAAGTACAAATAATTGTTTCCAGTATAACACAATCACTTGAAGAAGAATCTTCACCTGAGACTATACGTTTTATTGCACAAAGGCCTTCATGCAACCTTCTGTCAAATGTCAGCTTATGAACAGTAAATCGGACAGGACCTATAGCGAGTGGAATCACACAACCCAGCGAATATTCAAGAATTCAGGTGATACTAGCAAGGAAACCTTCTTCATTTAACACCATTCTTCTAAGAGCAAACATTTGGAAAACAAGGAGATGTAACAGTTTAGATTAATTTTAGCAAAAATGCTTCCTTACTCTAACTTCCTTTCAACCTCTTTTAGTCCTCAAGGAATATGGGCATCAGTGACTGTTCCTAGTTGCCTTTGAAAGGCTGTTAGTGAGCTACGTTCTTGAAATGCTGGAATCCCTGTGCTGTAGGTGGACCCACATGCCCTGAGTGAGGGAGTTTCAGGATTTTGATGCAGCAACAGTGAAGGAACAGCAATATATTTCCAGGTCAACACAGTGAGTGGCTTGGAGGGTGTCAGCCTGGGGGTGGTATTCCCATTTATTTGCTGCTGTTGTCCTCATTGATGGTGGTGTAGTTTTGGAAGGTACTACCTGAGGATCTTTGGTGAATTCCTGCAGTGCATCTTATAGATAGTATACTGTACACTGCTCATATTCAGCAATGGTGGTGGAGGGACTGGTTCCAGTGCTGATTTAAGGCTGCTTTATCCTGAATGGTATCAAACTTTTTGAGTGGTGTTGGAGCTGCACCCACCTTGGCCAATCAGGAGTATTCCATTTCCCTCCTAATGTTCCCCTTGTAGGTGGTGAACAAGCTAGAGAAAGCCAGGAGGTGAGTTATTCACTGCAGGATGCCTCACCTCAGACCTGCACTTGTAGCTACAGTATCCATAGAGGCGAAAGTGAGGACTGCCGATTAGAGTTGAGAGTGCGGAGCTTGAAAAGCACAGCAGGTCAGGCAGCATCCGGGGAGCAGGAGAATCAACGTTTCGGGCAAAAGCCCTTCTTCAGGAATGAGGCTGGGAACCAAGGGGGTGGAAAGATAAATGGGAGGTAGGTAGATGAAGGCTGGAGGTGGGGGGACTGTAATGGTGATAGGTTGGAGGGGAGGGTCGAGTGGATAGGTGGGAAGGAAGATGGACAGGTAGGACAAGGTCATGAGGCTGGTGCTGACCTGGAAGTTGGAACAGGAATATGGTGGCGTGAGGGGACATTTTTTAGATTAGATTCCCAACAGTGTGGAAACAGGCTCTTTGGCCCAACCAGTCCACACCAACCTTCCAAAGAGTAACCCACCCAAACCCAGCTCCCTCTGACTAATGCACCTAACACTACGGCAATTTAGCATGGCCAATTCACCTGACCTGCACACCTTTACTCTGGGAGGAAACTGGAGCACCAGGAGGAAACCCACGCAGACACAGGGAGAATGTGCAAACTCCACACAGACAGTCACCCGAGGTTGGAGTTGAACCTGGGACCCTGGTGCTGTGAGGCAGCAGTACTAATACTGAGCCACCGTGCCACCCCAAGTTTCTTTTTAAGATTAGATTACCTACAGCGGAGTGGGAGGGGGAGTTGAAATGTTCGGTGATGGGGTGGTGAGGTTGATTGCTGCAGGTATCCTGGAGAAGCACAGAGCACTTCAGAGATTATCTCCAGGACCCCACCATCCCATGGTCGAACACTTCAACTCCCCCTCCCACTCTGCTGAGGACATGCAGGTCCTGGGCCTCCTCCATCATCATTCCCTCACCACCCAACGCCTGGAGGAAGAACGCCTTGTCGTCTACCTTGGGACCCTCCAACTTCAGGACATCAAAGTAGATTTCACCAGTTTCCTCATTTCCTCTCCTCCCACTTTACCTCAGTTCCAACCTTCCAGCTCAGCACCGTCCTCATGACCTGTCCCATCTGTCAATCTTCCTTCCCACCTATCTGCTCCACCCTCCTCTCTGACCTATCACCTCTACCCCCACCTCCATCCACCTATCACACCCTCAGCTACCTTCCCCCCAGCCCCACCCCCCCCTCCCATTTATCTCTTCACCCCCCCTCGGCTCCCAGCCTCATTCCCAATGAAGGGCTTTTGCCTGAAATGTCCATTTTCCTGCACCTCGGTTGCTGCCTGACCTGCTGTGCTTTTCCAGCACCATACTTTTGGCTACAGTATTTATATGGCTAGCCTCTATCAGTCACCCTCCTGGTACACTGATAATGGAGATTTCTGTGATGGACATACCATTGAATGTCAAAGAACAGTTTCTTTTTCTATTCATTCACAGAATGAGGGTGTCACTGGCCGGGCCAGCGTTTATTGCCCAGAAGAACAGTTGAGAATCAACCACATTGCTGTGGGTCTGAAGTTATATGTAGGCCAGACCAAGTAAAGATGTAATTTTCTTCCCTGAAGGACATTACTGAGCCAGATGGGCTTTTCCTGACAATTGACAATGGTTTCATGGGCATCAAGGAGTTTTAATTCCAGATTTTCATTGAATTTAAAATATTCTGCTATGGTGGCATTTGAACTCAGGTGCCTGGAACATTATCTGTGTCTCTGGATGATACTCTAGGCCATCACTTCCCCCTAACCGAGAGAGAGATTGAGACATTGAGAGAGACAGGACTGAAATGTAATGAATGAATGTTGCTACTAGAATCTAGATTTCCATTTACTATTCATCAGCTTATATTGAATATTAGTATCCTCAAAGTTGTTACATTGAGAATAAGTACTTTCAGTCAGGACTGTGGTGTAGTTTCTTTCAAAATCCCATTAAATCTATTTAGACTGATGGTCTCTTTTATTTTCTTTTGTGTTTCTCCTCCACATCAGTAGTGTCCCGATCACGATGGAAATGAAGTGGCAAATCGAGCCTTTAAATTTGAGTGCTCATTACATCTGGTTCCTGTTGGGTTCAGAGAATTTAAATCTTCCCTGCAGTCTTTGTTGCACTCAATATTAACAAACTCAAATGGCATCTCTTTGGTGCACTTGACTATGCAAGTGTTGGCTCTTGGGGTTAGCAGTATGAGTATTTCAGACACTCAGCAATAGTGTAAAGTCTTGTATGCCCTTGCTGTCAGACTCAGTCGTATACTTCGCACAGATCCTGGCTGATCTGCACACAACTGTCATCCATTGAAATTAATATGTGGAAAAACACAGGCCGAGAGTCAGCTGATTTCCAATCTCTGGGTGTTGAGGTTCAACCTTAATGTGTGCATTGAAGCAATTGTTGCTGGGCCATAAATCATCACAAACATAAAACAGAATCTGATTGTTATCTGAGAAGGATGTCCAAGGCTAGGGGCCGAAGGCTGGTATGTGGTTCCAGGTGAAATCCAGGTCAGACAGAATAGTTGAATAGCCACCAGTGGAGCAGTCATTGTATAATATGTAATGTTTTTAGGTGGAGACAGTGTTTCCATTGAATTATGGATTTTGAGCACTAAAGACTGCTGCCTCACAGCACCAGAGACCCCGTCTCAGGAGACTGTCTGTGTGGAGTTTGCACATTCTCCCCGTATCTGCATGGGTTTCCTCCGGGTGCTCTGGTTTCCTCCCACAGTCCAAAGATGTGCAGGTTAGGTGAATTGGCCATGGTAAATTGTCCATAGTGTTAGGTAAAGGGGTGTAGGGGTATGGATGGGTTGCACTTTGGCGGGTCGGTGTGGATTTGTTGGGCCGAAGGGCCTGTTTCCACACTGTAAGTAATCTAATCTAATCTAATCTAAGACCATTTGATCTCACATCTTTGACTTATTTGAAATAAGCACCTATTTAGTTCTATTTCTTCCCCTTAACTCATTCAGTTTTCTTTTTTTTCAAATATTTATCCAGTTAAATCTATTGTGGATTCCACATCCACGAGTACCTTTGGTAGATAGGGTGTTATTCTATCTTCAAATAATCTTTTGTGCAAGATTTTGGCGATTGAGTTCTTTTTATGCTATCATTGGAAATTCTGTCGTAAGCTAGGAACAAATTTGTGCTGTTTTTAAAAGTGTTTATGCCCCAAGTTTCAGATCAAATTTAATTTGATTATTTTGCTGAATACAAAGCCTGCAATGAATCAGTGCAATAAGAAACAATTGAAATAAATAAAGTTTTGTATTATGAAGGATTTTTCAGTATATTTAAGAGTAGCAATTTTCTACTGTTTGATGGATAAAATGAAATATGTTTATGACAAGAGATAAGCATATTGAATCAGTGTTGATTCACCACCTATATGTAAACACATTTTAAAAGACAGAAAGTGACCCTGGACTCAAACATACTCAGAGAGCAGAAACTCTGAGTGATGATTAATTCACCCTGGGGCAATACCAGTTTTGTGAGTAGGCCATACTGCCAGTTTAAAGGATTACAGAAGCTCACATTATGTTGAACACGATGAGCTTAAAATTCTGCAATTGCTCAGTTCAGTTTGTTTTAATTGGATTGTATCCAAAAACACAACACAAATCGTGAGTGAATTCTGATGCATAAGATAATGGTTCTGAAAGGTTTAATGTTGGAGACAACATTAAATTCTGCCCATTCTAATGATGTCATAAAGTTTTGGGTTGGCAAAATTGCTGGCTCAAGACCCCAGTGGAGACAGATGTGTCCTCAGTGTATCCTGATAGTCTTGGCTAGCCAATGTTGCTTGTACCCATTACTTTGGGGAGACAGGCCGCCTACTTGCGGAACGTTTCACAGAACACCTCAGGGACACACACACCAACCAACCCAACCACCCCATGGCTGAACACTTAACTCCCCTTTCCACTCCGCCAAGGACATGCAGGTCCTTGGCCTCCTCCATTGCCAGACCCTGGCCACACGACGCCTGGAGGAAGAGTGCCTCATTTTCTGCCTAGGAACCCTCCAACCACAAGGGATGAATGTAGATTTCTCCAGCTTCCTCATTTCCCCTCCCCCCACCTTATCTCAGTCCCAATCCCTGGATTCAGCACCGCCCTCTTGACCTGCAATCTTCCTCTTGACCTCTCCGGCCCCCACCCCCTCTCCGGCCTATCACCCTCACCCTCACCTCCTTCCACCAATCGTATTCCCAGCGCCCCTCCCCCAAAATTCACCCCTCCCCCACCTTTTATCTCAGCCTGCCTGGCACACCAGCCTCATTCCTGAAGAAGGGCTTATACCCGAAACGTCGATTCTCCTGCTCCTCAGATACTGCCTGGCCTGCTGCGCTTTTCCAGCAACACACTTTTCAACTCATTACTTTCGGTCAATAAACTGCGTCTTGTTTAGACAAGTACCTCTTCTCATTGAGACTCACACCACTGTTAACCAAATTAGCTCTTCAACACAGTGTAGGAAGGAAGATTGGTAGCAGCACTATACCCCAACCATTAGCCAGTAGTATGAAACAAAAAAAGAAATCGCTGGAAAACGGTCGGGCAACATCCATGGACAGAAATCAGGGTTAACGTTTCGGGTCCAGTGATCCTTCCTCAGAACTAGATTCAAACGTTACCTCAGCTTTCTCTTGTCTGATACTACTAGATTTGCTGAGTTTTTCCAGTAATTTCTGTTTTTGTTTCAGATTTCTAGGATCCACAGTCTTTCAGGTTTTCATTAACTGGTATTAGTTGGTTCCACAGCATATATGACAAACCTCAGGTAAAAATCTTGCAATGTTTCCTTGAATTTGTTTTTTTGATTTGACCTTAAATTTGTGTTCCCTAGTTTTTGAATCATGTACCATAGATACTATTTTTGCTTTTTGCTTCACCAAAATCATTTACAATTTTCAACATCTCTTTGAGGTCTCCTCTTCATCTTTGTGGTTTCAAAATTGTTTTATATTGTCTGTCAATTGCTCACATCTGAAAAAATTTTGTAAACATAGTTGAAATTTTTTTACTAGCACAAGAATGTTGAGAATTGTAATTCCACCTCAAATATTCCGTTAAAATGGAAATGACCTCGAAATTCTGAAACCCTTCTCCATGTTTTTCACACTATCAATTAAATGCAGAATTGTTCAAATGTTATTTTATATGAAAATATTTCTAGTAAAGTTAGCATGGCCTTTATTACATTGTCTCCATTTCCATATGATAAAAGTATGATTATCAGATGGTGCTTAAAGAGCTGGAATAAAGTCCCTTCCCACAAAATAGAATGATTAGAGAATTTATAGGATGATTTCTAGAACTTTACTGAAAACAAAATGCCCGTGCAGATTTTTTTAGATTTTGTTGTTAATTTATACTTTTAGTATGTGCTGCTTGGTGGCCCTTTGAGAGAAAGGCCATAGCTACTTTGTTCATGCTGCAAATCTTGGGAAATTTGCTGTTTTTGGACAGGAACCTATTGTACAGCCACTGTATCAATTTTATGGAACTATGTGTGAGACAAAAGTCTGCTAAGCAGACATATTAGTTAAGATGCATTGTTTGGGCGAAAATAATAAAAGTTAACTTCCAAAAAAAGGAATAGATTCTGATTTAATTAGACAATGCATTGTCCAGTGAAGAAAATATCTGAAAGTGCTTGCAAATGGTTAAGATATCAAAGGATGTTGACAGTAACTTTGTTAACAATTGTAAAAATGATAGTCCATGCAGACTTGCACCACTTCCTGCTGCCTCATGAAACAACCCAAGTTAAGCTTCAGTGAAAAATATGTTTGGTTTAAGCGAGCAATTCTATCCCAAACATGTATCAGACTGCATTATCCTTAGCATCACAAAGTGCTTTTTTTTTATTTGAAATTTATTATTTGTAACACAAGATTGTATATATTGTATAAAGATGTTTGGTGTATCAATAATTTGTATTTTTGGCAGATTTGTAAAAGTGGCAGATTGTTTTTTTTTCTTTTGAATCTTTTAATGTTATTTCTTTATAATGTTCAATGGAGAAATATTGTCAACCATATTAAGACTTAATGAATATGATGCATGTAAGCGAATGTACACGGAGGTTTACTTTGTAAGTGAGTACTTAATAGAAATTTTCATGCGTAGAATTTCCTTAAAAATCATTAAATGAGGAAATTAACTTCAATGATTAATATTTTCAAGAAAATATAGTTCAAATGTAAAGAATTGTCACAAATGTCATTTGCAAGTTCTGTGCTTTCTTTTTTATGTTCCATTAATTTTTTTATGAACTGCAAATCCAGCAAAATGTTACTTACTTTGAAAGTTAAGTTGAGTGAAGTTTTATTGTTATTTTTCAAATTAGTTCATGTGACATGTCAGTGAGATCATCAACCAGTCCTCTCCTTGTTCCATGGAGAGCTGACCATGTGCCAGTCTGATTTGGTACAGACTGAGAGTGAGTTGTTATGTTAAATTTTCAAATCATTACACATACACAAAAAATGAAATAAGCAAGATAACTAAATGAAATAATGTAATGGCCAGTTTTTAATCTCGTGTTTTACTGTCATCACTGAGTGCTTGATGTTTGTAGGGTGAGGAAGACTAACTAGTTTAAGACTATTGACAGTTAGCCAGCTTATATGCTCCCGTGGTGAAACCATGTTTATTGGCAAAAATCTGAAGTAACTTCCCAGAAAAAGTATGTGGCGGCGCCCAACGTCAAGAACAAGCATTTAACGAAACCTTCAGAGTAAATGTCATTTTAGAAATGGAAACAACTACAAGGAAGTTCATTTGTGATGGTGGCATTTTTTTGAAAACACACATGCATTCAAGAGGCACTTGAACCATGACTTTCCACACAACATGGTCTGATACAAAAATTAAAACTTTGATGAATATTTCTTCATTGTAAGTGATGTGGTTCTGGAATCATTGGCTTTGATGAATCAGATCCATGCTAGACAGACTAGAGACTCCAAAATCCTGAACAAACCTTAGCAGATTTGGGGAAGTCTGAATATAACATTAACTGGGAAACATGATTGTTTATTCATATTTTGACGAACAAACAGCAAAACTGTGTCAACATAAAGGTAGTATTAAAGGACATTTGTGGCACAGTTTATACCTCTGAGCCAAAAGGTCTGGGTTTAAGTCACACCTGGTACAAAGATGTATCATAATATGCCCAAACAAGTGTAAATAAATAAAAATATATTACTGATATTTTGTATTCAGTTGTGTTTTCACTAATTCCCACAATCTTGGCAGTTTGTAGAAATTGAGGAATTATGTCACCTTAGGTGTTTGTACATGGTTTCTCACCAACTGGTTTAGTTCAATAGTTGGCCTTTTCTATTTAAAACCAGGTTAATTATTTGATTAAAAACAAAAGCAGAAACTGCTGGAGAAACCCAGTAGGTCAGGCACCATCTGGGGAGAGAGAAACACAGAGTTCATGTTTCAAATCTGATATGACACTTGCTCATAACTGATTATTTGATGATTTTTTTTCATTATGTTGCTATTTAAGATCCATCAATTGTGTGACAAGTCATCAAAATTAAAATAGTCAGTAACTGGGTGGCCAGTTTGGGGGAAGAAAACTGGCATTTTGCCATTTCACGTAACAGCTGACTTTTCTTTGCTATTAGAATGTGACAGGAATAATCTGGGAAAGTTACCGAGAATAATGTAACAGAAAAAATACACAAATGTACCCAAAACATAACTCTGGCCTAAAGTAGCATTTCTTTATGTAAATCAAAATTTTTAACAATGCATTGACAGTTGTGATTTCACCGTAAGGGTATAGCTACTGTTCAAATTTGTTGGAAGAGAACTGAATACTTTGCAGGTGTTCTGCAGTTATTTACTTATTTCCAGTAGATTTGCACACTCAGGAATTCTCATAACTCTGAGGATAAAAACAAAGCACTAGGAACAAAGACTATATATGTTGTGGACTCAGTATTGTATTTTTTCACCATTCAGTCTTGGAGTGCTCATTCTCTATTGGATACACTTATGCTGCATGCTTACCTAATCTCAGGAGTACGTGCTCCATTCAACAAATAGCAAATTTAAGTTACAAAATACTCTGTGATAGGTAGCATTGATTTAATTTCTAAAGGGTCTGGTTGAGTTACAATGCAATAATGGAAATGTTAGATAGGTTCACACAGCCACTAAATCTACTGATAAATTTCAGTGATTAGGGTGCTGCTCATTCCAATGGCACAGTCTGATGACTTGAGTTAAACCATAGACTGTTTCATTTGTGATGAGTTAAGAGTTAACATTTAAATCTGTAAACTAAGTAAGCTAAATAGATTTGCTGTAATTTATTGAAAAATATTAGATGTGGAAGAAACACACATTCCAATTCTTTGCTGTTTGCTACAAGAATGTTTAGAAGCTGACAATGATGTGCTATTGAGTCTTGCAAGATTTTTATCTAGGTGTTGTGTGCACCTGTGCATAGAGCCATATTACACTGGATGGAATTGAAAACTCCCAAGAATGAGGAGATCACTTTCAATGCCAGCAGTTCTGACAAAGACTATTCTGTAATATGTAACAGTCCCTCAAATACTTTAGTAATTGTGCAATAAAATTGTGTTGGCATGTATAGGTAGAAACTCAACAAATACCCCTCTGTGATTTGAAAATTCAGTGCATTAAGAAAGTGACAGGAATCTGCTTCCTGCCAATAACACTACAATGCAGTGCAATACTCAGCTAAATTTTCCAAATTCATTAAGGCCATTTGGGAACAGATCCACAACGTAACTTAGTGCTGCTCTTTCCATGAGTAGTTAAATGCACACAGGTCACTGGTTCAGTTTAATGTGAGGTTATGTCTCTGGAATGGGGAAACTTGTTTTGAATTTATGGAGCTTATTTTGTAATAACTGATAATATTCAATGTGCAACATGTATAATAATTCTTGTTCTACAATTTTGATTGGACAGAAAGGCCTGTTTCTGTGCTGTATATCCAATTGTCTATTTCTTTTGTATGTGCTGTTAAAAATGAGCTATGTATCAAATGAAATGTATGATGACTAGGTTTCATGTCAGATCTATATTACCTCTTTGACACTTTTTGTTATGGCCTTAACTTGGACCAAGCATTAGCGCCTGTATTATCAGAGATGTGATAGCAATTGACTGAGATTCTGTGTGATTGCTTGACAAAGTCCATATCCATTACAGTTTTTTTTCCATTGTTTATGAACAAGTTATTTCTGCTGTCATTTAGTCTGTTTATAATGCTGAATGCTTGTTGGGACTGGAAATATACTTTGAGTTTTAGAAGGCATATGGCCGGAATAAAGTGAAGCAAGCAAATGAATCTTCATGTCGTTTGGTTTTTATTGATAGCTGCTGTTTATAAGGAGCACTGGAATATTGCAATTCCTATTGAGAGATCTAATAAGTTCTTTGGTGAAATTATTTTCAAAGTATAGCTTCAAACCCTGCAATAAATCATTTAATACCACTAAGATTATCTTTTTCAGGGACAATATCATTACAAGTATATCATACCATGTGTAGTATTTTACTGGGTCTTTAATAATGAGGTGAGTGTAGAAGGGTGACGTTTTCATCGATTTCAGTGATTGAAGTCTCTGGGAGTCAGGGAATGGGGCTCGATGGGGCAGTCCAGGTCAGTAGATTGAGCAACAGCCCTTAACGTCAGCAATCCCACAGTACTTCACACGGATTAAATTTGCAGCCGGTATCAAGAAAGTTAATGAGGATAAATCATTGAATGTCCTACGATCAACTTCCTGGGGTTACCATTGACTGAAAACTGAATTATACCAGCTGTAATCATACTGTGGTTACGAAAGCAAGACAGATGCTTGGAATTCTGAGACAAGCAACTCACCTCCTGACTCCCCAAAACCTACCTACAAGGCGTAAGTCAGGAGCATGATAGAAAACGTTCCATTTATCTGGATGAGTGCAGCTCCAACTATACCAAGGAAGCTTGGCACAAGTCAGAACACAGCAGCCCCCTTGACTGACACCATAACACCTGCTTCAACATTTGCTCTTTCACCACCTTTACACAAAGATAACAACGTGGACAACCTACCGGATGTACTGCAGTAAATCACCAGAGCTCTTTTGACAGAACCATCTAAACCTTTGACCCCTGCCACCGATAAAGGGGCAGCAGATTCCATAGAGTCCCAGCATTTGGCAGTGGCATAATGGTCATGTCACTGGATTAGTAGCCTGAACCTTAGGGTAATATTCCAGGGACACAAGTTTAAATTCCACCATGGCAGATTGTGAAATTTGAAGTCAGGCCAAAAAAAAGGAACAAAAAGCTGTTGTTTATTGTAAAATCAACTCATTATTGTTCTTCAGGGTAGGAAATCTGCCATGCTTACCTGGTCTGGCCAACATGTGACTCCATTAGGGTTAATCAGCATGGTTTTGTGCGTGGGAAATCATGTCTCACAAACTTGATTTGAGTTTTTTTGAGAAAATAATAAAGAGGATTGATGAGGGCAGAGCAGTAAATGTGATCTGTATGGACTTCAGCAAGGCGTTTGTCAAGGTTCCCCATGGGAGAGACTGATTAGCAAGGTTAGATCTCATGGAATACAGGGAGAACTAGCCATTTGGATACAGAACTGGCTCAAAGATAGAAGACAGAGGGTGGTGGTGGAGGGTTGTTTTTCAGACTGGAGGCCTGTGGCCAGTGGAGTGCCACAAGGATCAGTGCGGGATCCTCTACTTTTTGTCATTTACATAAATGTTTTGGATGCGAGCATAAGAAGTACAGTTAGTAAGTTTGCAGGTGACACCAAAATTGGAGGTGTAGTGGACAGCGAAGAGGGTTACCTCAGATTACAACAGGATCTTAACCAGATGGGCCAATGGTCTGAGAAGTGGCAGATGGAATATAATTCAGATAAATGCGAGGTGCTGCATTTTGGGAAAGCAAATCTTAGCAGGACTTATACGTATAATGGTAAGGTCCTGGGGAGTGTTGCTGAACAAAGAGACCTTGGAGTGCAGGTTCATAGCTCCTTGAAAGTGGAGTCGCAGGTAGATAGGATAGTGAAGAAGGCATTTAGTATGCTTTCCTTTATTGGTCAGGGCATTGAGTACAGGAGTTCGGAGGTCATGTTGTGGCTGTACCGAACATTGGTTAGGCCATTGTTGGAACATTGCGTGCAGCTCTGGTCTCCTTCCTATCAGAAAGATGTTGTGAAACTTGAAAGGGTTCAGAAAAGATTTACAAGGATGTTGCCAGGGTTGGAGGATCTGAGCTATAGGGAGGGGCTGAACAGGCTGGTGCTGTTTTCCCTGGAGTGCCGGAGGCTGAGTGGTGACCTTATAGAGGTTTATAAAATCATGAGGGGCATGGACAGGGTAAATAGGCAAAGTTTTTTCCCTGGGGCTGGGGACTCCAGAACTAGAAGGCATAGGTTTAGGATGAGAGGGGAAAGATATAAAAGAGACCTATGGGGCAACTTTTTCATACAGAGAGTGATACGTGTATGGAATGAGCTGCCAGAGAAAGTGGTGGAGGCTGGTACAATTGCAACATTTAAGTGGCATTTGGATGGGTATATGAATAGGAAGGGTTTGGAGGTATATGGGCCGGGTGCAACTAGATTGGGTTGGGATATCTGGTTGGCATGGATGGGTTGAACTGAAGGGTCTGTTTCCATGCTGTACATCTCTATGAGTCTATGACTCAATGTGATTGACTCTTCACTGCCCTCTGGGAATTAGAAATGGGTAATAAATGCTGCCTGAGCTAATGATTCCCTCAGCTCAAGTATGAATTTTGAAAAAATTCACTAGGTGAAAAATTCTAGAAATCCCTTCCTAACAGCATTGTAGAGTTCGGACACCCCTGCTTCCCCACCCAAGAACGCCAGTGCTTCAGCAACACATTCTCAGGGTAATCAGTGAAGGGCAATAATGCTGACTCAGCTAGTAATGCCCATGAACAAATGATAAGAAAACTACTCATGATGAATGGTTAACCATTATTTGAAATGGCCCTAATGAGCCACTCAGTTGGATCAACCTGTTCCTAATAAATGAAGAAGTTCACCAACTTTTCATATTGCGATGAGACGTGTACAATAAATACTGGATATGCCAGAAACATCAGTCTTCCAAGAACATTTTTCTAGAAACACAGCATGTTGCTGCTGATCCATGTTGTATGAAGTATGTGGACCCAAGTACATTACATTTATTTTACAGTTTGGTTTTAGTGATGAGATGGGAGCATTGCTGGTTATTTAGTATGACCCATTCCCTGTTTAGCCTCGCAGTTGTTCAGAATCAATTACACTGCTGTACGTCTGGAGTTACATTTAGGCCAGACGAGGGAAAAGTGGCAGATTTCCCTCCCTAAAGGACATCAGTGAGCTGTGGTTACACGCTCACCATTAGACTGACTTCTCAATTGAATTCAAATGGCACCATAAAAAGCCTGAGGTGACTAGCCCAGTGACATTCCCACAGCACTACTATTTTCTTCTTGTGACAGATGATAGCAGGAGATACGTTGTGAATGTAGGAAATGTTCATCTATTTAGGTAACCTCAGCAGAAGCAGCTTTATTTGAGGTTATGACTAATGCACTGCACTGACTATAATCTTCGCACTGTGACTGAAGGTCCCAGCTGCTAACAGTTTGGTGAGACTTAAACCTCACTTTAAACCATATCCTTGTGAACTGCAACTCTGAAGATAAAATATCCCGTATTGCAGTTATATCAGAAATCCAGGAAATACAATATCAGAATAATCACCAGTTCCTCCCTCATTATCGATCTTTTTTTCTTTTTCCAATCTGCCTGAGGCTTAGCAAGTGGAATCTGCTGAATTCAGTCTCCTGTCCTTACAGTAATAGTGAGAGTGAGCTGAGCCTATTCAGTTTCAGTGACATTAGAACAATGTCTGGGAATCTATGTAGAGCTAAAAGTAACTTGAAGAAATGTAATTTGAAGAAAATGACTTTCATTCCAAAATAGGGCCCTGATATTATTTGCATATTTTACCTGTTCACCAATTAGAATTAAATAAAAATAGAAAACTCTGGAAATATTCCCTAGGCTCAGGACAGAAGTACAGAATTCACATGAAGAGTAAAGAAGCATCCAAGATTATGCCAGGTTTAGTTAGATAAGGTAGATGAAGACAAACCCTGTGATTAGGTGATGGTAGAAGAACTAAGGGACACAGATTGAAGACTTTCCGTGGAGGGAGAGTGGCTTCACTCAGTGAGTGAGAATGACCGGGAACTCAATATCTGCTAGTTTCATTCAGATGATCATTGACATCAAAAGGAAATTGAA
Source organism: Hemiscyllium ocellatum (assembly GCF_020745735.1). NCBI lineage: Eukaryota > Metazoa > Chordata > Chondrichthyes > Orectolobiformes > Hemiscylliidae > Hemiscyllium > Hemiscyllium ocellatum. The sequence continues at coordinate 144,721,872 of NC_083403.1, read as the reverse complement.
TAGGCACTTGAAGGGAATAAACTCTGGTTCTAACCTCATCACAGTCTTCGCCCAAACATGGACAAACAAGGTTAATCCCAGGAAGAAAGTGAAATTAACTACCTTTGACATCAAGGCAGCATTTGACTGAGTTTCACATCAAAGAATCCTAAAATAAATCTGATGTAAAATGGGAGAAAGTCTCTCTGTGTGTTGGAGTCATACTAATCTCAAAGTAAGATGGTTGTGGTTGTTGGAGACATCCCTGCAGGACTTTCTCACAATAGTGTTTTAGGCTCAACCAGCTTTAGTTGCTTCACCAATGTCCTTTCCCCTACTTCCATCCATTTGGGAACACTCACTGATACTTCAACCCTATGACTGCCCGGACCACCACAAAAGTTAAATATCAAAACAAATACTCAGAGACTTCAATTTTCCATTCGGATGAACTCAGGTTAACAGAAAACTTGGGTCAGGTTTCAGTACTTAACAAAAAGTTACAATTTATTACAAATACATAAATTCTAACCACAGGTAGAAAAACTATCAATTGTCAACTAACATTCTAACTTAAATTCTGCTGCTTCTTAAATCCCAAACACACACACACACACACACAAATACGGCAAATGATTCCAGCAATTGCCCCAAACACTTGAACAAGATAACAGTGTAAATACAACTCAAATGATTTCTAGTCACTTGTTTTAAAACTGCTACATCTCCTTTCACAATTTCCATGGATTAAAGCAGCATCTTCTTCCCATCTTTTTAGTTCACAGTCCAAAAATAAAGCAAAGTAAAAATAAGTGACCTTTACGTCTCTGTCATAAACTCAGAAGTGGTCATGGCCACTGATTTCCACAATATTCAACACCATTTGCAGCTCCCCAGATACTGAAGCAGCCCATGTCCAAATGTTGCAAGACGTGGAGGTCATTCACACTAGAAGTGGGCTAAGAGAAAATTTGTGTTGGGAGTGTGGTGCTGGAAAAGCACAGCAGGGCAGGCAACATCCAAGGAGCAAGAGAATCAACGTTTTGGGCAAAAGTCCTTCATCAGGAATGAGGCTGGGAGCCTCAGGGGTGGAGAGATAAATGGGAAGGGGGTGGGGCTGAGGAGAAGGTAGTGCAATAGGTGGATGGAGGTAGGGGTAATGGTGGTAGGTCAGAGGGGAGGATGGAGCAGATTGGTGGGAAGGAAGATGGACAGGTAGAACAGGTCATGAGAGTGGTGCTGAGCTGGAAGGTTGGATGTGGGATAAGGTGGGGGGGAAGGGGAAATGAGGAAACTGGTGAAATCCTGGGGTTGAAGTGTTCTGAGGCGGAGGATGAGGCGTTCTTCCTCCAGGCATCGGGTGGTAAGGGAGTGGTGATGGAGAAGGCCCAGGACCTACATGTCCTCAGCGGAATGAGAGGGGGATTGAAGTGGTCGATGTCAGGGAGGTGGGGTTGGTTGGTGCTGGTGTCCCAGAGATGTTCTCTGAAGCACTGTGTGAGTAGGTGGATACTTAGTGTATCTCCTTTACATCTGGTAGACAGGATAATCCTGAAAAACATGGCAAAATAATTTTTTTATATAATCCATTGTTATCATCAGTGATTTTAAATATGACCATTTAGAAATGTAGATAGTTGAAGAATAGCCCACTATTAGTTTGAAGATGTTTGGACACAGACTGTGTTTAGTATCTGAGGTGCTGCAAATCGTGCTGAGCCTCAATTATAACTTGGATAAGAAGAATATATAAATTACATTTGATACGTTTACGGATAGTTATCCATATTATGTTCAAAATAAGCAATAGAGACATGTGCATTGCCTCCTTTGGGAATGGGAATAATTTTTGCATCACTTAGGCCTATTTTAAAACTTCAGGATATATATTTTGTCACACTGATGTATTTATTCCTGCTGCTGATTGATTTACCTCCTCCTCCCCTGTTCCTGCCAGGTAGGATCCTGCACATGATCCTTCATTGAAATTTTTAAATAACTCACTGTGTGACAAAGTTCTGTGCACTTGAGAAGGTAAAAAGAACATTACTTCGTTAACATACAACAAATCTCCTGAGCCAGAAAACTCAGTTAAGAACGTGTCATTAGGTTTGATCACTCTGTGTTGAATCTATTCACACTTTGAAACAGCAAGGTCAACATTTAAATCAGCAAGTTCATACTGTGTGGGACACCCAGACTGGCTGACTTCACCAAACACTGAAAGAAGCTTTCGTGGTTGAATTACCTCTTCCACAGAAATGCTGAACATAGATCTACTGATTATCTGCTAAATATCAACAAATTTAATGTGTAAAGAGCAACATTGACAAGTTAGACATATTTCTTGTTTTTAATAAGTGGGAATTGCACGTTGCAGTTTCCTACTACAGTCCTGCAAGTTCATGTTTCACTAATTTAATTGTTCAGATATTGAATTGTGACTACAGAGTCACTGGGAAGAATAGCACGTGTTAATAAAGGTCACTCTTTGGCTGAACTTTGCGCTTTTTTGTGGTGAAGTTGAGTTTCACTGAGGGTATCTCTCTGCAATGTCTATGCTTCCCTCTTGTCTAATTCCTGATGAAGGGCTTATGCCCGAAACGTCGAATTTCCTATTTCTTGGATGCTGCCTAACCTGCTGTGCTTTAACCAGCAACACATTTTCAGCTCTTGTCTAATTCAAGCCCATTTTAGCACTCGCTGATCAGGAACAAATTGCTACTGCTGAGATAGCCCAGTGCATCCTTGCACTTGTGATTTGGAGATGCTGTTGCATAGTACATTGGTGAAACCAAGCAAAGGATATAGAACATAGAACGTAGAACAGTACAGCATAGAACAGGCCCTTCAGCCCACGATGTTGTGCCGAACTGGACACAGTATTCCAAGTGCGGTCTAACCAAAGTTTTATAGAGCTGCAACAAGATCTCACGGCTCTTAAACTCAATCCCCCTGTTACTGAAAGCCAAAACACCATATGCTTTCTTAACACCCTGTCCACTTGGGTGGCCATTTTAAGGGATCTATGTATCTGCACCCCAAGATCCCTCTGTTCCTCCACACTGCCAAGAATCCTATCCTTAATCCTGTACTCAGCTTTCAAATTCGACCTTCCAAAATGCATCACCTCACATTTATCCAGGTTGAACTCCATCTGCCACCTCTCAGCCCATCTCTGCATCCTGTCAATGTCCCACTGCAGCCTACAACAGTCCTCTATACTGTCAACGACACCTCCAACCTTTGTGTCATCTGCAAACTTGCCGACCCATCCTTCAATCCCCTCATCCAAGTCATTAATAAAAATTACAAACAGTAGAGGCGCAAGGACAGAGCCCTGTGGAACACCACTCACCACAGACTTCCAGGCAGAATATTTTCCTTCTACTAACACTCGGATAAAGCAACGGATGAATGGGCACCGCACAACAATCAATAGACAGGAGGGTTCCCTCCCAGCTGGAGAGCACTTCAGCGGTCTGAGACATTCGACCTGACCTTTGGGTGATCATCCCGAGAATGTAACTTTTAAAAGAAGTTTTGTGATTTACACATGAACGAAGTGAAACTATCATGGTCATTCTAACAGATGAGAGATTTAACAAACAATCGAGGTATTTTTCAATGTAATTTCAGTTACATCACACTGTTTAGATTAGATTACTTACAGTGTGGAAACAGGCCTTTCGGCCCAACAAGACCACACTAGCCCGCCAAAGCACAACCCATCCATACCTTTACCCCTTCACCTATTGCTAGGGGCAATTTAGCATGGCCAATTCACCTGACCCGCACATCTTTGGACTGTGGGAGGAAACCAGAGCACCCGGAGGAAACCCACACAGACACGGGGAGAATGTGCAAACTCCACACAGTCAGTCGCCTGAGTTGGGAATTGAACCCGGGTCTCTGGTGCTGTGAGGCAGCAGTACTAACCACTGTGCCACCGTGCCACCCACTTCGTTTTTGCTATAAATTTTGTGCCTTACAATTGTATACTCCACAACCACCTGATCAAGGAGCGGTGCTTCGAAAGCTAGTGCTTCCAATTAAACCTATTGGACTATAACCTGGTGTTGTGTGATTTTTAACTTTGTATCTTTTGCACTGGCATTGTTTTTAAAAGTCCATTGTGCACCTAAACAGGCCTCTGTCCGGAGCTATCCTGCATGGTTCCTGACATGTGCCCCAGACATAACAGACATAATGACCGACTTGACATTGACATTTTTTGCAAACCCACCGACTCCCACAGCTACCTGGATTAAACCTCTTCCCACCCTACCTCCTGCAAAAATGCCATCCTGTATTCCCAATTCCTCCGCCTCCACCGTATCTGCTCCCAGGAGGACCAGTTCACCACAGAACACACCAGATGGCCTCCTTCTTTAAAGACCGCAATTTCCCTTCCCACGTGGTTAAAGATGCCCTCCAACGCATCTTGTCCACATCCCGCACCTCCGCCCTCAGACCCCACCCCTCCAACCATAACAAAGACAGAACCTTCCTCGTGCTCACCTTCCATCCTACCAACCTTCACATAAACCACGTCATCCATCGACATTTCCGCCACCTCCAAACGGACCCCACCACCAGGGATATATTTCCCTCCCCATCTTTTTCCACCTTCTGCAAAGACTGTTCCCTCCGTGACTACCTGGTCAGGTCCATGACCCCCTACAACCCACCCTCCCATCCTGGCACCTTCCCCTGCCACCGCAGGAACTGTAAAACCTGTGCCCAAACCTCCTCTCTCACCTCTATCCAAGGAAATCTCTAAAGGAGCCTTCCACATCCATCAAAGTTTTACCTGCACATCCACTAATATCATTTATTGTATCCGTTGCTCCCGATGCGGTCTCCTCTACATTGGGGAAACTGGACGCCTCCTAGCAGAGCGCTTTAGGGAACATCTCCGGGACACCCGCACCAATCAACCACACTGCCCTATGGTCCAACATTTCAACATTCCCTCCCACTCTGCCGAGGACATGGAGGTCCTGGGCCTCCTCCACCGCTGCTCCCTCACCACCCGATGCCTGGAGGAAGAACGCCTCATCTTCCACCTCGGAACACTTTAACCCCAGGGCATCAATGTGGACTTCAACAGTTTCCTCATTTCCCCTTCCCTCACCTCACCCCAGCTCCAAACTTCCAGCTCAGCACTGTCCCCATGACCTGTCCTACCTGCCTACCTTCCTTTCCACCTATCCACTCCACCCTCCTCCCTGATCTATCTCCTCCATCCCCACCCCCATTCACCTAATGTACTCTATGCTACTTTCTCCCCACCCCCCTCCCTCATTTGTCTATCCACCCTGCATGGCACTCTGCCTGTATTCCTGATGAAGGGCTTTTGCCCGAAACATCGATTTTCCTGCTCCTCGGATGCTGCCTGACCTGCTGTGCTTTTCCAGCACCACTCTAATCTGGAATTTGGTTTCCGGCATCTGCAGTCCTTGTTTTTACCTACTTTATGAGGACTGGCAGAGCAGACATCTAATTGGCTTATGGGAATTAGGTGGGTAAATGACATTGAAGTATTTGATAGGCCATGATTGTATTGATTGGTGCAGCAAGCTTGATGGGCTGAATAGCCTATTTCTGTTCCTATTTCTGAAGGAAATTGAATGACTATTTGAAGGGAATACAGTTGCTGAGCTGTCGGGCCCACATGGGTTAGTGGACAATAACCGGACTGCTCTGTGAGGGGCTCGCACTGACTCAATGGACTCAAGGATCTCCTTTGATGCTGTAAATTTCTTTCAAAAAGGGCAGTTAATTCGCTTTCTATCAAGTCATTTAATGATTTCAGACATGTGACTGGAAATAGCTAGAATAATTTTAATGAATACATTAGATCCATTTTAAATGAAGTTGCATGTTAATTTCAGTTTACACTGGAGTACTCAATCCTATCCAGGAGAGAATTGTGATATGTTGACAAGTATTATGTGATGGATCTTGGGAACATTATGTGCTGTCTTTCAGAGACAGTGTGAGGACTCTGAGGAAGGTGCCAGGCTGTGTTGGTGCCATTTTTCACCACCTTAGTTCCCTCTCTTCACTGAGTACAAGTCAGCTGAGCCAGCAGATGTATAACTCACTGTCACCTCTGGAATACACGACTTAATTGCTCCTTGTAATCAGTCCATCTGAGAGCACGACGTTTCAGTTTAATCAGTTAGTTTCACTGACTATTTTTTATTCCCAATTCTGATTCTGCTGTCTCACTGCTGGCCAATCCATCTCGCTTGTATCATTGAGATGTCTGTGGTGCTGAAAATGCACAGCACGTCAGTTAGTCTCCAAGGAGCAATGCCCTTCTTCAGGAATGAGGCAGGGAGCCTCGGGGATGGAGAGATAAATGGGAGGGGTGGGGGGGGTGGGGCTGGGGGGAAGGTAGCTGAGAGTGTGATAGGTGGATGGGGTTAGGGTAAAGTCACAGGTCAGAGGGGAGGGTGGAGTGGATAGGTGGGATGGAAGATGGACAGGTCGGATAGGTTATGGGGGCGGTGCTGAGTTGGAGGTTTGCAACTGGGATAAGCTGGGGGAGGGGAAATAAGAAAACTGATGAAATCCACATTGATGCCCTGGGGTTGAAGGGTTCCGAGGTGGAAGATGAGACGTTCTTCCTCCAGGCGTCGGGTGGTGAGGGAACGGCGGTGAAGGAGGCCCAGGACTGGCATGTCCTTGGCTGAGTGGAGGGAGAGTTGAAATGGTGGGCCACTGGGTGGTGGGGTTGATTGGTGCGGGTGTCCCAGAGATGTTCTCTGAAATGTTCTGCAAGTAGTGTCCTGTCTCCCCAATGTAGAGGAGATGGCATCGGGAGCAATGGATACAGTAAATGACGTGTGTGGGAGTGCAGGTGAAACCTTGATGGATGCGGAAGGCTCCTTTGGGGCCTTGGATGGAGGTGAGGGGGGAGGTGTGGGAGCAGGTTTTGCAATTCCTGTGGTGACAGGGGAAAGTGCCAGGAGGGGAGGATGGGTTGTTGGGTGCATGGACCTGACAAGAGAGTCGTGGAGGAAATGGTCTTTACAGAACATGGACAGGGCTGGGGAGGGAAATATATCTCTGGTGGTAGCGTCCATTTGTAGGTGGCAGAAATGGTGGAGGATAATGCAATGTATATGGTGGTTGGTAGGGTGGAAGGTGAGGAGCTGATTGTAGTTGGATGTTCGCAGGTAAGGGGAAGGTTGGAAAATGGGAAGCCTTCAGAAATGAGATAATGAGAATCCAGAAACAGTATATTCCTATTCATGTGAAAGGGAAGGCTGGTAGCTGTAGGGAATTCTGGATGACGAAAGAAATTGAGGGTTTGGTTAGGAAAAAGAAGGAAACATATGTCAGGATAGATCAAGTGAATCCTTAGAAGAGTATCAAGGCAGTAGGAGTATACTTAAGAGGGAAATCAGGAGGGTGAAAAAGAGACATGAGATAGTTTTGGCAAATAGAGTTAAGGAGAATCCAAAAGGTTTTTACAAATATATTAAGGACAAAAGGGTAACTAGGGAGAGAATAGGGCCCCTCAAAGATCAGCAAGGCCGCCTTTGAGTGGAGCTGCAGGAGATGGGGGCGATACTGTATTTTGCATCAGTATTTACTGTGGAAAAGGATATGGAAGATATAGACTGTAGGGAAATAGATGGTAACATCTTGAAAAATGTCCATATTACAGAGGAGGAAGTGCTGGATGTCTTGAAATGCATAAAGGTGGATAAATCCCCAGGACCTGATCAGGTATACCCTAGAACTCTGTGGGAAGTGAGGGAACTGATTGCTGGGCCTCTCGCTGAGATATTTGTATCATCGATAGTCACAGGTTAGGTGCCGGAAAACTGGAGTTTGGTTAACATGGTGCCACTGTTTAAGAAAGATGGTAAAGACAAGCCAGGGAACTATAAACCAGTGAGCCTGACATCAGTGGTGGGCAAGTTGTTGGAGGGAATCCTGAGGGACAGGATGTACATGTATTTGGAAAGGCAAGGATTGATTAGGGATAGTCAACATGGCTTTGTGCGTGGGAAATCACATCTGACAAACTTGATTGAGTTTTTTGAAGAAGTAACAAATAGGATTGATGAGGGCACAGTGATAGACATGATGTATATGGACTTAAGTAAGGTGTTTGAAAAAGGTTACCCATGGGAGACCGGTTAGCAAAGTTAAAACTCATGGAATATAGGGAGAACTAGGCATTTAGATATAGAACTGGATTGAAGGTAGAAGACAGAGGGTGGTGGTGGAGGGTTGTTTTTCAGACTGGAGGCCTGTGACCAGTGGAGTGCCACAAGGATCGGTGCTGGGTCCTCTACTTTTCATTGTTTATATAAATAATTTGGATATGAACATAAGAGGTATAGTTAAGTTTGCAGATGACACTAAGTTGGAGGTGTAATGGACAATGAAGAAGGTTACCTCAGATTACAACAGGATCTTGATCAGATGGGCCAATAGGCTAAGGATGGCAGATGGAATTTAGTTTTGATAAATGTGAGGTGCTGCATTTTGGGAAATCAAATCGTAGCAGGACTTATACACTTAATGGTAAGGTCCTGGGGAGTGTTACTGAACAAAGAGACCTTGGATGCAGGTTCATAGGTCCTTAAAAGTGGAGTCGTAGATAGATAGGATAGTGAAGAAGGTGTTTGGTATGTTTTCCCTTATTGGTCAGAGTATTGAGTACAGGAGTTGGGAGGAGAAAGTGAGGACTGCAGATGCTGGAGATCAGAGCTGAAAATGTGTTGCTGGAAAAGCGCAGCAGGTCAGGCAGCATCCAAACAGCAGGAGAATCGACGTTTTGGGCATGAGCCAGGATGCTGCCTGACCTGCTGCGCTTTTCCAGCAATACATTTTCAGGTGTTGGGAGGTCATATTGCAACTGTGCAAGACATTGGTTAGGCAACTGTTGGAATATTGCGTGTAATTCTGGTCTCCTTCCTATCGGAAAGATGTTGTGAAACTTGAAAGGGTTCAGAAAAGATTTACAAGGATGTTGCCAGGGATGAAGGATTTGAGCTAAAGGGAGAGGCTGAACAGGCTGGGGCTGTTTTCCCTGGAGCATCGGAGGCTGAGGGGCGACCTTTTGGAGGTTTATAAAACCATGAAGGGCATGGATAGGAAAAATAGACAAGGCCTTTTCCCTGGGCTGGGGGAATACAGAAGTAGACGGCATAGGTTTAGGATGAGAGGGGAATGATGTGGAAGGGTCCTAAAGGACAACTTTCTCACACAGAGGCTGGTACGTGTATGGAATGAGCTGCCAGAGGATGTGGTAGAAGCTAGTACAATTGAAACATTTAAGAGCCATTTGGATGGGTATATGAATAGGAAGGGTTTGGAGGGATATGGGCCGGGTGCTGGCAGGTGGGACTAGATTGGGTTGGGATATCTGGTCAGCATGGACAAGTTGGACCGAAGGGTCTGTTTCCATGCTGTACATCCTTATGAATCTGTGACAGGGGTGGTGGGGGTGGGGTGGGGTTCTGTCCTTGTTGTGATTCGAGGGCAGGGGTGCAGGAAGTGGATGAGATGCGCTGGAGGGCATCATCAACCACATGGGAGGGGAAATTGCAGTGTTTAAAGAAGGAGACCATCTGGTGTGTTTTGCGGTGGAATTGGTCCTCCTGGGAACAGATGGGGTGGAGGCGGAGGAATTGGGAATAAGGGATGGCATTTTTATAGGAGGCAGAGTTGGAGGAGGTGTAGTCCAGGTAGCTGTGGGAGTTGGTGGGTTTGTAGAAGATGTCTGTGTTGAGTCGGTCACAGTTGATGAAGATGAAGAGATCCAGGAAGAAGGGGGAGGGGGTGTCTGAGATGGTTCAGGTGAATTTAAGGTCGTGGTGGAATGTGTTGGTGAAGTTGATGAACTGTTCAACCTCCTCTTGGGAGCGCGAGGTGGCACCAATTCAGTTATCAATGCAGCAGAGGAAAAGGTGAGGGAAGGTGCTGGTTAACCTCTCCCTGGGAGAAGGATACCTACTTGCAGAACCCTTCAGAGAATGTCTCAAGGACACACAACCCCACTGTCCCCATGGCCGAACACTTAAACTCCTCCCTCCCCACTCCCCAAGGACATGCAGGTCCTGCGCCTCCTCTACCGCCAAACCCTCACCATCCAACGACTGGAGGAAGAATGTTCATCTTCCTCCTCAGGACCCTCCAACCACATGGGATCAATGTGGATTTCACCACTTTCCTCATTTCCCCTCCCCCCACCTTATCCTACATCCAACCTTCCAACTTGGCACTGCACTTTTGACCTGTCCCATCTGTCCATTTCCCTTCCCACCTATCCACTCCACCCTCCTCTCCGACCTATCACCTTTACCCCTACCGCCATCAACTTATTGCACTCTCAGCTACCTTCCCCCAAGCCCCACCCCCCTCCCATTTATCTCTCCACCCCCTTGCCCCACAAGCCTCATTCCTGTTGAAGGGCTTATGCCCAAAACGTCAATTCTCTGCTCTTTGGACGCTGCCTGACCTGCAGTGTTTTTCCAGCACCACCCTCTCGACTCTGATCACCAGCATCTGCAGACTTCACTTTCATCTCGATGTCTTTGCAAACAATATTAAGCTGCAATAGAAGGGTGTGGTGGTGTGTTTTGGTATCTGATTCTTTCACCCTGCCATCAGATCTAACATACCATCTTGGTGCAATCATGCATGCTGTTCTACTGTTTATCATTTTAGAAAATATCATGACCAGAACAGACATCCATCTCCACTCTGTTAATATCTGAAAACCGTAAATATTATGCCAGGATAATAATTAACATCATTTTTTGCCGATATCTGATTCCATACTCTGTGATGACAGGCAGCTAGCCACAGACTCTGGGGGCCTGCTCCCATATATTAGGCAAAGAATGAGCCTGAATCTCTGATACGTTGGGGAAGTATCGTTGATTTGTAGCAACAAATCTGAATGTTTTCAGGCCAGAGCGAACAGCCCGGATGGGAAAGATAAGAGGAAAACTGGCACTCGGGATACCATTATCATTTAAAAAGTTGAAACCAATAAAGTAATCACTTTCACAAAACAAAACAAAAGAACTGCGGATGCTGGAAATCAGAAACAAAAACAGAAATTGTTGGAAAAACTCCACAAGTGTGGCAGCATATAAGGATGGTTTTTATGCAGAAGATAGGGTGGGGGGGGGGGGGGGGGGATAAGGAGTAAACAATAGGTGGAAATAGAGCCCAAAAAGAGAGAAGAACAGATGGACACACAAAGGAGTGGATAACAATCAGCCTGGGAAAATGAATAGCTTCTGATAGGGACAATGGTATTGTGTAATAGGAGACCATGTGATAACAAGGCCTGGCCTGTGGGAGGTTAGGCGTGAGGACATGGGAGAAGGTGCCTTCATATTGAGTCCGGAAGGTTGCAGGGTCCCCATGCGGAAAATGAGGTGGTAGGCAACTGGAAGGTCAGGGTCATTTTTGCAGACAGAAAGTAGTCGTGTGAAAGGTGTGTTTGGGCGCATGGACACTGGGGAGGGAGGAGGGAAATGGACAGGTGTATGATATTAATTCCGTTGCCTTGGTCATTTTCTGCTCTAGAGTTACTCCCAATTTGGTCCTGAAGGACTTTCCCCAATTGCGCAGTTCAATTCTCCAAATATAGCCATGTCTTATCATATCTCTCCAATCAATTTACAGCCCAGTTAATATTATCTCTTCCTTGGAAGGTTGTTCATGCTCTTTATATGAAATGGGGAAACCTCATTGGATAGATCCTATGATATTAAATGAACTAGCTCCAGAGGTGGTGGGTGCACCGGATACGATCTTCCAGGAATCCTTAGATTCTGGAATAGTCTCATCGGATCGGAAACCTGCCTGTGTATTATCTTTCTTTAAAAAGGAGAGGACAGAAACATGTAACTATAGGCCAGCTCACTTAATGTCTCTTATTAGGAAAATGTTAGAGCCTATGTTAGAGGTATTATAGCAACATATGTTAGAGTCTATTATAGAAATGCTATAGCAGCGTATGTTTGAGTCTATTATAGAGAGATTATAGCAGTGTATGTTAGAGTCTATAATAGAGATATTATAGCAGCATATGTTAGAGCCTATGTTAGAAGTATTATAGCAACATATATTAGAGTCTATTATAGAGATGTTACAGCAGCGTATGTTTGAGTCTATGATAGAGAGATTGTAGCAGTGTATGTTAGAGTCTATAATAGAGATGTTATAGCAGAGTATGTTAGAGTCTATTATAGAGAGATTACAGCAGTGTATGTTAGAGTCTATTATAGAGATGTTATAGCAGAGTATGTTAGAGTCTATTATAGAGAGATTATAGCAGTGTATGTTAGAGTCTATTATAGAGATGTTATAGCACTGTATGTTAGAGTCTATTAAAGAGAGATGATAGCAGTGTATGTTAGAGTCTATTATACAGAGATTATAGCAGTGTATGTTAGCGTCGACGATAGAGATGTTATAGCAGCGTATTTTAGAATCCATTATTGAGATGTTATAGCAGCATATGTTGGAGTCTGTTATAGAGATATTATAGCAGTGTATGTTAGAGTCTATTATAGAGAGATTATTGCAGTGTATGTTAGAGTCTATTATGGAGAGATTATAGCAGTGTACGTTAGAGTCTATTATAGAGATGTTATAGCAGCGTATGTTAGAGTCTATTATAGAGAGATTATAGCAGCGTATGTTAGAGGCTATAATAGAGATATTATAGCAGCATATGTTAGAGTCTATTATGGAGAGATTATAGCAGTGTACGTTAGAGTCTATTATAGAGATGTTATAGCAGCGTATGTTAGAGTCTATTATTGGGATATTATAGCAGCGTATGTTAGAGTCTATTATTGGGATATTATAGCAGTGTATGTTAGAGTCTGCTTTCGAGATGTTATAGCAGTGTATGTTAGAGTCTATTATAGAGATGTTATAGCAGTGTATGTTAGAGTCTATTAAAGAGAGATGATAGCAGTGTATGTTAGAGTCTATTATACAGAGATTATAGCAGTGTATGGTAGAGTCGACGATAGAGATGTTATAGCAGCGTTTGTTAGAGTCCATTATTGAGATGTTATAGCAGTGCTTGTTAGAGTCCACTATAGGGATATTATAGCAGTGTATGTTAGAGTCTATTATAGAGAGATTATTGCAGTGTATGTTAGAGTCTATTATGGAGAGATTATAGCAGTGTACGTTAGAGTCTATTATGGAGATGTTATAGCAGTGTATGTTAGAGTCGACGATAGAGATGTTATAGCAGCGTTTGTTAGAGTCCATTATTGAGATGTTATAGCAGTGCTTGTTAGAGTCCACTATAGGGATTTTATAGCAGTGTATGTTAAAGTCTATTATGGAGATGATATAGCAGTGTATGTTAGAGTCTATTATAGAGAGATTATAGCAGCATATGTTAGAGTCGCCGATAGAGATGTTATAGCAGCATATGTTGGAGTCTGTTATAGAGATATTGTAGCAATTTATGTTAGAGTCTATTATAGAGATATTATAGCAGTGTATGTTAGAGTCTATTATAGAGATGTTATAGCAGTGTATGTTAGAGTCTATTATGGAGATATTATAGCAGTGTATGTTAGAGTCTATTATGGAGAGATTATAACAGCGTATGTTAGAGTCTATTATAGAGATGTTATAGCAGTGTATGTTAGAGTCTTACAGTGATTATAGCAGTGTATGTTAGTGTCAACGATAGAGATGTTATAGCAGCGTTTGTTAGAGTCCATTATTGAGATGTTATAGCAGCATATGTTGGAGTCTATTATAGAGATGTTATAGCAGTGCATGTTAGAGTCCATTATAGAGATATTATAGCAGTGTATGTTAAAGTCTATTATGGAGATGATATAGCAGTGTATGTTAGAGTCTATTATAGAGAGATTATAGCCGTGTCTGTTAGATTCTATTATAGAGTAGTTATAGCAGCGTATGATAGAGTCTATTATAGAGATGTTATAGCAGTGTATGTTAGAGTCTATTATGGAGATATTATAGCAGTGTATGTTAGAGTCTATTATGGAGAGATTATAACAGCGTATGTTAGAGTCTATAATAGAGATGTTATAGCAGTGTATGTTAGAGTCTATTATACAGTGATTATAGCAGTGTATGTTAGTGTCAACGATAGAGATGTTATAGCAGCGTTTGTTAGAGTCCATTATTGAGATGTTATAGCAGCATATGTTGGAGTCTATTATAGAGATGTTATAGCAGTGCATGTTAGAGTCCATTATAGAGATATTATAGCAGTGTATGTTAAAGTCTATTATGGAGATGATATAGCAGTGTATGTTAGAGTCTATTATAGAGAGATTATAGCCGTGTCTGTTAGATTCTATTATAGAGTAGTTATAGCAGCGTATGTTAGAGTCTATTATGGAGATGTTATAGCAGTGTATGTTAGAGTCTATTATAGAGATGTTATAGCAGTGTATGTTAAAGTCCATTATTGAGATGTTATAGCAGCATATGTTGGAGTCTGTTATAGAGATATTGTAGCAACATATGTTAGAGTCTATTATGGAGATGTTATAGCAGTGTATGTTAGAGTCTATTATAGAGATGTTATAGCAACGTATGTTAGAGTCTATTATGGGGAAATTATATCCGTGTATGTTAGAGTCTGTTATAGAGATGTTATAGCAGCGTATGTTAGAGTCTATTATGGAGAGATTATAGCAGTGCATGTTAGAGCCTATTACAGAGATGTTATAGCAACGTATGTTCGAGTCTATTATAGAGATGTTATAGCAGGATATGTTAGAGTCTGTTATAGAGATATTATAGCAACATATATTAGAGTCTATTATAGAGAGATTATAGCCGTGCACGTTAGAGTCTGTTATAGACATATTATAGCAGCGTATGTTAGAGTCTATTATGGAGATGTTATAGCAGTGTATGATAGAGTCTATTATAGAGATGTTATGGCAGTGTATGTTAGAGTCTATTATAGAGAGATTATAGCAGCGTATGTTAGAGTCTATAATAGAGATGTTATAGCAGTGTATGTTAGAGTCTGTTATACAGTGATTATAGCAGTGTATGTTAGCGTCAACGATAGAGATGTTATAGCAGCGTTTGTTAGAGTCCATTATTGAGATGTTATAGCAGCATATGTTGGAGTCTATTATAGAGATGTTATAGCAGTGCATGTTAGAGTCCATTATAGAGATATTATAGCAGTGTATGTTAAAGTCTATTATGGAGATGATATAGCAGTGTATGTTAGAGTCTATTATAGAGAGATTATAGCAGCGTATGTTAGCGTCAACGATAGAGATGTTATAGCAGCGTATGTTAGAGTCCATTATTGAGATGTTATAGCAGCATATGTTGGAGTCTGTTATAGAGATATTGTAGCAACGTATGTTAGAGTCTATTATAGAGATGTTATAGCAACGTATGTTAGAGTCTATTATAGAGAGATTATAGCAGTGTATGTTAGAGTCCGTTATAGAGATATTGTAGCAACATATGTTAGAGTCTATTATGGAGATGTTATAGCAGTGTATGTTAGAGTCTATTATAGAGATGTTATAGCAACGTATGTTAGAGTCTATTATAGAGATGTTATAGCAGCATATGTTAGAGTCTATTATAGAGAGATTATAGGAGTGTATGTTAGAGTCTATTATAGAGATGTTATAGCAGTGTATGTTAGAGTCTATTAAAGAGAGATTATAGCTGTGTATGTTTGTGTCTATTATGGAGATGTTATAGCAGTGTATGTTAGAGTCTATTATGGAGAGATTATAGCCGTGTATGTTAGAGTCTGTTATAGAGATGTTATAGCAGCATATGTTAGAGTCTATTATAGAGATATTATAGCTGTGCATGTTAGAGCCTATTACAGAGATGTTATAGCAACGTATGTTCGAGTCTATTATAGAGATGTTATAGCAGGATATGTTAGAGTCTGTTATAGAGATATTATAGCAACATATATTAGAGTCTATTATAGAGAGATTTTAGCCGTGCACATTAGAGTCTGTTATAGACATATTATAGCAGCGTATGTTAGAGTCTATTATGGAGATGTTATAGCAGTGTATGATAGAGTCTATTATAGAGATGTTATGGCGACCTGAAATTCACCTGGACTGTCTCAGACTCCTCCCTCCCCTTCCTAGACCTTTCCATTTCTATCTCGGGCGACCGACTCACCACCCCCCACCTTTTCCTCCGCTACATCGATGACTGTATCGGCGCTGCCTCGTGCTCCCACGAGGAGGTTGAACAGTTCATCAACTTTACTAACACCTTCCATCCCGACCTGAAATTCACCTGGACTGTCTCAGACTCCTCCCTCCCCTTCCTAGACCTTTCCATTTCTATCTCGGGCGACCGACTCAACACAGACATCTATTATAAACCGACTGACTCCCACAGCTACCTGGACTACACCTCCTCCCACCCTGCCCCCTGTAAAAACGCCATCCCATATTCCCAATTCCTTCGTCTCCGCCGCATCTGCTCCCAGGAGGACCAATTCCAACACCGCACAGCCCAGATGGCCTCCTTCTTCAAGGACCGCAGATTCCCCCCAGACGTGATCGACGATGCCCTCCACCGCATCTCCTCCACTTCCCGCTCCTCCGCCCTTGAGCCCCGCTCCTCCAACCGCCACCAAGACAGAACCCCACTGGTTCTCACCTACCACCCCACCAACCTGCGCATACAACGTATTATCCGCCGCCATTTCCGCCACCTCCAAACGGACCCCGCCACCAAGGATATATTTCCCTCCCCTCCCCTATCAGCGTTCCGCAAGGACCACTCCCTTCGTGACTCCCTTGTCAGATCCACACCCCCCACCAACCCAACCTCCACCCCCGGCACCTTCCCCTGCAACCGCAGGAAATGTAAAACTTGCGCCCACACCTCCACACTCACTTCCCTCCAAGGCCCCAAGGGATCCTTCCATATCCGCCACAAGTTCACCTGTACCTCCACACACATCATCTATTGCATCCGCTGCACCCGATGTGGCCTCCTCTATATTGGTGAGACAGGCCGCTTACTTGCGGAACGCTTCAGAGAACACCTCTGGGCCGCCCGAACCAACCAACCCAATCACCCCGTGGCTCAACACTTTAACTCCCCCTCCCACTCCACCGAGGACATGCAGGTCCTTGGACTCCTCCACCGGCAGAACACAACTACACGACGGGTGGAGGAGGAGCGCCTCATCTTCCGCCTGGGAACCCTCCAACCACAAGGTATGAATTCAGATTTCTCCAGCTTCCTCATTTCCCCTCCCCCCACCTTGTCTCAGTCGGTTCCCTCAACTCAGCACCGCCCTCCTAACCTGCAATCCTCTTCCTGACCTCTCCGCCCCCACCCCACTCCGGCCTATCACCCTCACCTTGACCTCCTTCCACCTATCCCACCTCCATCGCCCCTCCCCCTAGTCCCTCCTCCCTACCTTTTATCTCAGCCTGCTTGGCTCTCTCTCTTATTCCTGATGAAGGGCTGATGCTCGAAACGTCGAATTCTCTATTCCTGAGATGCTGCCTAACCTGCTGTGCTTTGACCAGCAACACATTTGCAGCTATGTTAGAGTCTATCATAGAGAGATTATAGCAGCATATGTTAGAGTCTATTTTAGAGATATTATAGCAGTGTATGTTAGAGTCTATTATAGAGATGTTATAGCAACGTATGTTAGAGTCTATTATAGAGAGATTATAGCAGTGTATGTTAGAGTCGATGATAGAGATGTTATAGCAGCGTATGTTGGAGTCTATTATAGAGATGTTATAGCAGCGTACGTTATAGTCTATTGTAGAGATATTATAGCAGTGTATTTTAGAGTCAACGATAGAGATTTTGTAGCGGTGTATGTCAGAGTCTATTATAGAGAGATTATAGCAGTGTATGTTAGAGTCTATTATAGAGAGATTATAGCAGTGTATGTTAGAGTCTATTTTCGAGATATTATAGCAGCGTATGTTTGAGTCTATTATAGAGATATTATAGCAGCGTATGTTAGAATCTATTTTTGAGATATTATAGCAGTGTATGTTCGAGTCTATAATAGAGATATTATAGCAGCGTATGTTAGAGTCTATTATAGAGATGTTATAGCAGCGTATGTTAGAATCTATTTTTGAGATATTATAGCAGTGTATGTTCGAGTCTATAATAGAGATATTATAGCAACGTATGTTAGAGTCTATTATAGAGATGTTATAGCAGCGTATGTTAGAATCTATTGTAGAGATGTTATAGCAGTGTATGTTTGAGTCTATTATAGAGAGTTTATAGCAGTGTATGATAGAGTCTATTATAGAGATGCTGGTCAAAGCACAGCAGGCCAGGCAGCATCTCAGGAATAGAGAATTCGACGTTTCGAGCATAAGCCCTTCAAATATGCTCGAAACGTCGAATTCTCTATTCCTGAGATGCTGCCTGGCCTGCTGTGCTTTGACCAGCAACACATTTGCAGCTGTGATCTCCAGCATCTGCAGACCTCATTTTTTACTCTATTATAGAGATGTTATAGCAGTATATGTTTGAGTCTATTAAAGACAGATTATAGCAGAGTATGTTATACTCTATTATAGAGAGATTATAGCAGTGTATGTTAGAGTCGATGATAGATATGTTATAGAAGCGTATGTTAGAGTCCATTATAAAGAGATTATAGCTGTGTATGTTAGAGTCTATTATCGAGATGTTATAACAACGTATGTTAGAGTCTATTATAGAGAAATTATAGCAGCGTATGTTAGAGTCAATAGACAATAGACAATAGGTGCAGAAGTAGGCCATTCAGCCCTTCGACCTGCACCACCATTCAATATGATCATGGCTGATCATTCCTAATTACTATCCACTTCCTGCCTATTCTCCATAACCCTTGATTCCACTATCTTTGAGAGCTCTATCCAACTCTTTCTTAAATGAATCCAGAGACTGAGCCTCCACTGCCCTCTGGGGAAGAGCATTCCACACAGCCACCACTCTCTGGGTGAAGAAGTTTCTCCTCATCTCTGTCCTAAATGGTCTACCCCGTATTTTTAAGCTGTGTCCTCTGGTTCGGCACTCACCCATCAGTGGAAACATGTTTCCTGCTGCCAGAGTGTCCAATCCTTTCATAATCTTATATGTCTCAATCAGATCCCCTCTCAGTCTTCTAAACTCAAGGGTATACAAGCCCAGTCGCTTCAGTCTTTCAGTGTAAGGTAATCCCTCCATTCCAGGAATTGACCTCGTGAACCTACGCTGCACTTCCTCAATAGCCAAAATGTCTTTCCTCAAATTTGGAGACCAGAACTGCACACAGTACTCCAGATGTGGTCTCACCAGGGCCCTGTACAGCTGCAGAAGCACCTTTTTGCTTCTATATTCAATTCCTCTTGTTATGAAGGCCAGCATGCTATTAGCCTTCTTCACTACCTGCTGTACCTGCATGCTTGCCTTCATTGACTGGTGTACAAGAACACCCAGCTCTCTCTGTACTGCCCCTTTACCTAAATTGATTCCATTGAGATAGTAATCTGACTTCCTGTTCTTGCCACCAAAGTGGATAACCATACATTTATCCACATTAAACTGCATCTTCCATGCATCTGCCCACTCACCTAACTTGTCCAGGTCACCCTGTAATCTCCTAACACCCTCATCACATTTCACCCTGCCACCCAGCTTTGCTAATGTTATTGCTGATGCCATCTTCTATATCATTAACGTATATTGTAAAAAGCTGCGGTCCCAGCATGGATCCCTGCGGTACCCCACTGGTCACTGCCTGCCATTCTGAAATGGAGCCGTTTATCACTACCCTTTGTTTCCTATCAGCCAACCAATTTTCAATCCAATCTAGTACTTTGCCCCCAATACCATGCGCCCTAATTTTACTCACTAACCTCCTGTGTGGGACTTTATCAAAAGCTTTCTGAAAGTCCAGGTACATCTACTGGATCTCCCTCATCCATCTTCAGAGTTACATCCTCAAAAAATTCAAGAAGATTAGTCAAGCATGATTTCCCCTTCATAAATCCATGCTGACTCTGTCCTTTCCTGTTACTACTATCCAGATGTGCCGTAATTTCATCCTTTATAATTGACTCCAGCATCTTTCCCACCACTGAGGTCAGACTAACTGGCCTATAATTTCCTGCTTTCTCTCTCCCATCTTTCTAAAAAGTGGTACAACATTAGCCACCCTCCAATCCTCAGGAACCGACCCCAAATCTATTGAACTCTGGAAAATAATCACCAACGCATCCACGATTTCCCGAGCCACCTCCTTCAGTACCCTGGGATGTAGACCATCAGGCCCCGGGGACTTATCAACCTTCAGACCTAACAGTCTCTCCAACACCAATTCCTGGCAAATACAGATTCCCTTAAGTTCAGGTCCTTCAGCCACTGTTACCTCTGGGAGATTGCTTGTGTCTTCCCCAGTGAACACAGATCTGAAGTACCCATTTAATTCTTCTGCCATTTCTTTGTTCCCTGTAATATATTCCCCTGTTTCTGTCTTCAAGGATCCAATTTTAGTCCTAACCATTTTTTTGCCTTGCACATACTTAAAAAAGCTTTACTATCCTCCTTTATATTATTGGCCAGTTTACCTTCGTATCTCATTTCTCCTCTGCGTATTTCCTTCTTACTAATCCTCTATTGTTCTTTAAAAGCTTCCCAGTCCTCAATTTTCCCATTTATCTTTGCTATGTAATACTTTTTCTCTTTTAACTTTATATGTTTCTAAACTTCCCTCGTCAGTCACGGGCGCCATGTCTCCTCCTGGGATCTTCCTTCCTTTTAGGAATGAACTGATCCTGCAACTTCTGCATTATACACAGAAATATCTGCCATTGTTCCTCCACGGTCATCCCTGCTAAGGTATCGCACCATTGAACTTTAGCCAGATCCTCCCTCATAGCTCCATATTTCCCTTTATTCAACAGAAGTACTGTCACTTCCCACTGCACCCTCTCCCTCTCAAATTGCAGATTGAAGCTTAATGTATTATGGTCACTACTTCCCAATGGCTCCTTCACTTTGAGGTCTCTGACCAATTCTGGTTCATTACACAATACCAGATCCAGAATTGCCTTCTCCCTGGTCAGCTCCCAGTCTACCTGCATGTTGAAATCCCCCATAACAACTGTAGTAACATCTTTGTGACAGGCCAATTTCAGCTCCTGATTCAGCTTACATCCGACATCCAGACTGCTGTTTGGGGGCCTGTAGATGACTCCCAAGAGGGTCTTTTTACTCTTAGTATTTCCAGCTCTATCCACACTGACTCTACATCCCCTGACTCTAGGTCCCCTCACACAAGGGACTGAATATCCTCCCTTACCAACAAGACCACCCCACCCCCTCTGCCCGTCAGTCTGTCCTTATGATAGCACGTGTAGCCTTGAATATTCATTTCCCAGGCTCTGTCCACTTGAAGCCACGTCTCAGTTATCCCCACAATATCGTATCTGCCAATTTCCAAAAGAGCCTCAAGCTCATCCATCTTATGCCTATTGCTTCGTGCGTTCATATACAGTATTTTTAATTTGTTACTGCTCTCACCCTTCCCATCAACCCCTATTTCACTCAGCTTTACAGCATGATCCCTTTCCGAGTTTTCTGCCTCATTGATACAGTTGTCTTTTTTGACTTCTCTTGTTCTAACTTTCCCTTCAATTTCCTTTTTAAACATCCAGTTTGTCCCCTTCCCCCCCCCCGCTACTTAGTTTAAATGTACTGATGTTGCAGTAGAAAACCTGCCTGCCAGAATGCTGGTCCCTAACCTATTAAGGTGCAAACCGTCTCTCTTGTAGAATTTATGTTTATCACAAAATATACCCCAGTGATCCAAGAACTTAAACCCTTGCTTCCTGTAACAGTTCCCCAGCCACATGTTCAAGTCCATTATCTCCCTGTTTCTGGCCACACCAGCCCGAGGAACTGGAAGCAAACCGGAGATAACCACCTTGGATGTCCTGCTTTTCAGCCTTCTTCCTAGTTCTCCGAAGTCCCGCTGTAGTATGTTCCTCCTCTTCTTCCCGACATCATTTGTGCCGACATGTACCACCACCTCTGGCTCTTCATCCTCGTCCTTGAGGATTTCCTGCACTCTGTCTGTGATGTCTTTCACCCTGGCACCAGGAAGGCAACACGCCATCCTTAAATCCCGTCTGCTGCCACAGAAACCCCGGTCAGTTCCTCTCACGATGGAGTCCCCTATTCCCACGGCTCTGTGCGATGTCCGACTCTTCCGCTCTGCCTCTGCACCAACTTTTGATTGACAGACCTGGCCGCCTTGCGAACTGGCAGTGTCATCAGTCTCTACTGTTTCCAAAAGCTTCAACTTGTTCCTGACAGGTACTTCTCCCGGGGTCTCTTGCACCTGTCTCCTCTCTGCCTTCCTCATCGTCTGCTCTCTTCTGGTATGGTCAGTGTAATAACCTCGCTGAAGGTCTTGTCCAGAAAGATCTCGTTCTCCCGGATGAGCCTAAGGTCCTCGAGTTCTTTCATCAGCGCTGCAATATGCTCGGTCAGTAGCTGAATGTGCACACACTTTCCACATATATACAAGCCAGACACACCAGAGTCGTTGACCTCCCACATCAAGCACGTAGCGCATTGAACCAGCTGGGCAGTCATGTCTTCACCCTCTTCAACTGTGGCGTAATCACTTCACTCAACCTCCTTCTCAAAGACTCCTGAGCTGAAGCCTCACTCTTCGATCCAAACTTCCTTAGACCCTCTTTTTGTGGCAAGTCTATGGACTCTTGTGATAGTCTATGATAGAGAGATTATAGCAGTGTATGTTAGAGTCTATTATAGAGATATTATAGCAGTGTATGTTAGAGTCTATTATAGAGATATTATCGCAGAGTATTTTAGTCTATTTTAGAGATATTATACAGCATATGTTAGAGTCTATTATGAGATATTATAGCAGTGTATGCTAGAGTCTATTATAGAGATATCATAGCAGCATATTTTAGAGTCTATTTTAGAGATATTATAGCAGCATATGTTAGAATCTATGATAGAGATATTATAGCAGTGTATGTTAGAGTCTATTATAGAGACGTTACAACAGTGTATGTTTGAATCTATTATAGAGATGTTATAGCAGTGTATGTTAGAGTCTATTATAGAGATGTTATAGCATTGTATGTTAGTGTCTATCACAGAGAGATTATAGCAGTGTATATTAGAGTCTATTATAGAGAGATCATAGCTGCGTATGTTAGAGTCTATTATAGAGATATTATAGCAGTGTATTTAGAAGTGAACAATATGATGAAGTAGAGTCCACAGGTCTTTGTGAAGGGGAAGGACTCATGCCTGACAAAGAACGGATATCATCGGTTTATATTTACTGAGGGTAACACACATTAGGCTGCTTAGTAAGACATGAAGCCAGGTTGTTGGAGCTGTTTTACATTAATCTGGTGGAGATGGCTATCTAATAGAAGATGGGTGAATTGCAATAAGGGCTCATTTTCAGGATGGTATCCTCTAACCAGTCATGTGTCGCTGAGCCACAATTTTACATGACACAAAAATTGTTGGGAAGGCAAGTGGTGAGAATGACCCAAAGAGTCTGTGGTGGGATACGGACACATTAAAAGAGTGAGCAATAGCTTTGCAGATGAAATATAATGTGAGGAAATGTGAGGCCCTGCACAAAGGTAGGAAGAATAGAGCAGCTTTTGTTTTTTTTTTCTCAAACAGTGAAGAAGGTGTAGGATTCTGTACTGCAGATGGCTGTCAAGGTTATGGTTATTACATTCAGTGCTGTGATAGATTTGTAATCAGTAAGGGGTATGGGAAAATAAGTAGAGTTTAGGATTATCTAGTCAGCCACGATCTTATTGAATGACACAGCAAGTGCTGTGCTGAATGGCTTACTTATAGAACAGCAGGTTAGGCAGCATCTCAGGAATAGAGAATTCAACGTTTCGAGCATAAGCCCTTCATCAGGCTTATGCTCGAAACGTTGAATTCTCTATTCCTGAGATGCTGCCTAACCTGCTGTTCTTTGACCAGCAACACATTTGCAGCTGTGATCTCCAGCATCTGCAGACCTCATTTTTTACTGGCTTACTTATAGAGTCATGCAGCACAGGAACAGGCCCTTCGGCCCAACTCATCCATTCTGACCAAGTTTCCAAACTGAAGTAGTTCCATTTGCCTGTGTTTGGCCCATATCCCTCTTAACCATTCATCACCATGCACCTGTCCTAATATCTTTTAAATGTTGTCATTGCACTCACCTCTATCCCTTCTGCTTCAATAACCTATTGTCTTGTGGTCTTATGCTTTACAAATTCATTCTTTATTTTGTAGAGTAGATGAAGGGGAGCTAGTTGATGCAACATACTTATATTCAAAAAGCTATTTGATTAGATAGTGTCCAAGTGGTTAAAAGGCGAGAAGAGGACACTTGGAGCTGGTGCTAAACAATTGTATATATGGAGAATTGGTTATTGACATGATTTGGAGTTGGACTGGGGTGGACAAAGTTTAAAATCACACAACACCGGGTTATAGTCCAACAGGTTTAATTGGAAGCACACTAGCTTTCGGAGCGCTGCTCCCTGATCAGGTGGTTGTGGAGGATACAATTGTAAGGCACAGAATTTATAGCAAAACTTTACAGTGTGATGTAACTGAAATTATACATTGAAAAATACCTTGATTGTTTGTTAAGTCTCTCATCTGTTAGAATGACCATGATAGTTTCACTTCTTTCATATGTAATTCACAAAACTTTTTCAAAAGTTTACATTCTCAGGTTAACTGTAACAATTGGTGTTAGCCAGACAATATGTTGAAGGTGTTAGCCCCCTGTGTTCTCTATCTATGCCATGATGTTTAGACTGATTCTAATCTAAAAAGTGTGTGTCTGGGGTGAGGGGTTGTAAGTGTCTGTGAGAGAGTGTGTGTGTGAGTATAAAGTGGTCTAAGTCTATGAGAGGGTGCATGTGTGGGTGTGGGAGTGTGTGTGTCTGTAGGAGTGTGTGTGAGTGCCTGTGTATTCATGTGTCTGTTTGTGTAAAGGAGTTTGTGTGTGTGTGTGTGTGTGTGTGTGTGTATAGAGTCATAGAGTCATAGAGATGTACAGCACGGAAACAGACGCTTCGGTCCAACCTGTCCACACAGACCAGATATCCCAACCCAATCTAGTCCCACCTGCCAGCACCCGGCCCATATCCCTCCAAACCCTTCCTATTCATATACCCATCCAAATGCCTCTTAAATGTTTCAATTGTACCAGCCATTGTGTGGTGCCCATTTATCAGTTGTTGTAGCCTTTGCTCGGTTTCCCCAATGTACCAGGCCTCCGGGTATCCTTGCCTTCAACGTATAAGATAGACTACGTTGGCTGAGTCACGTGAGTACCTGCCATGTACATGGTGGGAGGTGTCCCCACGTACAATGGTGGTATCTATGTCCACACTCTGACACGTCTTGCATTAATCCATGTAAGTCTCTGTTAATTCACTTTTTAGATTAGAATCAGTCTAAACATTGTGGCACAGACAAGGAACACAGAGGGGTAACACCTTCAACATCTTATCTGCGCTGACACCAATTGTTACAGTTAACCTGAGAATGGAACTTTTTAAAAAAGTTTTGTGATTTACATACGAACGAAGTGAAACTATCCTGGTATTCGAACAGATGAGAGGCTCAACAAACAATTCTGTGCCTTACAATTGTATCCTCCACAACCACCTGATCAAGGAGCAGTGCTCCGAAAGCTAGTGCTTCCAAATAAACCTGTTGGACTATAACCTGGTATTGTGTGATTTTTAACTTGGTCATTGACAGAAAGCAAAGAGTGAGTGTAGATGAGATATTTTCAAATTGGCAGTCTGTGTAGTGAGGTGTGATAACTATCATTGTTCAAGTCTGAGCTATTAATAATCCATTTTATTGACCTAGACTCAGAAATGGAGAAGAATAAATGTAAACTTGCTGATATTACAAAGTAAAGTCAAAATGCAAGTTGTAAGAAGACCACCAAGAGTGTGAAAAAAATATACAAATGGGTTAAGTGAGTGGGGAACAAGATGACAGATGGAGTATAATGTGAGGAAGCATGAGGTTATTGACTTTGCTCATCAGAATCGAAAAACAGAATGTTTTTAAAGGTGTGAAACTTGTAAATATTAGTGTTCAGAGATGGTAGCAAGTTAACATTCAGGAACAGCAAGGCAATGGAAGCAAATGACATATTGGTCCTGATTGCAAAGGGCCTAGAAACTCCCCAACACCCAAACTCCCCCCAACACCCAAACACCCCCAACACCCAAACTCCCCCCAACACCCAAACACCCCCAACACCCAAACACCCCCAACACCCAAACTCCCTGACACCCAAACTCCCTGACACCCAAACTCCCTGACACCCAAACACCCCCGACACCCAAACTCCCCCCAACACCCAAACACCCCCAACACCCAAACTCCCCCCAACACCCAAACTCCCCCCAATACCCAAACTCCCCGACACCCAAACTCCCTGACACCCAAACTCCCTGACACCCAAACTCCCTGACACCCAAACTCCGCGACACCCAAACACCCCGACACCCAAACTCCCTGACACCCAAACTCCCCCGACACCCAAACTCCCTGACACCCAAACTCCGCGACACACAAACTCACCCAACACCCAAACTCCCACAAAATGGAAACTCCTTGACACCTAAGCTCACCCCAACACTCAACATCTCTGACGCCCAAACTCCCCGGCACCCAAACACACCCCAAAACCCAACCTTCCCGACATCCAAACTCCCCAACACCCAAACTCCCCGACACCCACACTCCCCCAACACCCAAACTCACCTGACACCCAAACTCACCCAAAAACCTAAAGTCCCCGACACCCAAATTCCCAGTCACCCAAACTCACCTGACCCCCAAACTCCCCCAACACCCAAACTTGCCGACACTCAAACTCCCCGATACCCAAACGCACCCCAACACCCAAACTCATCCCACACCCAAACTCACCTGACACCCGAACTCACCCCAACACCCGAACTCACCCCAACACCCAAACACCTCCAACACCCAAACACCTCCAACACCCAAACTCACCGCAACACCCAAACTTCCTGACACCCAAAAGCCCCGACACCCAAACACCCCGACACCCAAATGCCCCAACACCTAAACTCCCCCCCCCGAAACCCAAACTCCCCCAACACCAAAACTCCAAAAAGCAGCACCGTAGCTCAGTGGTTAGCACCGCTGTCTCACAGCGCCAGAGATCCGGGTTCAATTCCTAGCTTGATTAACTGTCTGTGTGGAGTTTTCACATTCTCCCCGTGTCTGCGTGGGTTTCCTCCGCATTCTCCGGTTTCCTCCCAAAGTCCAAAAATGTGCAGGTTATGTGAATTGGCCATGCTAAATTGCCCATAGTGTTAGGTGAAGGGGTAAATGTAGGGGAATGGGTCTGGGTGGGTTGCTCTACGGAGGGTCGGTGTGGACTTGTTGGGCTGAAGGGCCTGTTTCCACACTGTAAGTAATCTAATCTAAAACCCCCCAACACCCAAACTCCCCCCAACCCCATTCCCCAATCCCTGAGTTCTCTCCCCAACCCCTAGTTAAACTCTGTGCCTACACCATTCAACTGAACTTCCCCGCACCATCCCAGATGGAATTGAGCTCAGGTCCCTGGTGCTGTAAGGCAGCAATGCTCTGTCCCAGGGTCCCAAATCCACCCTCCCCCAACCACGTTATGATGATTTCACCCTCTCCAACATTCCCCCAGACACCCCAAGTCTCCAAGATATCTGCCCCAGACAGCAGACTGCTCCATCCGACCTGAAGCCCCTGAATACTGGACCCCCTTTACCCTTTCACCAGCCTAGAGTGGTAAGGCCCTACCTGCTAATGTAGTCAACTCAACATTAGGGAGATTTAAACAATCCTTAGGTAAGCACATGGATGTTTTGGGGATAGTGTAGGGGGACGAGCTGAGAATAGTTCACAGGTCGGCGCAACATTGAGGGCCATAGGGCCTGTTCTGCGCTGTATTGTTCTATGTTCTATGTTCTATGTTCTATCCGCCACCTATTCCCCTCACCCATCAATTTACTGCCACACACACCCTGACCCACCCCTCTGAACTGCTAACCCCATTAAATTGGCATCGACACTCACCTGACCTTTACTCTAACCCCTCACCCATTTACCTGCCAATCAATCCTTGTGCTTTCACATTTTTAATAAACCTAACAGGCATTTACAAAATTAATTGTTTTTATTTAGAAAAATTTTTGTTTCATTTCCAAATCAAATTGTGTTTTGAATTCAGAGTTTTGTTAGATTGTGAAAAGCCTGATTGTTTCTCGTGGTTTTAAAATGATTCCATTGCAGCTGTGAGTTCCTGAGGGTGGATGTTTGTTTATGGCTGGGGTGATGAATGAGGAGGCGTGATAGGAACAGAGTGCAATAGAGATCTGAAATGGCAAGGGGTGAGTGGAGTTGAGGGGTGTTGGAGTTGGTGAGGACGTGAGGAGTGAATATGGCTAGAAATGATGTTAAAGTCTGACTTGGAAGATCATTCACACACACACACACACACACAAAAACACACACACACACACACACACACACACACACACACACACACACACTGGTGGCTCAGTGGTTAACACTGCTGCCTCACAGCACCAGGTTTGATTCCAGCCTTGGCTGACTGTCTGTGTGGAGTTTGCACGTTCTCTCCACGTCTGTGTGGGCTTCCTCCGGGTGCTCCGGTTTCCTTCCACAGTCCAAAGATGTGCAGTTAGGTGACGTGGCCACGTTAAATTGCCCATAGTGCTCAGGGATAAAAACAGGATAATAGTGTAGGGGAATGGGTCTAGGTGGGTTACTCTTCAGAGGGTCAGTGTGGACTTGTTAGGCCGAAGGGCCTGCTTCCACACTGTAGGGATTCAATGAAATGCACTGTGAACCCAATTTTTGGTTGAAAACACAAAATACCCCAACAATGTTACACATTGGTGATGTGTGCATTTTGGAATTCACTTGAGGTCAGGCTTTTCTGAACTCACACAAAAATTCAAGTCCAATACCCACACAGTATTCCGGATGGGTTTACATCAAACAGAGTACAACTGTAACTAGATTTTTTTATGCCTAAACTCTCTAGGCCCCTTGCAATCAAGACCAATATGTTTGGGTGTCAGGGAGTTTGGGTGTCAGGGAGTTTGGGTGTCGAGGGAGTTTGGGTGTCAGGGAGTTTGGGTGTCAGGGAGTTTGGGTGTCGGGGGAGTTTGGGTGTCGGGGGAGTTTGGGTGTCAGGGAGTTTGGGTGTCGGGGGAGTTTGGGTGTCAGGGAGTTTGGGTGTCAGGGAGTTTGGGTGTCGAGGGTGTTTGGGTGTCGGGGTGTTTGGGTGTCGAGGGTGTTTGGGTGTCAGGGAGTTTGGGTGTCGAGGGTGTTTGGGTGTCAGGGAGTTTGAGTGTCAGGGAGTTTGAGTGTCAGCGAGTTTGGGTGTCGGGGTGTTTGGGTATTGGGGGGTGTTTGGGTGTTGGGGGTGTTTGGGTGTTGGGGGGAGTTTGGGTGTTGGGGGTGTTTGGGTGTTGGGGGGAGTTTGGGTGTTGGGGGTGTTTGGGTGTTGGGGGGAGTTTGGGTGTTGGGGAGTTTCTAGGCCCTTTGCAATCAGGACCAATATGTCATTTGCTTCCATTGCCTTGCTGTTCCTGAATGTTAACTTGCTACCATCTCTGAACACTAATATTTACAAGTTTCACACCTTTAAAAACATTCTGTTTTTCGATTCTGATGAGCAAAGTCAATAACCTCATGCTTCCTCACATTATACTCCATCTGTCATCTTGTTCCCCACTCACTTAACCCATTTGTATATTTTTTTCACACTCTTGGTGGTCTTCTTACAACTTGCATTTTGACTTTACTTTGTAATATCAGCAAGTTTACATTTATTCTTCTCCATTTCTGAGTCTAGGTCAATAAAATGGATTATTAATAGCTCAGACTTGAACAATGATAGTTATCACACCTCACTACACAGACTGCCAATTTGAAAATATGTCATTTACACTCACTCTTTGCTTTCTGTCAATAACCAAGTTAAAAATCACACAACACCAGGTTATAGTCCAACAGGTTTATTTGGAAGCACTAGCTTTCGGAGCACTGCTCCTTGATCAGGTGGTTGTGGAGGATACAATTGTAAGGCACAGAATTGTTTGTTGAGCCTCTCATCTGTTCGAATACCAGGATAGTTTCACTTCGTTCGTATGTAAATCACAAAACTTTTTTTAAAAGTTCCATTCTCAGGTTAACTGTAACAATTGGTGTCAGCGCAGATAAGATGTTGAAGGTGTTACCCCCCTGTGTTCCCTGTCTGTGCCACAATGTTTAGACTGATTCTAATCTAAAAAGTGAATTAACAGAGACTTACATGGATTAATGCAAGACGTGTCAGAGTGTGGACATAGATACCACCATTGTACGTGGAGACACCTCCCACCATGTACATGGTAGGTACTCACGTGACTCAGCCAACGTTGTCTATCTTATACATTGAAGGCAAGGATACCCGGAGGCCTGGTACATTGGGGAAACCGAGCAAAGGCTACAACAACTGATAAATGGGCACCACACAATGGCTGGTACAATTGAAACATTTAAGAGGCATTTGGATGGGTATATGAATAGGAAGGGTTTGGAGGGATATGGGCCGGGTGCTGGCAGGTGGGACTAGATTGGGTTGGGATATCTGGTCAGCATGGACAGGATGGACCGAAGGGTCTGTTTCCGTGCTGTACATCTCTATGACTCTATGAGACACACACACACCTTTACACACAGACACACAAATACACAGACATGCACACAGACACTCGCACACACTCCGACAGACACTCACACTCCCACAGTCACACATGCACCCTCTTACAGACTTAGACCACTTTATACTCACACACACACTCTCTCACAGACACTTACAACCTCCCACCCCAGACACACACTGTTTAGAGTTTGGGTGTCGGGGTGTTTGGGTGTCGGGGTGTTTGAGTGTCGGGGTGTTTGAGTGTCGGGGTGTTTGGGTGTCGGGTGAGTTTGGATTTTGGTGGGTTTGGGTGTCGGAGAGTTTGGATGTTGTGGGGAAGTTGGGTGTCGGGGAGTATGGGTATTGGGGGAGTTTGGGTGTTGGGCGAGTTTGGGTGTTGGGGAGTTTGGGTGTTGGGGATGTTTGGGTTTTGGGGTGAGTTTGGGTGTTGGGGTGAATTTGGGTGTTGGGGATGTTTGGGTGTCGGGAGAGTTTGGGTGTCGGGGAGTTTGGGTGTCGGGGAGTTTGGTTGCACTTGCCCTTTGAACATTTCTACTCTTGGACGATTATTACATGGTCAGTGTGCTCAGACTTCCCAGAGATCCTAAATCCCCATGTGTATATTTCAGCCACCGGGTTTATGATGTGTTGTCACCAAAACATTCACCATTCTTAAGGTGCTCTTCCGAGTTGAAGTTGAGGATTCCTCTGGTGGGGGAATCTCGCACACTTGGTGGGGTGGGGGGCTGAGTGCAACAAATGGCTCATGACGTTTAAGGACGGAAACTGCTGTCCTTACTTGGTCTGGCCTACATGTGGCTTCAGATCAAAAACAATGTGGTTGAGTCCTGTCCTCAGGAAATTAGGGATGGGCAATAAATGCTGGCCTGGCCTGTGGTGTCCTCATCCCAGGAATGAATAAAACGACACACTGGTAACTGTAAAGGTCCTGATCACATTCCAGCAAGAGTAGCTGATTTGCTGAGTTAGCTGTGCCCCTATCCAAGTTGCTCCAGTAACAGCTACAACACTGGCATGTACCCACCAACGTTCAATCAGATATGAACAGTTCACAAAAAACAGGACAAATACAACCCACTCAGTTACTGACCTATCAGTAACTGACCTACCAACTACTGACACTCATTCATCAGGAAGATGTCGTCAACAGTGCTATCAAGCAGCACCTGCGCAGCAATAACCTGCTCATTCCTGATGAAGGGCTTATGCCCTAAATGTCGATTTTCCTGCTCTTCAGATGCTGCCTGACCTGCTGTGCTTTTCCAGCAGCACTGTCTCAACTCTGATCTCAGCATCTGCAGTGCTCACTTTCTCCTGATTCCTGGGATGGTACGACTAACGTATAAAGAGAGACTGGATTGGTCTCATCAGTATTCACTGGAGTTTAGAAGAATGGGGGAGGGGGGATTTCATAGAAACTTTCAACATTCGAACGGGACTAGACAGGATATGTACAGGAACGATGTTCCTAACACCCAGTGAGGCCAGAACCATGGCTCTCAGTATAAGGATATGGGGTAAACTATTGAAGACCTTTCTAAGGAGAAATATCTTCAGCTAGAGAGTGAAGTGCCTGCTTAATTCCTTGCTACTGAAAGCTGTTGAGACCAAAACATACAATATTTTGCAGAAAGAGATAGATTCAGTTCTTAGGGATAAAGGGATCAAAGGGAATGGGGAGAAAACAGGAACTGGATTGGATGATCAGCCATGATCATATTGAATGGCAACACAGGCCTGAAGGGCTGAATGGACTACTGTAGCTCCAATTTACTATATTTCTATCAAATGTATCCACATACCATAGCCTAACCAGCCAGCTGTTACACTCAGACCAACATACTCTTGGGTTAACTATTGACCCAAATCATGCCTTGGCTTACTATGGGGACATGAGCTCAGATAAATGGTTGAGTATACCCTTCCCACTGAGGTGGCAGGGAGGTCACAGCAGCACTATCGCGAGACTGTCAATCCCGTGACCCAAGTAATATAGAACATATAGAACATAGAACATAGAAGGATACAGCGCAGTACAGGCCCTTCGGCCCTCGATGTTGCGCCGACCGAATCCTACCTAACCTATACTAGCCCAATAACTTCCAAATGCCTATCCAATGCCCGCTTAAATGACCATAAAGAAGGAGAGTTCACCACTGATACGGGCAGGGCATTCCATGAACTCACAACCCGCTGTGTGAAGAATCTACCCCTAACATCTGTCCTATACCTACCACCCCTTAATTTAAAGCTATGTCCCCTAGTAACACCTGACTCCATTAGCGGTAAAAGGTTCTTAGTATCTACCCTATCTAAACCCCTAATCATCGGATACACTTCTATCAGATCTCCCCTAAACCTTCTCTTCTCCAATGAGAACAGCCCCAAGTGCCTCAGCCTTTCCTCATAAGATTTTCCTACCATTCCAGGCAACATCCTGGTAAACCTCCTCTGCACTCGTTCTAAAGCTTCCACATCCTTCCTATAGTATGGCGACCAATACTGCACACAATACTCCAGATGAGGCCTCACCAGAGTCTTATACAACTGCAACATGACCTCAGGACTCCGGAACTCAATTCCTCTGCCAATAAAGCCCAGTACACCATATGCCTTCCTCACAGCACTATTTACCTGGGTGGCAACTTTCAGAGATCTGTGTACATGGACACCAAGATCCCTCTGCTCATCCACACTACCAAGTAGCCTACCATTAGCCCAGTAATCCATCATCTTGTTATTCCTACCAAAGTGAACGACTTCGCACTTAGCTACATTGAATTCCATTTGCCACATTTCCGCCCAGCTCTGCAACTTATCTATATCCCGCTGTAACCTACCACTTCCTTCCTCACTATCCACAACTCCACCGACTTTTGTGTCATCCGCAAACTTGCTTACCCAGCTTTCAAGTCCTTCCTCTAGATCATTTATAAAGATAACAAAAAGCAATGGTCCCAAAACAGATCCTTGTGGTACACCGCTAGTAACTGCACTCTAAGATGAACATAATCCATCAACTACTACCCTCTGTCTCCTTCCAGCCAGCCAATTCCTAATCCAAACCTCTAATGTATCCTCAATGCCATACCTCCGAAGTTTTAGCATTAGCCTACCATGGGGAACCTTATCGAACGCCTTACTAAAATCCATATATCCATAATGTTCTGGGGATCGAGATTCAGATCCCACCACAGCAGATGGTGGAGTTTAAATTCAATCAAATAAAAATCTGGAATTAGGAGAGTAATGATGACCATGAATATAGTTATCATTTTTGTATCATCTTGATGTATCTCATGTCTTTGATCTTTTATACCCCCTTTTTCCTGTTTCACTACTTTAAGTGAATTCCTCAACTTGAAATAATATTCCATATCCCAGTTATTGTCCTGTCAGTCCCGCCATAAATAAACTTTTCCTTACTTGCAAGATTTCCAATTGTGCCAAAGTCTTTGCAAATCTTAGGTGATACTTCGAATAAACACTGTCTTCATTATCATCTCAATGAGAATCAAGCCACACAGCAGCCAATCTCAGCGAAGGACAGAATCGTTATGTGCTCCAATAAAACCTCGTGATTCATGTTTGTGAACCATTGAGTCATGACAACCAGCACTTGGTACCATGACAACCAGCACTTGGTACCATGACAACCATGTTATGCAGACATTTCAACTTAACTGTAACGGGATCTTATTTTTTAAATACATTTATTTGTAACTGATTAAAATATTTTATAGGCGACTGCAAGAAATGTTGAAGAAACAAAATCTAACCCCAATTTTAGTTAAAAATGTTAGCTATTTTATAAAATGAATAGAATTTCTGTTCTATTAGTTTTAAAATCATGATAGAAAAGGATAGACCTGATCTAAAAGTTGAAGTTCTAAATTGGAGAAGGGCCATTTTTGACGGTATTAGGCAAGAAATTTAAAAAGCTGATTGGAGGCAGATGTTCGCAGGTAAAGGTACAGCTGGAAAATGGGAAGCCTTCAGAAATAGATAACAAGAGTCCAAAGAAAGTATATTCCTGTCAGGGTGAAAGGGAAGGCTGGTAGGTATAGGGAATGCTGGATGACTAAAGAGCTTGAGGGTTTGGTTAAGAAAAAGAAGGAAGCATATGTCAGGTATAGATAGGATCGATCAAGTGAAACCTTAGAAGAGTATAGAGGAAGTAAGAGTATACTTAAGAGGGAAATCAGGAGGGCAAAACGGGGACATGAGATAGCTTTGGCAAATAGAATTAAGGAGAATCCAAAGGGTTTTTACAAATATATTAGGGACAAAAGGGTAACTAGGGAGAGAATAGGGCCCCTCAAAGATCAGCAAGGCAGCCTTTGTGTGGAGCTGCAGGAGATAGGGGAGATACTAAACGAGTATTTTGTATCAGTATTTACTGTGGAAAAGGACATGGAAGATATAGACTGTAGGGAAATAGATGGTGACATTGGGCAAAATTTCCATATTACAGAGGAGGAAGTGCTGGATGTCTTGAAACGGTTAAAGGTGGATAAATCCCCAGGACCTGATCAGGTGTACCCGAGAACTCTGTGGGAAGCTAGAGAAGTGATTGCTGGGCCTCTTGCTGAGATATTTGTATCATCGATAGTCACAGGTGAGGTGACAGAAGACTGGAGGTTGGCTAAACGTGGTGCCACTGTTTAAGAAGGGTGGTAAGGACAAGCCAGGGAACTATAGACCAGTGAGCCTGACCTCGGTGGGGGGCAAGTTGTTGGAGGGTTCCCCATTGGAGACTGATTAGCAAGGTCAGATCTCATGGAATACAGGGAGAATTAGCCATTTAGATACAGAACTGGCTCAAAGGTGATGAGGGTGGTGGTGGAGGGTTGTTTTTCAGACTGGAGACCTGTGACCAGTGGAGTGCCCCAAGGATTGATGCTGGGTCCACTACTTTTCATCATTTATATAAATGATTTGGATGTGAATATAGGAGGTATAGTTAGTAAGTTTGCAGATGACACCAAAATTGGAGGTGTAGTGGACAATGAAGAATGTTACCTCAAATTACAATGGGATCTTGATCAGATGGGCCAATGGACTGAGAAGTGGCAGATGGAGTTTAATTCAGATAAATGTGAGGTGCTGCAGTTTGGAAAAGCAAATCTTAGTAGGGCTTATATGTTTACTGATAAGGTCCAAGAGAGTGTTGATGAACAAAGAGACCTCTGAGTGCAGGTTCATATCACCTTGAAAGTAGAGTCACAGGTAGATAAGATAGTGAAGAAGGCGTTTGGTATGCTTTCTTTTATTGGTCAGAGTATTAAGTACAGGAGTTGGGAGGTCATGTTGTAGCTGTACAGGACATTGGTTAGGCCACTGTTGGAATATTGTATGCAATTCTGGTCTCCTTCCTATTGGAAAGATGTTGTGAAACTTGAAAGGGTTCAGAAAAGATTTACAAGGATGTTGCCAGAGTTGGAGGATGTGAGCTATAGGGAGAGGCTGAACAGGCTGGGGCTGTTTTCTCTGGAGCGTCGGAGGCTGAGGGGTGACCTCAAGAGGTTTTTAAAATCATGAGGGGCGTGGATGGGATAAATAGACAAAGTCTTTTCCCTGGGGTTGGGGAGTCCAGAACTAGAGGGCATAGGTTTAGGGTGAGAGGGGAAAGATATAAAAGGGATCTAAGGGGCAACGTTTTCATGCAGAGGGTGGTACGTGTATGGAATGAGCTGCCAGAGGATGTGGTGGAGGCTGGTACAATTGCAACATTTAAGAGGCATCTGTATGAATATATGAATCGGAAGGATTTAGAGGGATATGGGCCGGGTGTTGGCAGGTGGGACTAGATTGGGTTGAGATATCTGGTCGGCATGGACAGATTGGACTAAAAGGTCTGTTTCTGTGCTGTACATCTCTATGACTCTGCGACTCTCGTGAATATGTATGAGTAATAAGCTTATGAGAGTTTGCTTTGATATATCATGTTACATAAATCAGTGTGAATATTTCATTAGTTTCTGATGTTTGAGTGCTGCAGGGTCCCCATTATGATGTAAAGTGATTGTGTACATCTGTACACCATGGGGTAGGTTTTGCTCTTTACCATCAGGACACTAATCTAGGAGTGAATCTTATTGACATATTAGATAATTTCTGAATTTAATTAATTTTCCTGAAATGTAGGCATCTTTGGCAAAGGCCAGTATTTGTCTGTTATTTCAAATGCTCCTTGAGAAGGCGGGAGTGAGCATCCCTGAACTGTTGCAATGTTTCAGGTGCAGCGGCATCGACAATGCTGTTAAAAAGGAAGCTTCAGGAGCGTGTTGCAGCAATAACAACAATATACCTCCAACTAAGGATGGATTGGGGTTTGGTGGAAAACTTGCAGATGGTGGTGTTGCCATCTGTCTGCTGCTTTGCATCAAGCCTGTCAAATTTCAAAACAAATGAGACCAACTCACTTTGAATACAGAATTTAACATCCATATACTAAAACCAAACCACAGTTCATGAACTAGAATTTCAATGATTTGGAGATGCTGGTGTTGGACTGGGGTGCATAATGTTAATAATCTCACAACATCAGGTTATAGTCCAACAGGTTTAATTGGAAGCACTAGCTTTCGGAGCGCTGCTCCTTGATCAGGTGGTTGTGGACGATACAATTATACGGCACAGAATTTATAGCAAACATTTACAGTGTGATGTAACTGAAGTTATACATTGAAAAATACCTCATTGTTTGTTGAGGCTTTCATCTGTTAGAATACTATGATAGTT